>NW_016107396.1:7235735-7310822 GCF_001604975.1 Cebus imitator
AAAAAGATAAACCTCCAAATTTAACACCCAGCCTTATATTTTCACCCTAAGCAAAAAGGGAAACAGTCTCACTTCTTATATTATATGAAAAATATAGGGTAATAAATTATTCTGAATTCAAACTCATTAATAAAAAGTCACTCTTTTGAATTAAAATGAGACGTAATCTCTTCTTCTCCTCCTCATCCTTCTTCTCCTCTCACCATGAAAAATAGAGCAGAGAACTGATTTTCCACTCATTTATTTGGTTAGCTGAGTAGTTGTGAGACACCCAAGCTACAGCTGAGGGCTCTGGGACCAGTTTCTCATCTCCTTCAACTCCTGATGGAGTGAGATGAACACAACTGGGCATGCCTTGAGCTTCGCTGGACGGGTCACATTCCATTTTAGGTCATTCCTTAAACGCTCACTGATTTTATAAAGTGCTGAGTCATCTTTTAGAGCTAGTTTAGGAAAAAAATTCCCTTGGCAATGGAAGATATTTTCTATGAGCACAAAGCAGGACAAAATGTACCTTTTTTTTTTTTTTTTTTTTTTTTTTGCAAGGCATGTTTTAATAAAGGGATAGATAGATAGAAAGAAAGACTTCCTCAGACAGGCCTGAGCTTTTTCTCTAATCTTGCACAACTTCAAAGCTATGGTGAGGGTTAGGGAATGATGCCATGATGCAACCAATCCAGAAGCCTGAACATTTGAAAAGCATTTTTCAGAGGTATAGACAGTCTTCCCTTTACTTTAAGCAAATCGGCTCAGTAACATTCACATTTCTTTAATGTCTCTCATCAACTCTTTAGCATTCCAAATAGCTGCTGCTGAAAATGTTCAGGGGAAAAAAAAAAAATCTCTTTTCCTCCTGAAATCTGGGCAGCAAACTAAATGCTAAAGGAGATAGAAATACGTATTTCTGAGTTGTGACATGTTTAGCAAGAATAAAATATACAAGAATTAGAAAAGTTTCACTTAAGTCACAGACAAGAAAATACAACAGCGAGATGAAATATGAAAAGACGATTATCCTCACTAGTCATAGGGAAAGCACAAATTAAAATCACAGAGATATTGCTTTTTATCTAGGATATGTGTAGAGAAGCCAAAATGGCATAAGAGCTTGTGTTGGTAAGGTTGTGAAAAACTGGATCCTCTAACCACACACTGTTGGCTTTTGCACTGTGACACCTGATTGGGAGCGCCTTTGACACCGCCATTCCACTTTCGAGAATCAGCCTCACAGAAAAAAAGGTGCAAACCTAAGGAAAGAGTCTAAATCATTATGGTAGTGCTAAAAAACTACAAAAACCTAAACATCCATCAGTAGGGCACTAGTATTCAAACATAATATGCCCACGCTGTATACTATTTTTCAGTTATCAAAATTTGTGAAAATAAATATAATGCAGAAGCTGTTGGAACCCCAAAGCACTTTAAGCCCAGAGAAAGATGTGACTGTGATCTCAGTCACACATGGTTATAATTTCTGTTTCTCAGATTATACATTAACTCACTTTCTTATTTTTCTTGTTCTCTACAATGGCTAGAGAGAATTAAACATCCAGGACAAAAATCTCCTGCCTTCTTAATGACCCTTGCTATACATTGACTTCCTCTTTGGTGCTTTGCTTTGCTAAGACCACATGACAGAAAACCCATGACTACTATACCCTCTGTAATGAATGTAAAATGCACCCTTTCCAAAAAGAAACACTGCCTATAAACCAATCAAATTGCTGTAAGTATGTGCCAACCTTGTCTGAAAATGAAATCCTACTAAAAACTTCCCTGTCTCTGACTATATAAATGAAATCTTAATTTCCCTACTTCAGAACGCTGACTCCATTTCTTTGGGGCTGGCGTGTTTGAGTTGGCTATCCTCACAATATGCACTTAAATAACCTCTCCTCAAATTGGATTCCGACTCTTCTGACTACTATAGGTTGACAAAATAATGAATTAGATTGACATGTATTAACTAAGAGGAAGTTTCATTGCATATTGTTGAATTCAAAAATAAGGGTGCTGAGTCATGTTTGCATCTGCAGCATTTGGGAGAGGAATAAAATACTATTTTTATGTGAACATAAATGTCCGTGCATTTGTATGAGCATGGAGAAAGCTGAGAAAGGATATGCACCAAATTGTTAATGTTGGCTGCTGCAAAAGGGTGAGGCTGAACAGGGAGAAGATGATTCAGTCAGTTATATTCCTCTGTACTACTTGACTGATTACAATAAGCACATATTTAACTGTTAATTTTTTTTTTTTTTTTTTTTTTGAGACAGAGTTTCGCTCTTGTTACCCAGGCTGGAGTGCAATGGCGCGATCTCGGCTCACTGCAACCTCCGCCTCCTGGGTTCAGGCAATTCTCCTGCCTCAGCCTCCTGAGTAGCTGGGATTACAAGCACGTGCCACCATGCCCAGCTAATTTTTTGTAGTTTTAGTAGAGACAGGGTTTCACCATGTTGACCAGGATGGTCTCGATCTCTTGACCTTGTGATCCACCCACCTCGGCCTCCCAAAGTGCTGGGATTACAGGCTTGAGCCACCGCGCCCGGCCTAACTGTTAATTTTTTTTTAAAAATTGTATTTACTCACTCTGGAGATAAATGACTACTGAGGAACATTTAAAAATTAGGACACACTAAATTATTCAAAAACCATGCATATCTTTTGTCTCTAGTTCCTGAAATCATTTCCAATATTTCAAATAGATTTTTTTACAAATAAAATACCTATGTAAATCTGTTTGCAGCTGGTACAATTACAGATAATCTTGAACACATTTTTTTAACAACTGACTGAATCTAGAGCTATTTTTTTAAATAGATTAAACGACCTTAAGAATTCATTAATGGAATTTATGGCATGCTGAACATAAAAGCAGGAAGAGGCCTATGTTTTCTTTAAAAATCCTTCCCCGATGGCAAACAAAGCTCAAAAATGAAAGTCTGCAAATAAGATGACTGAAAGAAGGGCTTAGCAATCAGTGGCTTTGAAAACACATGGTCCCTTTTAAAAAGTGGCACTTCAGAAGTTCAGCACAGTCAAGCAACTGTGAAAGGTAGCAATGACCCTGTGTCCCTGCTAATCCAATCTAGGCAGTGAGGTGATGAGCCACTGACTAAGGAGGCTTCCCCTAACGTAATGGAACAACATGGAAATACTATGAAAGTCAAGCTTTAAAACGTACTCTGAGACTCCAAAGCATTTTTATGTATTATATACATTTTTATAACTTAAATAATTTGTAAGTTTTTACCATCTTATTTCCTATAATGTGTGCTATAAGTGCTCAATTCTAGCACATTTAATTTGTATATCGCAGGCAAGCTAAACTTAATATCTCCTTTACTTTTATTTTGTTTTTTTGAGTCAGATTTTTGCTCTTGTTGCCCAGGCTGGAGTGCAATGGCTCAATTTTGGCTCACTGCAAACTCTGCCTCCCAGGTTCAAGTGATTCTCCTGCCTCAGCCTCCCAAAGTGCAGGCCTGTAATCCCAGCTACTTGTAGTAGAAATGGGGTTTCACCATGTTGGTCAAGCTGGTCTTGAACTCTTGACCTCAGGTGATTCTGCCGACTGCGGCCTCCCAAAGTGTTGGAATTACAGGTATGAGGCACCACACCCGGCCTCCTTTACTTTCATATAGTAAAGGACTGAAAATAATTATTTCTATATGCAGAATTTAACATGTGACTTTCTCTTGATCCTATATGCCATGCAAATATCAATAATTATTTAGTAAATCATACAAGTCTAACAAAACATTTTTTATACTATATTATTGGTAAAAATTAAAACCAACAAAATCCAGCCTTAGGTTCTTCAATCTACAGTCCAATGAACAAACCGAGTCATTGGAATTATTTAAGTCAAAACTACAAAACCCATTTACTTTCTCTTGAGGATCAAGGAAGACTTTTCTCTCACCAGAATCAGATTTTATTTCACAGCTGGGTTTAGATTCTATAGGCTCTTTGGCTTTCTAAGTGCTGGTAGAGGTCAGTAATGTCAATATGTTAACATGTTCATATTCCTAAGGATGAAGGAAAATCAGCTACCCTCATCTCATCTTGCTATGACCATTTAGCCGGGTTTCTTAGCCTCAGCACTATGGAATTTTGGGAGGGGAATTCCTTGTTACGGTTGTGGGGAACTGACCTGTTCACTGTAGGATGTTCAGCAGTGTATAATATGGCCTCTGCCAACTATATATGAGTAGTACTCATTCCCCGAGTGTGGCAATCAGCACTGTCTTGAGACATTGCCTGTCTCCAAAATTGAGCCATTGAGAATGCATTGAGGAAACTCTGCTCATCAGACACAAAGCCAGCTGCATGCCATAATTTTGGCTGACACTTGTGTTCGCAATGTGTTAGGCACTGTGTGGAAGACTTTATGCACATTATTTCATATGCATCCTTCGTCTATAAAGAGGAAAACTGATGTTCACAGACAGAGAGTGGTTGAGCTGGGTTTCTCTGCTTTTTCTATACTCAAGTGACCGATAACCCCCAGATGTCCCCTGCACTCTCAGCTTTGGAAGCTGGTCATGTGTTTGTGGTCATGTTTGTAAACAGATCTCCCTTACCCCATGCATGCATGCAAGTATGTATGCAGAGATAGAACTGACTATAACTCTACTCAAGCGAGTAGAGATGGACAATGAAGGAAAGACTTTGAAATTCTCCCATCTCTAGTAAATAGCTGAAAATCACTTTTCACTATAGGTTTCCAACACTATACAAGATGGCTGTGAAGACAATAGACACAGAAGACTCTAACTGCCTGAAAGGGTTTAGAGCACTATAAGAACTTCCCAACATCTGATGGCCTCTTGGGTTGTTCCTGCTGTCATCGGGAAACTAACTGCAGACCTCTGTCCCTGAAGGCAGACAGAGCTTTGGCTCCTTCTCTTGGAGGGCAAAGCAGAGTTCAAGATCACATGCAGAGCAGCCAGAGTGTCTTGGTCTTGGCTTGCAGCCCAGGGTACAATCCCAGTTCCTGGTAGTGCTTTGACTGTGTTGACCTTCCCAGATCCTGGCTGCTTATAATTTAACTGGAGCCAAGGACTCACTCAGAAGTTCCAGAGCTAACCGATCCCTTGGCCTGCCCCACACCGACCTTGAACTGCAGCATTTACCCAGCCTCTCCGGAGTGAACTCCAGCAGTGAGCTGCCATTAATCACACCCTGTTGTAACATTCCCTCCCTCCCTCTTCTATTTCCTTTTCTCTGGAGATACTAGTGCCTCTGTTGTTTCAGGTACTGGACACCCAAATCCTTCTTTTAGACTCTGAAAATTGGATGGGGCAACCCCTCACCTCTGAGGCTTAGTGGGCTTCCCATTCTCTTTTGACTGTCATCACTTCAGCAATTATGTACACTCTGTTTGCTTAGTTCCTGCTCCCCACAGATAATTTGAATCCTTGGTACTAAAATGTAAGGAAAAGCAACTAGCCATGTGATTATAATCTTCTGAGGGTATACCTGAATTGACAGAATCATTGAAAAGGCACTCTTGTTTCTGAAGTGTGGCCTAACCTTAGAAAACTGTCAAATTTTATGTTATTTATAAATAACATGTTTGTATAACTGATTAGTACTTTATATTATATTCCACCTTGGGTGGAAAATAGACTTTGTTTAAAAAACTCCAGATTATTCTTCCTCTTAGAGTTTTAAACTCTACACTTTTCAAAAGAGTCTGTACTTCTGAGTCTGGCAAGCAGAAAGACGGGAGTGTCTCTTGATCTGGGGACAAACATTTCCCTAAAATTCTCCTGGCGGAAAAAGAACTCGAAATGGAAGTGAAAATGAGTTTCATAAAAATAAGAAAAGCTCTATTTCTTGCACTTCTGAGTTTGCGAACTCACTGGATACCTGCTTGATATTGAACTAGATCATGTGGTGCATATGTGCAGTTTAGAGCTGTTAAATTAGAGAGACGACAGACCTACCAAGATGAAAATGCAAAATGATTGAAGTGATTGGAGTTCAACATGATAACACATTAAACAGATTTTCATCTGGAAAAGGGGCATCTCCAGAGACTGTTCATACAAGGAGGCTTATTCAAAGGGAAAGGACAGCCAGCTCTTTTCTCAGCAAGCAAGAAGGCTGGGCTAAAATTTCAGCAAGCATGATTATGAGTCTGTTTTAGGGAATATTTTCAGGTTATAAATTAAATGTAGCTCTCCATGGTCTGGAAAAAGTTGGAGAAAAGCTTTTCTGACAACCCCAGTGGGAGATTTAGGACATGATTATTCTGATGAAAGGCACAGATCCGGCCAGATGTCTCTGAGTAGTTTTTCTTTTCTTTTTTTTCCTGCCTAATGATCTAGGAATATGACTACACTTTTGATACTATGGGAGAGGAATTCCAATGCCGGGTCTGCAACTAATTGGCTCTGAGCAAGATTCTTATTCACTCTCACCTCCATGCCTCATGTGTGAATAAGGCTGACAGCATGTCATATTTATAAATCCGTAGACACTATGGTGGTAAGTGAGGTGGAGAGTCTAAGAATAGTCTGCTATCAAATACAGGAATGTAAGGAAAAAACAAAGTTCTATTTTTAAGGAAATTTGCTATACAATTTGAATAGAATCTAACAAGCACCGAAGTATATACATTTAAGTTATTAAATGTCATGTGGTCTGTATAAGCTAACAGAAATCATAACTCGATAACCATTTAAATGTAGCTCATGTCTTAAAAATAATTCAGCGATCGTTGGTCTTGCGTTGAGATAGGAGCCAAGATAATAATTATTTAGACTACTTTGTATTTGTAGGGCACATGACCAACGTTTTTTATACATTAATACTATAATTAAGCTTTTACATTAATGAAGCAGTAATTAAAACTTTGGAACTGCCCCAGGTGTTTCTGTGGCTAATGTAAGCTCATGTTTGATCTTGTTTTCTCTCTGCAGCAGTCACAAGGCTTAAGGATATAGGATAAGGATTTAAAAGAAAATATAAACAGTTTTAAAAACAGCCACAACTTCGGAAGCTACAGAAAGTTTATCTTCCCTTGTTTTCCTGAATCTTTGATGATTGATACATTTGGAGCCAAATTTAAAGGCATTACTACAGTCCTGCTGAATTACAATCTTTGAGGTCAACCTTGCACATCTGTGTTTTGCTAAGCCCCACCGATGACACTGATGGGCAGCCCATGTCAAAACCCACTGATTTTAAATAATATAATATGATGTAAGGGGCACTTATTCTAGGTCCTGGAGATACAATGATTATCAGAGTAGACAGGGCCTCTGCTCTCCTGAAGTTTAAGAGACACGTGATGAGCAGATGAGCCACAACTGACCTGGCTGTGATTGCACTGAGTGACTGCAGACAGGCTTTGTCCCCATGCAAGGCCAGCAATGGTCTGAGAAGTCAGAGAAAGCCTAAGATGGGTCAGTGCGCTTTGCCTTAAGAAGGAGTTGCTATGTGACACTCCAGAATAAAAGAAATTTCCAGGGAGAGGTAACAGCTAAGTCAGATGCCCTAGGAGTAAAAAATCCTGCTTGATACATCAAAAGATCAAAAAGATGCCTGTTGACTGGAGCAAGACGACAATGCAATTTGTTCAGTATCATCAGACAATTTCACCTAAGTGCCTTTTCCATAGATCTAAAGTTTACTTAATCTTATGCCACTTGAAAATTTACTCATTGTATATAAAGTCTTTCTCTCACGGATGGGTGACACAAAATGCATAAGATATGCTTCTTACCCCCAAAGGAATGAGAGGTTCTCAATGTACCCGATGTAAAAATAAATATGATTTAAAAGTTGTTGGAACCCTGAAGATACTTTAAGCCTTGAGAGAGATGTGATTGCGCGCTGAGACACACAGGGTTGTGACTTTTGTTTGTCAGATTATAGAACAACTTGTTTCTTATTGTTCTTGCTCGGTACAGTGACTAGAGAGCCTTCACCAACAACAGGAACAAAAACCTGCCGCCATCTTAATGACGCTTGTTAGATTAACTTCTTTCTTGTCCTGCTTTGCTTGGGCCAGATGACAGAAAACCCATAACTACTATACCTCTCTAACAAATGTTAAATGTATCCTTCCCCCAAAGAAACGCAGCCTACAACCAATCAAATTGCTGCAACTGTGTGCCAACTTTGTCTGAAAAACGCTGTAATCCTGCTAAAAACTCCCGTCTCCGACTATATATAAATGAAACCTTAACTTCCCTACTTCAGAACGCTGATTCTATTCCTTTGGAGTTGCTGTTTCCAGGTGGGCTATCCTCAAACTTTGCCCTTGAATAAACTCTCTTTAAGTCAGATTCTGACCCTTTTGATTATTTTAGGTTGATACCAACTAACTATAAATAAAAAAGACGACATTAAATGCTTCAGCCAAGATCTAAACTATGGGCTATTAGCAGAAATAAGGAATGTTTAATTCCAATGGCTGATACTAAAGATCTTTACAGAGGTAACATTGCCTCACTTTGGTCTTACCAAGTAGGAAGCACATGTATTAAAATAAGATTTTTGACAGATAGAGGTGGGGAGCGCATCTTGTATGGAAGATAGTTAGCAAAGTATCAGGTACAAGAACCAAGAGCTGCTTGATTATCTAGGGTCAGGGTTCTAGGGGAACCTAAGGATAGCAGGAAATATGCCAAAAAGGACATTTGTTCCAGATCATAGAGGACGTTGAATTCCATGGTAAAGAGTCTGGAAGCAGTGGAGAAGCACAGATTTTTGAGCAGGGGAATGATAGGATAAAGATGTGTTTAGGAAGAAAACACTACTTTCCTGGTGCCATGGTATATTTTATGCATGACCTGAGGGGCTGTTGAGTTATAAATGGCCTTAACCTTTAAACAAACAGCTCAGTAATGCTGAAACTGTAGAGTTAATGGTTCTTCTGGATCTTAGCCTGCTGTCAGCCGGCAGTTCTAATTTGTTGTAAACTAGAAGCTTCCAAAGGAAATGGAAAAAGTCACGCCTAATACTAATCCTATAATTAAGTAAAACAGAAACAAAAACAAACACTTAAAACCCACAAGCAGTTCCAGTCCACCACTATTAGAAGCTAAGAAGCATGAGGCCTTGTCCTTATTTCAGCCTTTTGTTTTTTTAGGAAAAAAAAACTCAGAAGACTTTTCCACAAAATTCTCTGAGTCATGATTTAAGAGACTTGATCTATAAGTTGAGCTGTCAGTGTTAGCCTCAAGAAAAGCAAAAACCCATTGGGCTGTGAGTTCCTTGAAGACCTGGGCCAGGCCTTTGGGACCACCAAGGCCCCAGGTCACTCTGCAAGGCTCCTAGCAGTTGCTCAATGAAAAATGAGACTGCATAATGAATGTATAACGGCTTGCATGCTTACTAACACTGATGCTGGAATTGGAAGAGGAGGATATATACACACACACATGAATTCATATGTGTATTTTTCATATATTTTTATAACATATGCATATATTTTTTGTGTATATGTTTTGCATATGTATGTTTTTCACATATATGTTTTCATATTTGTAACAGTCATATGTTTTCCATATATATGGCTATTTTCCATCCTTCCTTAGCACTCGCAGCAGTGTGGCGGCCTGTGAAGTTCTTCCATCACAGAGAGAACGCCTCAGGCAATAATTCGCAGAAAAGCTGCTCAGGACTTTTATACCATCCTTTGGTCCACTGGTTCTCAGCTATTTTTCCATCCCAATACTCCTGAGGGCTATGGCACACCCAACAGGAACAGTGACTCAGAGTGATGGCAACAGACACTACCCCCACCCCACCCTACCCAGAAAGCATATCAGAAGAGGGAGAAGGAAAGGATGAGGGAAGGGAAAGGGGGCTATAAACATAAGCAGTTTGAACAAAAAAGTTCCTAAGTCCTTCTGCTATACCCCACCAAGGACAGATCTTAGCCACAGCCCCCATCCCCCCAACCTGAAAATTATCATTTAAGTGGATGGCCTTCAGAGTTAAAGGGGCCTGAATCTAGTCCTAGCAACATAATCATCAGCGGCGTGATCCTGGCCATCACATTTAGCTTCTCTATGCTTCACTTTCCTCATCTGCAAAATAGAAAAGATAATGGTGACCATCTCCAACAGCTACTTGGGGAATTAAATGAGACTAAATTGTGTGAAGTGTTGGACACAATGTCTAACACACAAGGATAAGAAATAGATGTTGGCAATGATTATTATCAACAAGCAGCCAAACAGAGCTGTTTGCCATGAAGGACATGGACGCTAATAAAAGCTTCCAAGAAATCAGGTGGGACGCTTGTGATAGATCCAGTTCTCATTGGGCTTCATTAACAAGGTATATGTGCAAGTCAGGTGCAGACCACGAGAGAGGTGAGTCCGTGTGGGTCAGTGCAGACTAAGGCCTGCCACCAAAGCAGACCGTATGCAGCAAAGTGCTTGGTTGCTGTTTGGAGCCACGACTAATGTTCCCTTTTCTTTCTGGGTTCTTATTAACTCAGAAAAGCGGGCTCAGCCCTAGTTGGAAAGTCAACAAAGGGAACACAAAACTGATGCTGATTTCCTTAGGAATGAAGATGGGGCTCTCTGTTAAGGATCTACTGCATCAAAAAACAAGCAAGCCTTTCTTCCTGCCCCTGGAGGTGCTGGCAGATAAAAAATCCAGCGCTCTCTGGCAACAGCACATCCCCTGGTGGCCAGATGATGTCACTGCAGGTTTTTCTCCATTAAAAGAACAAAGTGTGAATGAGTCACATCACAGCTGCAATTTTCTCCTCCCCTGGATGGACCAGCAAGTACATTCTGGGATCCTGCTGAGGCACCACCAGGTAAAGAAAAGTGGAATTTTCTGTTGTTCTCGGCATTCTGATTGCTGCAGATCGAACCCAAAGAACTTTATTCCGCTCAGGTCGGCTGGGTTCCGAAACTCTTGGCATTAAAAGCAGGTGAACCACAACTGGGTGATAGTCATAAACCTACAGTGAAATGTCCAGTGTCCTGAGTGCCAGGCTCATCGGGAAAGCAAACATTTCCACTTGTAGTCAAAGCCAACATCAGTCCCCCCAACTTATTCTCCTACAACAAAGGCCGTCAGGAAACAATGATGAGAGAGCATGGCTTTCTTCTCCCCTAGCATGCTACAGAAGCCATCATGAAAGCTGGTGGCTAAGCAGTAGATGCGTCAGGGTCCTCCATTCATAATTTTGTTCAAATCTTTTGATTCTACTTGGATTCCACTTTCGAATAGCAAGGTCCAAATGCTATTACACATTATGAATATTGGCTCTTTTATATTTTTTCTTGAACTTACCTTGTTAAAAAATAATAATAGTTTGTAATGACAAGATATGTTGATGTCCAATGAACAGAAAGGAGGGGGAGAAAAAACAGAGGTATCTGAAGGCCACTGAGGACAGGCAGACACTCCACAGTTGTTCACTTCCTTCTTTGCTCGCAGTTCTTTCTCTCCTCAGATGATAGGGAGGTAAACATGCTTAGAGTTCATTTGGGCTTACACTCAGAACGCCTGCACCCTGTTTCTCTCTTTTGATGAACTACATGCCAGGATAGCCAGCCAAGTAGAAAACACTGCAGTTCTTGCACATCTACAATGCTGCACAAGTAACATTTCACAGTGGGTAGTTTCCTCTGCACTGTTTCAGTTAGAAGAAAGAACACAATTCGCCTAATTTTAAACACATCATTATCCCTTCACCGTTTCCTTTCAAAATCAAAGAAAAGGAATGAAATCCATATTTTCATGGGAGCTGGAAAAAGACATTTGGCCTCTCTCTTCTTCATTTTGAAAAAGAAAAGCTGCTCCCTTTCACAGAAACACATCAAGCAAGTGTACAATGAGCGACATGCAGGTGCAAACGCCAAAGGACAGTTTGTTCTTCTGCAAAATCATCCACAAGGAAATAAGGCTAAGAATGTTACTGAGAATCAAGAAAATGCAGTTGGAACAAAATAAACAACAACACAACTCCACAACAAGAAAAGAAAACCCAGGGTCAGCAAGGAATGATTCCGTTTAAGAGAAAAATGTTAACCATAGTCGTGAGGACAAGTTAATTTAAAATCATATTAAGATTCCACATAATGTAATATGATATACAAATCACTACAGTCAATATGTAGAGTGAAGGCAAGAGTAGATAGTGCCATTGTTTCCTTGATGTAGCAACAGAGAATGATATATTCAGTACAACATACTCTAAAGCAGGGGCCCCAACCCCTGGGCCACAGACGTTAGGAACCAGACAGCCCAGAAGGAGGTGAGTGGCACGAGCCAGCAAGGCTTCATCTGTATTGACAGCGGCTCCCCATTGCTTACATTACAGCCTGAGCTCTGCCTCTTGTGAGATCAGTGGCGGAGCATTTGATTCTCAAAGGAGCACGAATCCTAACATAAACTACACATCGAGGGATCTAGGCTGCGCGCTCCTTATGAAAATCTAATGCCCGATGATGTCACTGTCTTCCATCACCCTCAGATGAGACCATCTAGGTGCAGAAAAACAAGTTCAGGGCTTCCACTGATTCTACATTATGGTGAGTTGTATAATTATTCCATTAGATCTCATAATATAATAATAAGATAAAGCGCACGGTAAATGTAATGTGCGTGAATCACCCCAAAACCATCCCCCTACCTTGATCTGTGGAAAAACTGTCTTCCATGAAATGGATCCCTGGTGCCAAAAAGTATGGGGACTGCTGCTGTCAAGCACGCTGAGACACTCTTCATGGCTCTCAGTCTCACAGGTTCCTGTCATCAGTTTGGTTGTTGCGGTGACTCCCACATGCCACCAACTTCAGTACTATTTTCAGAAAAAATGACCTAGAACCTATGCAGAAAATGGAGCACCAGGGACAACAGTCGGCTTCATTTGGGCTGGTCACAAAATTGGGATCATATTTTGACAGTCCTACAAACTAAGAAAGGAATATTAATTCCTGCCATTCACAAAGTCACAGCTGGTAGAAATTCTTCAAATTATGGCCAATATAGTTCACATAAACTATTTCCAGTGGCACTTTTAGTTACTTTGAAGTTGTCTTCAGCTATAGAAAGACATGGCGAATGTCTTAGAAGCAGATAGCTATATGTATACTTCCTTCTGTCCTAACCACCAACACTCCAATGTTGATCGAGAATTCTAATAAAAAAAAATGGAAGGGCGAATTTTAGGGGTACCTATAATTTGACTTTCTATGTCTCAAGATACCTTTTTTGTTATGTGTTTTGTCAAACGTAAGTTATTATTGCTATTGCTTTTACTTTACAGTCTTCTCTGTGTGGAGCATACTAAACAAACCTAAAACCAAAAATGGCTCAATTTACTTCAAATACATAAAATAAAATCGAGTTCCTTCAATATCAGATTTGGAACTACTTCAGAGTGAAAAGGAAATAACAATGAGAGTAGTGAAAGAAGGCTCATGGAAATGTACCAAGCAGAGAGAGGTTGCCAACCTTTCCCCACGTGATGAACTGTCTTGACAACACCCACACAATCAAAGGCATCAATGTTAATCATTAGGAAAAACAAGTTAGGTTAAAAAAATAAAGTAAATGGCAGGATAGAAAAGACCTTTGTTTTCCTAGTGAATATCTAAAAATGTTTTTTATACACATCTTAAATTAGGTATACTGTAAAAGAGGCCATAGGCAGAGTCAAAATTCCACCGGCTTTTCGAAATTCTTTGCTTCCAAATCCAGTTAGATATAACACACATCATTTCACTTTGCAGTCAACGTATCAGTCAGATTTTCAAACACTTCCACTTTAAATGCCTGCACATAAGTCACCTCTGTTCTTATGACCCACACAAATCCTGCATTTGGAACACTGTACAACTGATCTCCACTGATTCTATGAAGAGTTAATTTGGCAATATGCCCAACTGGGGTTATTATAATAAAAGAATATATTTAAGTGTTGCTTAGTTTCATATGGAAATTCTTTTTCCAACTTTAGCATATTACTTTAAAGCCTAAATGGGAGAGGAATCCAAAAAAACTTAGGGCAGAGTTGAAATCAACTGAGATGCCTTCTGTTTATGCCAAGATGACCAGGCTTCTCATGATAGTCCCAACTGTAGGAGAAAAATCATTAGCTAAGACATCTACCACAGCAGTTAAAACTTATTTGCCTCTAGCTTAAGCTAATTCTCTAAAAGTGTTGCAATGCTGTTGCCTAAGGTAAGCTTAAAACTACCTCAAGGAACCTGCTATCAGAAGGTCTTTCACATAAACTGACTTTGTTGGCATATGTGAAATGAAGTAAAAGATGCCTAGGTCTGTATTTGACCTCACTGAATAAACTGTCTCTCCAGTCCAGTGAAAATCTTCTGACCGTGGAATGCCATGCATGCTGCTTTGATAGGAGTCCTTTGATGCAGTATGTTTTCAAACTGCAGGTCACTACCCCATTTAGCGGGTCACTAAGTCAGCTCAGTGTGCTGTGATCAGTACATTTTAAATGAAATAAAATAAAGTAGACTAGAATAGAGTAGAAATTGTTTGGAATGCATATAATAAGAACAAGTAAAGTTTCACGAAATTTTGTTCATTATTTTATACACACACATACAGGCATGCACACACCAACACAACTCAATGTGATATAAAATGTATTTATTAGCCTGTGTCAATTTTTGAGAAGTCCGAAAACCACTTCTAAGAAGGATATTTAATTTTGTTGTTTCACATAATATCTAAATTTTCACATACTACCAATCTAATTCCCTCTTTTCAAGAAGGTAAGGGTGGGAGTAAACAGGATGAGTGCACCCACTTTTAGCTACAGTAAGAACACAGCTGTGGGAGGAAGAATCAACTCTTACTAGGTGAAGAAGACAGATCCACTGAAGGATAAAAATGTGCCTTTCCACTTGGATAACAAGCTGATGACGTGGATATCTTAACAGAGGGGAGAAACACTGTAAAGTTTCCATTTGAGTCATTGGTTTTTTCCAGATATGGTAACTGGTTCCAAAACCGAAGAAGCTGAAGGCTTTGGTGGAATGTACTAATTCATATATGCTTGGCTAACTACGGGATATTCTCAATAGGTGATGCTGTAAAACCAGGACCTTTTCTCAATAGAAACTTTTAAAACAAGATCTTTATTAATTATTCTTAAATGTAAATGCTCCCTGACTCTCCACCATACTCCAGCTAATCAACATCATTAAAAAAAAAAAAATCTCTGTTTAATTTCCCAGTGTTTCAGAGGATAGTTTAACTAATATCTTCTCTTTGAGGGGGGATTACAACTAAAAGTGCATCCGACACTTTCTGGATTTAAAATAAAACAAGATTTCATTTATTCTTTGGCAATGTGTGTGTATATGTGTGAACATGTACATTTACAGTATAATTATACATACACACTACAGTATATGTAATTATACATACAAACACCAGAGTCTTTGCCACTGTTTGACAAAAATGATTTCATATTTTATAAACTCTCCATCTTGTTAATCTTCACAATTCATACTAAGTGTAAGTGCCAAATGTTGGAGTTATAACTCATTCTTTTAAAAGACTGCTGAATATTTCATGGTAAGCAAATACTGCATTTGCTTCAAACATTGGCCTTTTGATGGATATTTATTTTATTTTGCTTTTTTCTGGAGAGGCAGTCTGCCTACTATAATCAGTGCTGCAATGCATCAGTTTTGTACATATATCATTAGTTAAGGAAGTTTTAGTTCTGGAAAGTTCCAGGAGAAGAATTTAAATTTTAATAGCTGTTGCCTGATTATTTTCCAAAAATAGTGTAGTAATTCACATTTCTATGAGCAACACATGAAAGTGCTCTTTCTCTATCCTTGTCAGCAATTGGAATTATCATACTTTTAATTTTTTGCATGTCCAAAGGATATAACATAATATCATATTGTTACTTAAATCTGCATTTCCTTAGCATAGTGAACAATTTTTTTGTCCATGGTGGGCCAGTTATTTTTGCTCTTCTGTAAACTGCTCATTCAAATTATCTGCCCATTTTTCTATTGCTCTATTAGATTATTAGATTGTTTCATATTGTATTGATATTAATTTATTAACTGCTATATGTGATGAAAATCTTTCTCTCATCTATTGTCTATTGAATATGATTTTTTTCCATGCAAATATTTAACATTTTCATAAAGGATAAAATGCCTATTTTTTTTCTTTTGTACCTTTGCATTTCCCCATTGGCTGAAACAGTCGCCCCAATTACTACATTATACTTGGTCATCTCATTTTTCTGTCAATATTTGCGTTGTTTTAAAATTTTTGGTTAAGATTTTAATCTACATAAAATTAACTTTATAAGGCATGCAATACAAGTCACTTTTTAAAAAATAGATGGTCAGTTATTACTAAATATAGCCTATTTCCCACTGAATCACAAATATTAAATTCCAAAAAATTCTAAGATCCATCTGCAATCTATTCTCTGGTGCTTAGCTATGGTGTCAATGTCACACTGTTTTGATGAAGGTGGCTTTATGGTATATATTAATCAGCACATAAGACAATTTCTTCTGCTTATAGTTATCATACTGCTTTGTCAAATCCCACTATTTTTTCAATAGATGATCTAAGTGCACTTAATCTAATTTCAAGATATCTTTGTTGGGACTTTAAATGAAATTAAACTAAATATAATATTAATTCATCTACTCAAGTTTTAACTTTTCCTTGGCGCAATTTTGGTAGTTTATATTTTGCTATACTGGGTTCCTCTGGTTCAGGGCTTAACAAACTATGACCTGCAGGCCAAATCCACCCATGGCCTATTTTTGTAAATAAAGTTTGTTGGATCACAGTCATACCCATTTGATATTATGATGTCTAAGGCTCCTTTTGTGCTATAGTGACAGAGTTGAGTGGTTGTGACAGAGGTGGTATGGTCTAAAAAGCCTAAAATATTTACTCTCTGATCTTTACAGAGAAAGTATGAAGATCCCTGCCCTAGGTTTAAAAATCTAGTTTCAAGGCCGGGCATGGTGGCTCACACCTGTAATTCCAGCACTTTGGGAGGCCAAGGCAGGTGGACCACCTGAGGTCGGTAGTTCGAGACCAGCTTGACCAACATGGTGAAACTCCATCTCTACTAAAAATACAAAAATTGGCCGGGTGTGGTGCCATGCATCTGTAATCTCAGCTGCTCAGAAGGCTGAAGCAGGAGAATTCCTTGAACCCGGGAGGCAGAGGTTGCAGTGCGCTGAGATCACGCCATTGTACTTCAGCATGGGTGACAGAGTGAGACTCCATCACTCTGACAGAGCATCAGTCTGATAACAGATGTTGGAGAGGAAGTGGAGAAACAGGAATGCTTTTACACTGTTCATGGGAGTATAAATTAGTTCAACCACTGTGGAAGACAGTGTGGCAATTCCTCAAGGATCTAGAACCAGAAATACTATATGATGCAGCAATCCCATTACTGGGTATATACCCAAAGGATTATAAATCATTCTACTATAAAGACACATGCACACATATGTTTATTGTGGCACTGTTCACAATAGCAAAGACTTGGAACCAACCCAAACACCCATCAATGATAGACTGGATAAAGAAAATGTGGCACATATGCACCATGGAATACCATGCAGCCATAAAAAAACAAAAACAAAAACGATGAGTTCATGTCCTTTGCAGGGACATAGATAAAGCTGGAAACCATCATTCTCAGCAAACTGATACAAGAACAGAAAACCAAACACCTCATGTTCTCATAAGTGGGTGTTGAACAATGAGAACACCTGGACACAGGGAAGGGAACATCACACACCAGGGCCTGTCGGTGGGTGGGGGGCTAAGAGAGGCATAGCAGGGGCTGGGGGAAAGAGGAGGGATAGCATTAGGAGAAATACCTAATGTAGATGACGGGGTGATGGATGCAGCAAACCACCATGGCATGGGTATACCTATGTAATAAAACTGCATGTTCTGCACATGTACCCCACAACTTAAAGTATGATTTAAAAAACATCCAGTTTCTAAAAAGTTACACATGGTATATTCTATCTTCTAGAATTTCTTCAACATTTTAGTTATGTTTGTTTTAACATTTCTAACTTTTCTCTAGAGAAAGTTTCCAGAGGGGATTTGTATCTTACCCCAAATTAACTTTTGAAATTATTTATCCATTCTACTATTTTAGTTGTTGCTATTTTCCATTTCACTAATCTCTGCTTTCATTGTCTTAAATTCTCTTTTCTTTTGGTGTATTTTTTTTCTAGTTTCTTATGTATTAACCTTTATTATTGGCAGTGTCTCTGTGTTGCATAGATTTTGAAGTGTTCTCCTTTTCATGTTTTATAGATAGTTTAGAATTTAACCCTGATTTTATCTTTGTCCCAAGTGTGTTTCTTAATTTCCAAGTTGTTAAAATTTTTGTTTACATTTCAGTACTTATTTCTAGTTTTATTGGGCAATACTGAAAGAATGTGGTCTATAAAAGCTCTTTTGAGTTTTTCAAGCTATTTTCTGGGCCAAGTACTTGACTAATTTTTCTAAGCGTTTCATGGCACCAGGAAACTAGAGAAAGGATATGAAATTCTGTGATATATACCTAGTGAGTCAGTTGCAAAATTGGCTCATCAAAGTCTCTCTGTCCTAACCTGTTACCTACTATCTACTCATTAAAATATGCCACTATAAAACCAAAGTATTAATCAATCCTTCCTGCATTGTGACAGTTTTTAAAAATGCATTTACAGTTGCTATGTTATTTGGACATGCAAGTTTATGACTTCACAAATTGCTCCTCTTTCTACTATTTTATGCTTTCTTTCCAGTACAAAGTACTCTTAGTGTTTTTATTTTATTTGCTCTTTGTCTTATATATTTCTGTTTATCTTTTCACTTCCCTAAGCTTTAAGAAATCGTGTTTAAAGTATAGTTTTTGTAAGCGACTCGTGTGTTTTTATTTTTATCCAATATATTCCTGATCTTTCTTTACATACGGGTATTTAGTCCTTTTACATTTTAATGTAGCAATAAATGGATTTGATTTTTTTCCTTTTTTTTTCTTATTTTATGTTTACAGTTTAGTTCACATTGTTGGTTTCTCCACTTCTACTGTTTTCTGGCTTGGTAGAGTTTCAGCTTATTACCTTTTTTTCTCTTGTTAATGTAAAAGTTCTATCATTGTTTTCGATTCTGTAAGTTGTTACCTCCCTTTCACAAATAACTATATTAAAATCTTCTAAAAACAAAATTCCTAATACTAGGAATCAAATGAAACCAAATGTTTGTTATCATATGCAAACAAATACCAGCTAGTTCTTCCTTCCAGGTACTTGCTGCTGCATTGCTTCTCCCTCTCTGTGTGGACATAACTGCCTTTGCTGCAAAGTGCTGGAAGCTGGCCTCTTCAGAGCCAGAGGCTGAAAGGTAACTCTGGTTTAGTCAGTGAATGCCTTCCTAAGAGATTTGTGAGAGAGCAGCCACTTCTGCTGTTCCTGTAGTCAAGTTCAGTCTTGGAGGCAACAGTTTTCTGTGGCTGAGGTCCCCATTTTCTGCCCCTAACTATGTGGTGTCAAAAAAACCCATCCATTTTGCTAGTGCAGACAGGGGCAGTCATGGAGCCGATGAGAGGAGCCACTGCTTGGTGCCGAGGCAGGTCCTGATGGCAGTGCCTTCCTGATCCTAACAGCTTCTTAATAAGTTGCTATGGCAGCAGCAATGTGGGGTCCCAGTTCTGGGAGCAGCTTTGAGTTCGAGAGTTGTTCATGAAAGTTTAGTTTAGAGTCCACTACTTCAGCTGTACAATGACTCTGAGGCTCACTCACCATGGCTCCATAACAAATTCCTTCTTGTTTAAAACAGATGGGTGGATTCTGTTCTCTGCAACTGGACCCTGAATGATAGATTCTCTCCCTATCTCCCCATAGAATCTCCAGATCTTACTGAGATAATAATAATTTAATATTTTTAATTTTAGACAAAGTTTTTCTTTCAATATGTCTCTTCTGTATCAAAAATCTATATTTAGCTCATGTCTTATACATTCCCAGTCACTATCATAATCCAACATTTGATGTTTATTCAACATTTCAGTGTCAACCACGTTGCCAGGAATTACACTTTGCAAAAAAAAAGCCTGCTGAAAGTTGATCTCTTTCTATTGTTCTATATTAATCACCCTCACAGATTTTAAGTTTTCCAATTCTAATCTCATGTAATCCAATGATGCTTTGTTCATCATTTTCATTAAAAATACTTCCCTTAAGATCTTGGGGAGTCCTAAAGAGAAATATCAACTAAATCATGTGCTTCTACTCAAGGCCCTCCACTGATTGGGCACTCTTCATCTATCTATGCTTCTTCTGGATACATGCAGCCTATAGTTTAAAAAAATTTTTTTTGAGATGGAGTCTTACTCTGCCACTCAGGCTGGAGTGAAGTGGCACAATCTCAGCTTCCTGCAACCTCCTCCTCCTGGGTTCAAGCGATTCTCCTGCTTCAGCCTCCCACGTAATGGGAATAACAGGCATGCGCCACTATGCCTAGTTAATTTTTTGTATTTTAAACAGAGACAAGGTTTTGCCACGTTGGTCAGGCTGGTCATGAACTCCTGACCTCAAGTAATCTGCCTGCCTTGGCCTCCCAAAGAGCTGGGATTACAGGTGTGAGCCACCTTGCACAGCTTTCATTTCTAACTACAAAACCTGGCTCCAAGCTCACCCTCAAAAAGTTATCCTGAACAGCCCAGTCCCAGGCTGGCCACCCCTGAAATCTTCTGGGTGCTTCAATGTTCTTCATGCATTTTTAATATTGCTTTTATTCTTTGCATTCCTATTTATTGTATCAAGACTGGTTATGTTGAAAATTCCTCAAAAAAACGGGAATTTGTCTTTTGGCTGTCCTTCCAGTCTATAACATTGTGATTGGCATGAAGGACTCAAAAAATAACATTCCTTGCATTTTTAATCCTCATCATCTATGTGTATGCGAATTCATATGCGGTATGTGAACACACAGCAATTTTTAAATACTTGCCACAAAAGCTGCTTAAGTTCTCTGGGCCTCTGTTTACTCGTCTGTGAAATGATGATGCCATCACCTAGCGCAAAGTCGTATTTTGGAAAAGATTGAATTGAATCAATCCTGTATGACAATATTTACTGAAGTGTTTCAGAGCTGGGAGGCCAGGAAGTTGTAGAGAGAGAGAACGATATCTGACAGCCAACCAAGTGCTCTCAACAGCCCTGCTCTCTCAGCTTTTCTCAGTCAAGTAAATTAAATGTCCCCTTTTTTCATTTACTCCAGAAGCAAAGCCTACTTTAAGAAGCTGTACCCAATGCCTGGAACATCATCACACTTCCAGATGGCAGATTCCCTCCCTTTCTACCTTAAACCAGCTCTCAAAAACCACCCCCTCAATGATCCTCTCCTGACTATCAGAGAGGGTAACACTCATCAGCACCTCACTCTCCTGAAAAATGCAACTCCTACAACACTTTGCTCACGACTCCAGCTCACAACTCCTGAAAAAGGCAGCTGTGCTTATACATCATGAAAAGTGCCAAAGTCACACAGCACTGTGCACTTGATCAGCGTTTGCATACTTTCCCTGGGCTCCACATGCTTCTAATGTTTGCACGTCTGCCCCAGAGAAAGCACAGAATGGGTTTAAATTGGTTTGTCTGATGCCCAGCCAAGTAATATACATTTATAAATATTAGCTTGTAAAAGGCCCCACGCAGTTACTCATCATCTATACCTACCTGCCCTTCAAGTGACTCTTGGTCATTATCCTTACATGGTTTCTAGAAAGTACAGCTGCAGAGAAGTACATTAGTACCTCCCTAATGCCAGAGGTATCCAAGGGGAAGCCTTGTCCATAAGAACTGACACGAAGGGGTGATCTAGACAAGAGCCACCTGGGAAATGTCTGTGCAAAGCCAACTTTCTAAATCAAACTCCATTGCCCTAAAATTGTCCTAATATCCCTGAGACACCTTACTTCCTGGAGTCAGTGCAGAATCTAATACTGACTTGCTCCCAGCTGTCCTGGAAAATCTTGGTCTTTGATAATCTGGGAAAAGACAGAATCTGTCCAAAGATCTATGGTTTGTACCATGCCAATGTAAACTGGTAAGTCCTAGATATTCATAGTTATCTGTGCTGACACAGTTTAGCATCCATTCATAGTTCATCAGACAAACACTATGTATCCCCAGAATCTATGCATGGCCTAGCACAAGGAAGATGTTCAACAAATGTCGGTGAGTAAACAAATATTATCATAGAATAACACATTTCGGTTTAGGTCTTTCCTCAATACTCATATAACACGCATTTTTTATCTGTTCAGTTTGCTATTTCAATCCCATGATGCTAATTAAGTCTCAGGTTTGTTTCCTCTCTCTCCGTGCTCTCTAGAAGATGGACAGCATATACATCATAATGTAAAATAGCAAGCATCTCTTGACACCACCGCTGAAGTCCCCAGCTGCCTCAGTTCTTTGTGTATCCTGGCGTAAATGTTTCTTGGTGCTCATAGAGAGGTCGTTCAGTTCTCTTGGTTATTCTTACATCCTTCTGAATGAGTAACTTGCGTTCTGATCTCCTAGTCATCCTGAATTTTGATCTTGACACGGTTCCTTATGTTGATAATTTAGATCAGATATTATCAGATTTACTACTTCATTACTGCAAATTAATTACTATAGTGTATAAGTAAATAAATAATATATAATATTAACGTCGTATTCATTACTGGGTTCACTGCCATCAGATTCTTCACGTTTCCAGATCTTAAAGAGAAAAACAAACTGTAGGCTTGAACTCAACTTCTAAGAATACTTTAAGCCATTATTTTTTCCCCTTCTTCCGGTTTTAGCTTTGTAATCTGCATGAGAGCAACACTACCCTCCTTCACACCACCAGAAAGGCTGTGAATACTCACAATTAGATGTACTGAAAAGCATTCAGCAAATATAAAGAGCTAGGGTAATAGCAAGTCATTTGGCTGCAACTCTGTGGGCCTCCAAAGTAGGAAGCTGCTGTGATTCTCTTCCTTTATTTAAAAGAACTCTGAGCAAGTAAATAGAAAACATTCTTCATACCTGAATGCATCATTAAAAGGACCAGGAAATAAGTGTTTTACGCAGATGTTAAATGTTCTCCTTCATGTTTTCCACTGTAAGCTGAATTCTCCAGAATGGGGTAACTAACACTCTCCTTTACATCCTGTATCAGGAAAGGCTGAATAGCTCTCTATCTAGATAGATAGATAGACAGACAGACAGACAGATAGATAATAAATAGATAGATAGATAGACATATAGATAGATAGATAGATATCTAGATAGATAGATAGATAGATAGATAGATAGATAGATATAGCTATATGTGTGAGCGTGTTATGTATATATATGGTAAATATATATTTTAAAACTATGTACCACATTTAATTTGCAAATTCTTATATGTGTCAGTGTCAGTAATTTCAGGACCTTCAAAGATAGGGTTAATTTTTGATCAATTTTAAAACGTTATAAACTGTCCTTGGCACTAACTGTGTTCAATTGACCATAAGAGGTGGTAGGTAATTCTGGGAAAGACTCACTTTCAAACAAATTTGTAAAAATGTAATAGTACAAGCCTGCCTTTATTTTCCTATCTTCCCTCCCTTTTACCTTCTCCCCCCAAAAGAATCAAACTGGCATATAACATCATATATGAGAAAGTAATAATTACCTAGAAATAAACAAGGGCTTGTGCAGCAGTTATTCAAAATGACAGGGGAAAGTGAAACATTTGAGTACTCCCAAAGCCTCTGAGTACAGCAGTAACCCACGTGATAAAGCAAGAACTGAGGAACAGCGATAACCAGAGCCACAGGTTAAGGTTATGAAAAGGCATTGTCAGAACAGTATCAGAGTTCCGTCCAGTGATGGATACTGGTGCACTCAGACTACAGGTAGAAAGCAACCATTCTTGTTGAAGTGGC
Organism: Cebus imitator; assembly: GCF_001604975.1. NCBI lineage: Eukaryota > Metazoa > Chordata > Mammalia > Primates > Cebidae > Cebus > Cebus imitator. The sequence goes on from NW_016107396.1 coordinate 7,259,677, forward strand.
TGTCAAACACCCTCCCTTAATAAGATTGTCCTTAAGATGCTGCTTCCCAGAGCACCACAGCCCTCTTAAAAACCACTTCTGAATTTTCCTTAGAGTGCTCAAATAATGCTATAGTGCATGAAAGCAGAAAAAAACTTCCTTTAAGTAAGAGCTGCCTTCTTCACGTTTCCATCTATAAAGAGAACACTAGTATTTAGAGTGGGATAACTGAATGAATAGATAAAGAAGTAAGTTCTTTTTTTTTTTTTTTTTTTAAATTTGAGAAGATGTTTTAATACCACCACAGTTTTCAATTACAGAAGGACCCATTTTTAAATGGATATTTACATCTACCATATACAAGAAGTTCTACAGGATTCTTTTTTTTCCCCATTTATTTATTTTATTGCATTTTAAGTTTGGGGGTACATGTGAAGAACATGCAAAATTGTTGCATAGGTACACACGTGGCAGTGTGATTTGCTGCCTTCCTCCCCATCACCTACATCTGGCATTTCTCCCCTTGCTATCTCTCCCCAGCTCCACACCCCCCACCATCCCTCCCCTATTTCCCCCCAACTGACCCCAGTGTGTAGTGCTCCCCTCCCTGTGTCCTTGTGTTCTCATTGTTCAACACCCGCTTATGAGTGAGAACATGCGGTGTTTGATCTTCCACTCTTCTGTCAGTTTGCTGAGAATGATGGTTTCCAGGTTCATCCATGTCCCTACAAAGGACCCAAACTCATCGTTTTTGATGGCTGCATAATATTCCATGGTGTATATGTGCCACATTTTCCCTATCCAGTCTATCGTCGATGGGCATTTGGGTTGGTTCCAGGTCTTTGCTATTGTAAACAGTGCTGCAATGAACATTTGTGTGCATGTGTCCTTATAGTAGAATGATTTATAAACCTTTGGATATATACCCAGTAATGGGATTGCTGGGTCAAATGGAATTTCTATTTCTAGGTCCTTGAGGAATCGCCACACTGTCTTCCATTGAGATACCATCTCACGCCAGTTAGAATGGCGATCATTAAAAAATCTGGAGACAACAGATGCTGAAGAGGATGTGGAGAAATAGGAACACTTTTGCACTGTTGGTGGGAGTGTAAATTAGTTCAACCATTGTGGAAGAAAAAGAAGTAAGTTCTATTGAGTGAAAAGAAAGAAATGAAAGTTTATCCAGAAAAATTGAAGCTATCCTGTGAAAACGAACTTACGCTTGAATATACACAGGCATGATAAAATGATCAGGATTGTAAAAATAAAAGAGTGGTACCTCTCACATTATTCTAAAGCCTAAATACAAAGGGAAAGGGACTATCTGCTTGTGAAATGCTTAAGGGATTTTTAAAATAAGCATTCTACCATTAATAGTAAGGAAAACTGACATTCATAGAGAGGTTCTTCGTTTAGACAGTGCTTTGGGCGCATGGGGATTCCTGCAATTCCTGTTCACACTTGAGGAAGTCCAGTCTTTAAGCAGTTCCCTGGAGAACTGGGAGGCTGAGTGGGACATGGCCCTGTGTCATTGAGCTGCACTATTCTGCTTTAAACAACGTGTAGTGACGGACTACTTGGGTAACCCATTGTGTTTTGCAGGACACAATAATAAATTAGAAACAAAACAGAGCTAAGACATAGTATTTGTCTTCTTGAAGTTCTCTATCCTCTTAGAGAGCTAAAATTGATCAGGAAAGTGACTGGGAAAATTGTGTCCAAATTTCAGGACAAAACCATGAGGGATTCCGAGAATTCAGACAGATCCGTCTCTTAAGACTGAGTGGTCTGAAGAATCTGAAGGACTTCAGGGCTACGTCAAATGTCGTTACACTTGGGTGGGAAGTATGTTTACATATTTTAAGAGCCAAAGACATACAAAATAAAATCAAGTGATGTGAGGACTGCAGGTTTCCCGTTGGAAGTCAGGGAATTGTGGACAAACAACAAGTTCAGAGTATTCACCAGGGTCAGCAGTGGGAATCCAGTCAATGTAACAAGCCAACCCCTCTCTGTTGGAAAGTAGCCTCAATTAATTAATAAGGTCTCTGTGCAAAGTATTAATCCTTGAAAAAGGTAGCATCATCTGCAACCACCATTCCACCCATCCCTCACATTTCACATCCTGCCTTCATTGATTTTTTTCTTTAACATTTACCAAAATCTAGTACATTATATCTTTTATTCATTTATGTTGCTTACTATTTTCCCCTTCTCTAGAATTTGAGCCTCACAAGGACAGAGTTTTCATTTTGCTTGCTAATGTTTTTCTAGTCTAGAGTATTGCCTGGCACACACATATATTTTAGATAATTATTGAATGAAAAAATAAATAAACAAAAATCATAGAACTAGTGCTTTTGTGAGAAGACATTTGAATGTTTGGTATTTCATATTATGCTTGAAAGAATATGTCTATTGAGAGACTATCAGAATTATAATCATACTTTTAAATGTTTAATTAGATTAGTGACTTAAATTTTGGATTTTTAAGTGGAAATCTTACTAAATTTGTAAGTAATATTGGAACATTTAAAGATAATTTTTAGATTTAATTCTTACATATTTAAAGTTTATAAAATGAAGTACTTAAATATGAAATTGAGTATATTAATTGAATTTGTGTATCAGTTAATATCATACTATTGAAATACCATATTTATCAAAGTCGCTTTAAAAGTAATGATTAATAGTTGTTAATTTTATAAATAGTATAAGACTTGCAAGCGCCACTTAAAAGTGAAAGTTGTCTGAACCTGAAACTTTAATTAACAAAATGTTAACTTTTCAATTAAAAATAAGCCTCCAAAAAGTCTGTTCAATAAGACATACGGATGAATAACTGCAATGTGCTGCAGAAGGTGAAGGGCTGATAATACAGAGAAAGGATCACAGGGCTGTAGTTAGAAAACCTCACTCCTTTTTCTGGCTTTCCCATTTATAAGATACTAGCTCAGGCCACACCTCTGATCCCAAAAGTGCTTTCATTTACAAAATGTGGAGATTGTATTAGAAAATTTATTAAGTCCTTTCCAAGTCTAAATTATGATGCTGCTTTTTAAGGAGATTCATAATGATTCAGAATCATTATGAAGTTCATAATGCTGTGAGAGTTGAGAAAAAAGAAGGATGACTTCCAGGGGAAAATCAGGAGTTCACTGTCAACAATATGGATGAGAACTGATGAGCTGAAATGAGGGTAACAGCAGTGCAGGTGGACAAAACCAGCTGAGCAAATGCTCTAAACTAGGGAACACAGAAAATGTGTTTGGAAAATGGGAAATCTGAGAAAATGGCTGATGGTGAGCTAGACATCAAGTCTGATCAGGAGTGAACTTCACCAATGTACTGGTGAATGTATCTCATAACTCAAAAAGCTAAGGTACCAGTAGCAGCTGTTACTGTATCCATTAAGATGACAGGGGTTATTTTTTCATTTTTACATGTATTTATTTATTTATTTATTTATTTTTGAGACAGAATCTGGCTCTGTCACCCAGGTTGGAGCACAGTGGCATGATCACAGTTCACCGTAGCCTCGTTCTCCTGGGCTCAGGTGATTCTCCCACCTCAGCCTCCCAGGCAGCTGGGACTTCAGGCACACACCATTGCACCCAGCTAATTTTTAATTTTTTTTGTAGAAATGGGGTTTCACCACATTGCCCAGATTGGTCTCGAACTTCTGGACTCAAGTGATCCACCTACCTCGGCTTCCCATAGTTGTGGGATTATAGGCATGGGCCAACGCACGAGGCCGCCAGAGATAGTTTAATAATATAATAGATTTTTGCAAAAAGGATATGCTCTTAAACTGTAGTCTGTCTTGGTTGCTTACATAAAAATAACCTTATACTACTATATTAGTATAAGGCCAACAATGACTCAAATATTCATTTTACAGATTCCATCTTGAGTTCTATAAAACTAAAAGAATAATCTTCTATTTCTGAAAGTGATTTCCTCTACCCTAAATTCTCAACAAAGTTAAAAATACTCTCCATTGAAAGGCCACTTAAATTTGGAGATGAATGGACTTGTACTCATCAATATTTCAAACCTTAGCAAGCTTTAAGTGAGGACTTGGGGAGATGGCACATCGAGGGAAGGAAACCAGCATTTTACAAGTTTAGGTCAGTAACTACTTGCAACATGCAGAATAATGTTTTTAAGCAACAAGAATATGGATATGTTTTCTCATAAATCTCTATAAACTAGCTAAGTAGAGCAGGCCACATGTGCAGTATAAAAGAAAAAGCTATCAAATTATTGTCATTTTTACTTCTATAAATGAGACTTCAATTTGCCAGGTTAAAATAAATTGAACAGGTGTTGTCAATCCAAGGTCTGAGATCGCCCTGAAAATCAGCTGCCCTGGGCAGACCATCCCCATGGGGTTCAGCTATGTTTTCCCCTTCCAACTTGTACTATGTTGGAACCTCCAAATCAAGACAGCAGAAGAACAGGGACACTCAGAACATATGGCTCAGCTACATAGTTCATACTGATAGTCTGTAAGAATTTCCTCAATATTTGTTTAGTGGAGACAGGGAGAAAATAAATGCCTATTTCTTTATAAAATATACATCAGCTGTTCAGTGACCTCTTTCCTTTTAACCTCTCCCATAACAAAATTCTAATCCCACAAAAATTTTTGAATGAGCAATGCAAAATGTACTAATTATATCACAGGGGAAGCTAGGAGTTGGTTTATAGCATTTCTTGGGAAAACATTAGAAGCATATCTTGTCCTACGTTTCTTTCCCTAGCCTCCAGACATATTGTTCTTATTTATTTTTCTCCATCCGGAGGTCATTCTTGGTGAACACTTGCCTCCCCAATTCCCATATTTTCCCCTTCCTCTCTCCTCCTCACTCTTTCTTAAGAAGAATACCTTGGTTCTACACTAGATTCTATCTTTATGTTGACACACTTGGACACTGAAGCTTAAAATTGTCTTCAGGATTTAAGTGTTGGGAACAACATTTAATACCAGTGGTACAGTACTGAAAATTTGATCACCGTAGCATTTCTTTAATTTTAGGAGCTTTTGAAAGAATTTATAATAGAACTTTTTAAACTATACATTTCTTATGAAAGTTGAAATGTCCATGCTGCTCCCCTGCCTGGTTGGATATAATGCTACATGCACTCAATGCTATTCATTCACTCATTCATTCATTCATTCTTTCTCCCACATGTATTTATAGAGCACTTTCCATGAACAGTCGTTGTTTTTGATATGAGGATATGGCAATAAAGAAAACAACCAAAGCTACTGTCCTCAAGGAGCTTAAATGCTAGCAGGAAAAAAAGTAAATAATTATGCATAATATAAAATGCCAGTGTTCATGAAGAAAAGGCAGAGTAAAGGTGATAGATGATGTTAGGATACACACATACATACATGTATATATGTCAATATATAAAAACATATTAAAACCTTTCATTTTGTGCCTTATTTATTTTTTGAAACACCTAAAATAGAAGGAGCTGAAATCAGAACACTTAGAGGTCTCAAGCATGGTGTTAAGTAACAGACACCAACCAGGATTGTCAAAGTCCTGCCATCGAGGACATGAACCTTCTCCCTGCGCTTTGCACTCCTTTCAGCAAGCCTGTCTTGTTATCGTCAACGTCCAAGACACACGAGACCGGAAATAGGATCTGCTAACTGAAGAGATAAATGCTGTTGGCATTTCCCCCAGTCCTCTACCAAGTTATTTTGAGAGAAGCAATGGAAGTGTAAGCAAAACGTTCAATCGGTTCTGCCTCAAAATGTATACAAACAATGAACATTGCTTTGTGTGTCTGCTATGCAAATCTTTAAGCTTTCATCCTAGTAAATAAAGAAGGACCAAAAGCAGCATCCATTTAAAACATTTATTGTCTCGTTAGCAAAATTTCAGTCTTTTTTAGTAGGTATAATTTATGCTTCAGATTTGCATGCAGGCCAAATAGCCAAATTCCATCAACTTACATATTTATTTCTATCTTCAACCTACTCATCTTTCCTTAGCTCCAGAAAGCTATTTTTAACTTTGTGGTAGGTAGCACACGAAAATCCAACGAATTTTTTGATATAAGAATGCATTAAAAATAGTTACTTGACACCTAACTGCTATAACAAAAATAGGGTGGTAAGCTCACAAAGGAAAGAAGGACTTTGGTTCTTTCATGTCTGTTTCACTAGTCCCTACTTTGGCACCCAGCACAGGGGATGTTAAATGCATATTTCATGAGAAATTGATAAATGAATCTTCCTTTTCTCTTTCATTGCCGTAATAGTACCCAAGCACAGTCATAAGCAATTCAACTACATCATGTCATTCAATCATCACAAGATCCACCGGGGAGGCCCCCATTTCCACCGTTTTGTAGATGAGCAAACTGAGACTTTGGACTAAGGGACTGCACTGGGAAATGAATCCAAATCTTTGTGACAACATGTAGGCTCTTTGTCACTAGACTAGGGTCCCTTTATATGGCAGGCCCTTTACTTTGCTTTCTTCTGTGTTCTTCCCCCAACTTCCTTTCCTGTGACCACAGTCATCTCAGGCTGGAGAGAAACTGCTTATGTGAGTATGCAGAGTCATTCTTTACAGGAGAAGTATTCACATCTAGATTAGCATTTTAGGACTTACTTAAAAAATGAAAATATCTAACTTGACTGCAGACTTTCCTCATAGGAAAAAAAAAGCAAACAGTTTAAGGAACAGCTTAATAGATATATTTGTATACATGTATGTACTTGTATATATATATATTTAAAAAGCACCACCTATTGAAGGAGTTTAAACAGGCTTCTTAAGAATGAGCTGGACAGGATCTCAAAGGGCAACTAATCCAACCCTCTCGGGTAAGAAAGAGGTGAGCAAACAGAGGCTCTGAGAAGGGAGGGGCAGAGTGGTGGTGAAAGCAAGATCAGAAGCTGCACCTCCTAGCTCTGGGGCTGCAGCATGCTCTGCATCAGGCTGCATCTCCAAAGGGTTTGATCAAGAGAAAAATGGCAGAGAACAACAGAAAACAACTACCCAGAGAAAAATTTAGATTTACACTGGGGAGGACAACCAAGCTTCTCTATAAACCATTCCTTGGACCATGTGCCTGACTCAAAGTGGAAAGCTCTTTGGCTTAAATGACTGAGCCAGGAACACCTTTGTAATTAAGAGAAGAGAGAAAGAAAAATGGGGCAGAGATTAATAGGAAGTTGGACTCTTCTTCCTCTTGGATTCCTTCTGTGGCATGTGCTCACACACACAGGAACACGCAGCAGCCCCACCACCAGGGAGTGAGAAGAGACATGCTGATAGAGATTAAGGGTTACATTCAATTGCAATATTGGTAGATAAACTCTGGTCTTGTAAAAATAACAAACCCGGAGTCGATTTATTCTTTTTTAAAGTGGGAAGGGTAGGGAATGAAGTAAATTTTTTTCACTTGCTTATTCCTTTGTTCAAATTATTTCCTTCTTATTTATTTTTATCATTCACACAATTACCTAATCATGAGGAAAATTAGTAGGAAGAACCAGTTGATTTCAGTGGAGCATTTACCAGGAGCCAGTAGACTTTCAAAAACATTATAGCTTACTTTATTTATTCAATAAATTCTGATTGAACCTTTACTGTGTGTCAAGCCCTGTGCTAGGTGCTGGAGAGTAAGCAGTGACCAACCGCAAAATATCTTGGCTTTGCAGAACTAACATTTAGAAGGACTGGGAAGAGACAACAAACAAAATAAATTATACATATATATATATATATTTATTATATATATATATATATGCATACAGATGAATTGCTGTAAAAAAAGAAAAAAAAAGCAAGCCAGGTGTGGAGTCTGTGTGACAGAGAAAGACTGTCTATTAACGAAAGTAAAAGGAAGGAAGAAAGGAAGGAGGAAAGGAGGGAGGAAGGGAGGGAGGAAAAGAAAGGAAGGAAAAGAAAGGAAAGGAAAGGGAAGAAAGAAAAAAGAAAAGGGAAAGGAGAAAAAAACAGCAGAGAAAGGAAATAATAAGTGTCTCTGTATGTGTGGCAAGGCGGAAGGATACCATTTTATATAGAGGGTCCAGGACATGACCATCACCAACATTTGCGGAACCAAGGCAAGAGCACAAAGAAAGATATATATCCCATCCTCTCTTCCCACACAGAGCCCTGCCCTGTGTTAGTTCTTTAAAGCAGCACAACAAATAACCATAGAGTTAGCTGCTTAAAACAACACATATTTATTATCACAGAGTTTCTGAGAATCAGAAGTCCAGGCACAGCACAGCTGGGTCCTCTGTCCAGGGTCTCACAAAGCTGCAATCAAAGTGTCAGCCATGCTGCATTCTCATCTAGAGGGGACCAGAGGAGAACTGTTTCAGGCTCACGCAGACTCTTGGCAGAACTCATTTTCTGGCAGCACAGAACTAAGGAACCAGGTTTTTTTTGCCTTCTTTAGATCCTAAAAGACACCCAGTTTCCAGAAGCTGCCAACAGTTCCTGGCCATGTGGGTTTACCCAAATCCACTGTTTATCCACTTACGGGCCTTGGCTCCAGTCTGGCAAAATGGAGTCTTATTAATGTAATGTAATGATGGGAGTTACATCCCATCAGTTAGTCATATTCTATTGGTTGGAAGCAAGTTACTATCTTGCCCACACTCTAGCAAGAGAGATTATCCAAGAATATCAACAACAGAAGCTGGAAATCACTGGGGGACACCTTAGGGTCCATCTGCCACAAGCACCGATAGGCACCTTATACACATGGATGCAGACAACCTAGTCTGTTGACTGTATATCATATCATCACACATGAGTGGGCATCAGAATCTCCTAGAGCATATGTTGAAACACAGATGGCTCATTCTCAAAGTTTCTCATTTGGTAGAAACAGAAATGAGGAGGGCCTAAGAATCTGCATTTCTAACAGGTTCCCAGGTGAAGCTAATGATGCTGGTCGAGGAACCACACCCAAGAACTGGTTTCCTAGCCTGTACGTTCAAGCTACTCTCACTGTCGCCCTCAAAATCAGCCAGCCCTTGGTCATCTCTTGGGGTGAGGAATATACATTCGGGCAGCATAGTCTTCCCATGAAAGGCTCAGGAACACTTGGTAACACACTCAGGGCTATTTGGATAGGGGATTCTGGAGACTCCGGTACCCAGAACATGGTCTAGAAGAGGAGGCATAGGTTCTAGGTGAGCCTATGAGCCGCTCACTCTAAACAAAGGTTCAGCCAGAAGAGGGCCAAAGTGGGGCTCTCTAAAACCAAAGGCTCCTGAACAGGTGTCAGGAATGCGGAGGGTCAGAATTTTGCCCTACTTGCAAGCCAAGACATTAGTCTGCCAATTTAATGGACGTTGGCAGAAGACACAAGACTTCTGGGTCATAGACAAAAGGCAACTTACTACTCACAGCAATAGCAGTACCCAGAGAAACATTGTTGTTCCAGTTCTCTGAGCTCTAATTCCAAAAGAATGGTGTGACAAGGGCTGAGTATTACCTGTTAATGCAGTCTGGTGTGTTACTGGAGAGTAATGCTGAGATTAGGAGACCCCGATTTATATGAGAGCAGCTAGCAAATCTGCCCAATATCTGGTCTTTAGCATCTTTATTATCCTGGACAGTAAATAAATCTTCCCCTACGAGAGAAAGTCTCCATCTTTCAAGGCTGCACGATAGCCCCTATACAACTTGGGGATTCCTAATCTCAGTGTTCTTTCCTGTAACACACCTGACTGTGTAAATAGGCAACACCTGGCCCTCGTCACATCATCCTTCTGGAACGGAGGCTCAGAGACTGGCACAATGATGTTACTGTGGCTACTGCTATTGCTGTGAGTGACATGCAAACATCCTGGAAGAGAGTCCAGGGAAAACCAGCTGTTCATACCTTTGCTCAGAAGACGTGTTGTGCAGAAACTGGACAAAGCAGGGAGAACTGTCTCCCAACGGATCCAGGTCCAGCTGCCAGATCTAAGGGTAGTAGGGACCAGCAACATTTAGGTTAAAAAAAAAAAAAAAAAACAAAGAAGGTGTGGAAGCTGGCCCAGAAGATATCTGAGGAAAAGTTTTGAAGCAGAGGGATTAATAAACTCAAAGGCTCCTATGAGGCAGTGAAGGGAATTAAGGGAGAGAGCATTAGGAAATGAGGTCCGGGAAATAAAAGGGGAAGAAGCAAAGACCACCGTAAGGTCTTTGCCCTTTGTTCTGAGTAAACTGAGGAGCTACCGGAGAATTTCAAAGGAAGGAGTGTTGTGATACACCATGATTGAGAGAGTCACTCTGGTTACTCTTTAGAGAATGGAGTTGAAGGCAGTCCAGGGCCAAGGCAGAGAGACTTGCCAGGAAACTCCTGCAGTAATGCACGTGGGAGATGAGGAAGGCTGGGACCAAGGAAATACCAGCAGAAGTGCAGGAAGCTTTCCCATTCTGGATACATTTTGAAAGTAGAGCTATCATGACAGTCTGGAAATGGGGTATGATGGGGGAAAAACAAAGCTAAACCTTGGAAGATAAGTTTTGGGCTTCTGCATTTGAAGCGGAGTTGTCGTGAATGGAAATGGGGATGAATTTAGGAGGACTAGGGATATTTTGGAGGAGGGAGCTCAGGAGATCAATGTTAGACATGTTAAGTTCAAGATGTCTACTAGGCACTCATGCAACCATACCATGTGGGCAGTCTGAAGTTGAGAAGCCAGGTCTCAGGGTGGAAAAATAAATTTTGGAGTTGTTAGCACATGGATCCAATTCAAAACCATGAGTCATGAGATGGCCAACAGAGCTAGTGTAAATAGAAAGAAGCAGCAGGCCAAGGACGGATCCCTGGGGCAAGCCAGCAGCTAGCAAAGGAGACTGTGAAGAAGGGGGCGAGCTGTTCACTATCCTAGAAACCAAGTGAACAAAGTGCTTCGAGGAGCAGATAGTGGGCAACCCTGCCCAGATTGCTAATAGGTCAATGAAGATGAGTACTGAGAATGGGCCACTGGACTTGATACTTTGAAAGAGAGCAAAAGGAAGCAGAAAGCTGGGGTAGAGAGAGGAAGTGGGGGAGAGAGAAAGAGGGAGCAAGAAAACCACCATGTGCAAGCAAGTGCTGACTTTCTCTTTTTCCAAATCTAATGGAATCCAAATTCAAAGCTATTATATGGGGCCATTATGTCTGCAGCATACATAACAGGTCCTATTACATTAAACCAAAACATTTATTTTCCCTCAGTTTTGGAGAGAGATAAAAAGAACAAATACAAATCCGAGAAGGACAGAAGCCTGTTCTACAGAGGCAGGTGTAGGACACCATCTGAGAGGAGGGGCAACAGTGAAAATTACAAGTCCTAATCTCAGGATATACTTTCTTCTTTGATGACTACTATTGTTGAGAATGGGCTATGAGAACCTGGTGAGACATCTCATAAATGAATGGAGCCACACCAGATACACAGTAGGCCAACAGTAAACAGGGATTTTCCTTTTCAGTAATGCCCTTTATATATTGGGTAAAATATGAGCAAATGATGAGTGCTAAAAGGGGTCAGCATTTTTTACCCCAAAATATGCCACAAGAGGTGTTTGTTTGTTTGTTTGCAAGACAGGGTCTTGCTCTGTCACCTAGGCTAGAGTGCAGTGGGATGAACACCTCCTAAGCTCAAGTGACCCTCCCGCCCCAGCCTCTTAAGTAGTGGGACTACAGGCGTGCAGTACTATGCCTGGCTAATTTTTTAAATTATTAGTTTTAGTAGAGACGAGGTCTTGCTATGTCGCCCAGGCTGGTCTTAAACTCCTGGGTTCAAGCAATCCTCCTTTCTTGGCCTCCAAAAGTGCTGGAATTACAGGCATGAGCCACCATACCCAGCCCATGAATTATTTTGAGCTGAAAACATTTGAGTTCCTGAAATCCTTTATCTGACTAAAAGCAGAGGTTCCTAAAAGAACTCAGCTGTCACAAATTCCTCCCACCGGGAGCAACTCTTTCTTCTCTTCCAGACATTGTCACAAACTGTCATATCTCCCATCTATTCTCCTAAGGGCCCATTTAGCTTTAAAAAAAAAAAAAAGTCATTTGTTCTCTCAATATTGCCTTTTCTCCACCTCCCTTTCCTATAGTAAAATGATAAGGAAACTCAAATCTCATCACTCCTTGGGGTATTCATTTATTTCCATGACACCCTTGTGCAAGTAAAATTTAAAATAAATATCTTTGTAACCTTTTTCTCCTGTTAATCTGTCTGCTATGAGTTTAATTCACAGGCTCCTACGCACTTAACCTAAGAGGGTAGAAAAAAAGTTTTTCCTCTCCTTCAATGCTGATGAGAGCCTTGCAATCATTTCAAATAAACTTTACAGGTAGCGCAGATATCTTGTAACTTCCTGTTGGAGCTCTGGGATAACGAAAGAGAAATAACAGGAGCCAAGGTCTATACTTCTTTCCAGGACTGACCTAACTCTTCAGTAAGAAAAACCATCTTTCCATGATGTCTTTATGTAGAAATGAGTTCATTTTGGAAAGCAAAATGTTGGAAAATATTTATAGACAATGAGCTATTAGCTTTTTTCTCATTCATGCCTAAGCAAGAAAAATCAGTGAAAAACTACAAATATCCAACCATCAGAGACTTTAAAACTGAGAGATCTGAAGAGATCTCCTCCCACTACCCCCATCCCAAATTGGCTTTTTCTTTTGAATGAATCATTTCTGCTTCCGTGAATATGCTTGGGAGATGGTTAAATGAATAAAACATATCCATGTAAACAAGTAATTATAATACTCATGAGGCAATAAAAAGCTTTCTTTTTTTGGGTACTCATTGAAATTAGTCCTCTCAGCCAACATCTAAAGGATACAAATCCTACTTTCTGGAAACAAGCACGCAGATCCTGTGACTTATTTATTTTAAAATCCCGAGATGACTGGATATGGACGAACACCAAGTAGAATAACATATTTGAACCATTCCATATCCGAACTGACTTTTCCTAGCAGCTGGTGAAAAAACTCTATACTGGTTCTAAGAATTACATGTCATGTGACTTTTACAGATCTTTTTAATCTTGAATCAGTTCTGCTTCCTTGATCCTTGACAAGACACTCTTGCTATTAATGGACAGAAGAAATGTCTAATTATAAGAAAAATGTATTTCCAAGGAGTTGAAGAGTTTTCTATATTTTAGATATATGTCAGGGAAACTGTAATCTGTATAAGATACAAATAATCGTAGGTAAGTTTGGAGATGAGGTGTAACATATACATGCATTTTTAATGTGTGGTACATGGTCTGGCTAAGCAAAGTGCTAGATTTTTGCCTTTTGAGAAAGAAGCACTATGTTGGTGACTAAGGGTATTCTTGGAGATTTGTGGTTTTATTCCGGGAATTTCACTTCCTCTGCATCAAAATGTATCACTTATAAACGATTCACACTGTGAGAAACTACTTAAAATTCATCTTTCCTTGAGGACCCAAAGCTTCCCTTTAGCCATTTCAAATTCATTAAAATGTTCCCCTGTCTTCCCTGGTACATTAACAATGCTTCTCAATTTAATGCATATATGTTAAATCATTACACTTTATTGCTAAAATATTCAATGAAAATTAGGTTGACAGATGCAAATATCCACATTTTGAGGTCATCTTTTATGTGTTCTTAACTGCATAGTAACTCAGTAAATTTTTTCTTGTTTTACTTTTTTCTTTTAGTTTTTTTATATATGTATAAAACCATACATATGCAGTTAAAATATATAAATAGTTATATATATTTTCTGTTGTTGTTGTTATTTTTAAGAGATTGGGTTCTTCCTTAGCCTGGGTTTGAACTCTGGAGCTCAAGTGATCTCACTGCCTCAGCACCCTGATTAGCTGGGACTACAAGCACTCACCACCATGATCAGCTTAACTCAGTAAATTGAAGAAGGGGCTGGCTTTATGGTGTTGTTGGGGACATTCTGCGACAGCAGTAATGGTGAACCTCTACCTGCATGGAGAGCACCCGCCCTGAGGCAGGTGCCCTCTTTTCTATACTTGCCATGTCAGACCATGAAAATTCAACACAGAAATGGCTAGAGTAGCTTAAGGACAAATCCACTGACTGCTCATTTTTCTCCATAGTTTTATCAGGTATTTTCTTAAAGTAGGTATTGTGCTAATATGCTTGGGAGATAGTTAAATGAATAAAACATATTCATGTAAACAAATAATTATAATGTTCACGAGGCAATAAAGCACTTTCTTTTTTTGGGTACTCATTGAAATTAGCCCTTTCAGCCACCATCTAAAGAATACAGATTCTACTTTCTGGAAAGAAGCATGCAGATCCTATGACATTTATTTATTTTAAAATCCTGAGATGACTGAATATGGATGAACATCAAGTGGAATAACAAATTTGAACCATTCCATATTTGAACTGACTTTTGTTTGAGCTGATGATAAAATTCCGTATTGGTTTAAAAATCACATATCATGACTTTTATAGAATTCTTAGAATTCTTCATCTTGAAAACAGAACAAAAATAGCAAGCTGTTGATAAATGAACATCCTCCACCCCCAACTTGACATGTCACAGGGCTTATTTTTAAAGATCTCAGGCCACATTCATATTCCCAGACTTAGACCTTGCTCACATATACAATGAACTGTACAATTAAATTCTGCCTCTTTAAAACCTCTTTGATCATAGAGAAAATAAAGCAAAATTATTATTTAAAACTTTGTGCACGACTGCTTATGCATACAAAGTACCTATAAAATGGTAATTGAAATCTCAAGGTATGAAGTCAAACTTTCTGATTTCAAATACCAACTCCAACATCTCAAAGTTGTACGAGTTGGAGAAAATTGTGTAACTAGCCTGTCAGTTTCCTCCTCTGTCAAATCAAAATGTTACCTACCTTGTGAGTTTGTTGTAATTATTATTATTATTATTATTATTATTATTATTTTGAGACAGAGTCTCGCTCTGTCACCCAGGCTGGAGTGCAATGGCACAATCTCGGCTCACTGCAACCTCCACCTCATGGGTTCAAGCGATTCTCCTGCTTCAGCCTCCTGAGTAGCTGGAATTACAGGCGCCCACCAGCTAATTTTTGTATTTTTAGTAGAGACAGGGTTTCACCATGTTTGTCAGGCTGGTCTCAAACTCCTGACTTCAGGTGATCCACCTGCCTTGGCCTCCCAAAGTGCTGGGATTACAGGCATAAGCCACTACGCCTCACCTGTTGTACTTATTAAATAACATATTTGGAGTTTTTGTTTTCGTTCTTTTTTGATTTTTTTTAAAGGCAGGGTCTCTGTCTAGCCCAGGCTAGAGTGCAGTGGTGCAATCATAGTTCACTGCAACCTCAAACTCCTGGATTCAAACAATCCTCCCACCTCAGCCTCCCAAGTAGCTGGGACTACAGGCATGCATCACCATGCCCAGTTTATTTTTCAATTTTTTTGTAGAGGCAGGGTTTTGCTCTGTTGTCCAGGCTCGTCTTGAACTCTTGGGCTCAAGTGATCCTCCTGCCTTGGACTACCAAAGTGCCAGGAGTCACTGCACCTGTCTAAATAACATGGTTTTAAAAAGGCATACTGTGGTATTTGACATTTGTAAAAACACTAAAATATTGTTGTTATTATCACCCTCAATGTGAATTAGCTCTAATTAGCACCTTACCACTCAGAAAATTCCATTAGGATGGACGTACGTCCTCTCATCAGTTCTAGGTGTTAACCCACAGACAAGACTCCCAACTCTTTTTTGCCTATCCTCCTGAAAGGATGATCCCATGTCAAGTTCATCTTAGCCTCCCCTTTGCACATGTGGCACAGCATACATTAAGGCACAGCACAGTGCAGTATTTATGCTCATTCTCTGGACTCAATTAAACTTGGAGTGGAATCCTGACCTCTTCACTTAATTTTTCTGACTCTTAGTTTCCCTGTTTATAAAATGAGTTGAAAGTAAAGGTATCCACCTCATGATGTTATTATAAAGTTTCAATAAAATAATGGATGCAAAGGTTTCAACATATGCTAATGAAAGCAACAGCAAACATTTATATACTACTTGCCATGTGCTGGGCCCTGCTTTAAGAACTTTGCATGTATTAACATGTTAAATCCCCAAGACAATGCTATGATATTGGAGCTATTACTATCTTCACTTAACATATGTAGAAACCAAGATCGAGAGAAATCACTAACTTGTTCATGGTCATGTTAATGATAAGTAACAATGACAGAGTTAAAATCCTGGCAGTTTACCTTCATGCTGGGATCTTAATCACTATGCCCTTTTCCTTCCCAGTAGTATGTGCTTGTCAAATATTTGCTATTACTGCAGTAATCAATAAGCATTTGTTAAAGTATTTAACAAATCAGTACCTGCTGAAGTATTTATTATTTACTAAGAAGCAGATCTTATTATATGCCACAAAATAGACTCCTTTGCTTCTAAGGTTTTGAAGAAATTATCAGATTCTATCTACCCAGGCTAACTAATAAGGTGTATACTCAAGAAGGCAATTCAAAGTATGCTCCAATATGCTATAACAGCTGTCATTTGTATAATTATATTTTAAAATAATTTAAAATAAAATGATAGTATATGATTTATTGCAAATAACTGACTTCATCTAAAATACACATCATCACGTATTTCAAAACTTTTACTTAAAGAGGAAACAAAACTATAGGAGGTAGCTTGGAAGATAATATAAGTAGTCTTCATAATACTCTTAAAGATCATAAATCAAAATATATAACAGCTTGCTTCCATAGTTTGAGGACCATTATTATGATGCCTGAACTGCAATATAAAATTTTAACTATGAAACATAAAATGCAAATAAGTTTTTCCTTGGATAATTTAATACTTAGAGACATACCTCACTGTACTTCATTTTATTGTACTTTGCAGACATTGTTATTTTTACAGATTGAAGGTTCGTGGCACCCCCAGGTTGTACAAGACTATTGGTGCCATTTTTCCAACACCATGTGCTCATGTCATGTTTCTGTGTCACATTTTAGTAACTCTCACAATATTTCAAATGTTTTCATTATTATTATGTCTGTTATGGTGATCTGTGATCAGTGATCTTTGATGTCAACATCGTGATTGTTTTGGGGACCCATGAACCACACCTATATAAGATGCTGACCTTAATCCATAAATCTTGTATGTGTTCTGACTGCTCCAATGGCCAGCCATTTTCCCATATCTCTCCCTGTCCCTGACCCTTTCCACTCTCTGAGACACAATATTTCACAACATTATTATCCAGTTAATAGTCTCTATAATAGTCTCTAAGTATTCAAGTGTAATGTAGAGACACTGTCTGTCACCTTAAGTCAAAAGCAAGAAATTATTAAACTTAGTGAGGAAGACACATTGAAAGCCAAGACCGATCAACTTTGATTCAAGTTGTGAATGCGAAGGAAAAGTTCTTGAAAGAAATGTAACATGCTATTCCATTGAGCACAAAATGATAAGAAAGTGAAATAGCCTACTGCTGATAGGGAGAAAGTCTGAGTGCTCCGGATAGATCAAACCAGCCACAACATTCCTTTAAGTGAAAATCTAATCCAGAGAAGGCCCAAACTCTCTTCAATTTATGGAGGCTGAGAGAAATGAGAAAGCTGTGCAAGGAAAGTTGGAAGCTGGCAGAGATTTGTTTCTGAAATTTAAGGAAAGAAGTCATCTCAGGCCAGGCACGGTGGCTCACGCCTGTAATCCCAGCACTTTGGGAGGCTGAGGTGGATGGATCACCTGAGGTCAGAAGTTCAAGACCAGTCTGGACAACATGTTGAAACCCCATCTCTACTAAAAATATAAAAATTAGCCAGGCATGGTGGCAGGCACTTGTAATCCCAGCTACTCAAGGAGCTGAGGCAGGAGAATTTGCTTGAACCTGGGAGATGAAGGTTGGAGTGAGCCGAGATCGTGCCACTGCACTCCAGCCTGGGTGACAGAACGAGACTCCGTCTCAAAAAAAAAAAAAAGTCATCTCAGTCATCTCTGTACACAAAAGTGCAAGGTGAAGCAACACAGGCTGATGCCAAAGCTGCGGCAAGCTCTCCAGAAGATCTGGCTAAGATGATTGATGAAAGTGGCTACACTAAACAACACATTTTAAATGTAGATGAAACAGCCTACACTGGAAGAAGATGCCAGCTAGGACTCTCATAGCTATAGAGGAGGAGTTGATGCTTGGCTTCAAAGCTTTAAAGGACAGGCTGACTCTCTTGTTAGGGGCTAATGTAGCTGGTGACTTTAAGTTGCATGCTCACTTACTATTCCCAAAATTTTAAGGCCCTTAAGCATTATTCTAACCGTAGCCAGAGGCAATGGCTCATGACTATAATCCCAACACTTTGTGAGGCCAAGGCAGGAGGACCGCTTGAGCCCAGGAGTTCAAGGCTTCAGTGAGCTATGATGATCCCACTGTACTTCAGCTTAGGCAACAGAGCAAGACCCTTCATCTATGAAAATGCAGATACAAACAAATAAAATAATTATTCTAAATCTATAGATTCAGAAAATGTGCTCTATAAATGGAATAACAAAGCCTGGATAACTGTTTACAGCATGGTTTATTGAATATTATAAGTACACTATTAAGTCCTACTACTCAGAAAAAAATATTTCTTTATAAATATTATTTCTAGTTGATAATACACTTGTATTAGTCCATTCTCATGCTGCTAATAAAGACATACCTGAGACTAGGAAATTTGTAAAGAAAAAGAGTTTTAATGGACTCACAGTTCCACATGGCTGGTGGGCCTCACAACCATGGTGCAAGGCACTTCACACATGGCAGCAGGCAAGAGGACATGTTCGGGGAGCTCCCCTTTATAAAACCATCAGCTCTCATGAGACTTATTCAGTATTATGAGAAGATCATGGGAAAGACCTGCACCCTCCCAACAGCTCCCTCCCATGACATGTGGGAATTATGGGAGCTATAATTCAAGATGAGATATGGATGGGGAAACAGCTAAACAATATCATAGCTGGTCACCCAAGAGTTCTGATGGAGATGTACAAAGAGATTAACATTGCTTTCACACCTGCTAACACAGCATCCACTTTTCAGCTTGTGGATCAGGGAGTAATTCTGACCTTCAAGTCTCATTATTTAAGAAATACATCTCATAAGAATACAGCTACTGTAAATAGTAATTTTTCTTTTGGAACTAAGCAAAATAAATTGAAAACATTCTGGAAATGATTCACCATTCTGGATGCCATTAAGAACATTCATAATTCATGGGAGGTGGTCAAAAATATCAACATTAACAAGAGTTTGGAGGATGTGGACTCCAACCCTTCAGAATGAATTTGAGGAGCTCAAGACGTCACTGGAGGAAATGAAGTGCAGATGTGGTTGAAAGAGCAAGAGAACCAGAAGTGGAGCCTGAAGATGTAACGAAATGTATGACATTTTAATCTCCTTCTAAAACTTGATTGAATGAGGTGTTGCTTCTTATGGATGAGCAAAGAGTGGTTTCTTGAGATGGAATCTACTCCTGCTGAAGATGTTCACAGCATTGTTGAAAAGACAACAAAGGATTTAGAATTACATAAACGTAGTTGATAAAGGAGTGGCAGAGCTTGAGAGGATTGACTCCAATGTTGAAAGAAGTTCCACCGCAGATGAAATGCTATCAAATAGCATCACATGCAATAGATAAATCTTCCTGAAAGGAATAGTCCATCTATGTGGCAAACTTTCTTGTTGTCTTACTTTAAGAAGTTACGACCGCCACTTCAGCCTTCAGCAACCACCATCCTGATCAGTCAGCAGTCATCGACATCCAGGCAAGAGCCTCCACTGGCAAAAAGATTATCGCTTGGTGAAGGCACCAATGATCGTCAGCAATTTTTAGCAAAAAGGTCTTTTACATAAAGGTATGTACCTTTTCTTAGACATCATGCTATCGCACATTTAATAAACTACAGTATAGTGTAAACATAAATTTTATGTGCGCTAGAAAACCAAAAAACTTGTGTGACTCGCTTTATTCCAGTATTCACTTCCTTGTGGTGATCTGGGAATTGCCCACACTATCTCCAAGGTATGCCTGTATAAGAGACTGGACCTGCTGCTACTTGACAGAGGGAAGCAAGGTTATTTTATCGTTTTATAACAAAATGCCATACTTCCTTTACCAAGCAAGAATTTGTTTTCCAAGCAATATCAATAAAAGCGATGTGATTATTTCATTTTTCTAGAGCTTCATCCCTTGCTTCCTTTTCTCTTCTTATCCCCATTTATTTTCATCTATTTTTAATTTACATTATCTTGTTGCATTTCGTGTATCCATATAAACTGCCTTATGTACTTCCTGAAACAAGATAAAATCATACAAAGTATAATGTAAGGTATAGATGACATTTTCATTTAATGGACTTTGCACACAGTAGGATTAATCTGATATTTATTGCTTTATTTCATTCATGGACATCTGAGAATCTTGAATGGATGTCTGGCTATAAAAAATAGTTATTACAGTAAACTGAATAATGGCTCCTAAATATGTCCTAATCTCTGGAACCTAGAAATGTTACCTTGTGTGGAAAAAGTCTTTGCAGATGTGATTAAGTTAAAGGTCTTGAGAGAGAGAGAGATTATCCTGGATTATCCAGGTAGGCTCTAAATGAAATCACAAGTGTCCTTATAAGAGAGAGGCAGAGGGCAGTTTGACGCAAACAGAAGAGAAAGCAGTGTAACCACAGAGGCAGAGAGATTAGAGTGATGCAGCCAAAGAACATCGGCAGCCACCAGAAACTGAAAGAGGCAAAGACAGTTTCTTTCTTAGAATCTCCAGAGGGAGGGCAGCCCCACCAACACCTTGATTTCCGCCTAGTGATAGTGACTTTGGAATTCTAACCTCCAAACTATGAGACAGTACAATTTTATTGTTTTAAGCCACCAAGTTTGTGGTAATTTTTACAGTGGCCATGAGAACCTAACAGAGTAATTAATTTGAATATATGCAAATGTTAAAAGGAGACAGTGTTCCTTGTAACATTGAAGACATTGGGAAACGCAAAAACAACAAAGTTATTTCCATTTAGAATGATAAAATATTGAAGCGTAGTTTAAAAGGATCAGGAAGTTTTTATTTCAAAGGACTACCATATGTTTCAGGAAAATGCTACATTTCTAACGCAATTCCCTCTCTAACATGTCAATTATCTTAAAGCAACATTATCTGGTACCAGTGGAAAGCAAATAGTAATGCCATTCTCCTGTGGACATCTCACTCCACGTTGTTCTCCAGTCACTCTTCAGTGGACCGCTCCCCTTATAAGCCTTACCACCTTCCCTGAAAGTCCTCTTGTTTTGCTGGAAGTAATCTATTCTTTTACTAAAGCAAAGAACATATTTGGATAATTTCACCTATGGGAAAGTTTCTAGTGCAGTAAGTTGCTGCACTTACCCAGCTATATGAGCGAATAATGTCCATAGCACCCTGGTGGCTTCCTGGACAATACGAGGCACAATTCATCAGCACCTGCCTGTCTAACCTCACTTATCCTTGTTTGTCTCTTGATTAGCAGGCAGAAAGATAAGCCGTCTTCACCCTAGATAACTATAAAATAAACTATGCTGAAGGTGGAAACTTACACTTGGAAAATCACAGGACTGTCTTAGCTAGATTCTAAGAGGTAAATCATTCATTTAGCCAGAAAAATGTACAAGCGGAAAAAAGATTTCTCTTTATGCTATAAGCAGTTTGTGAAAAGTTTTTTCTTAAAGAACTCAATATGTCTGCTTTCTAAATAACAAAACGTCTGAAAATGAGAAACTTAAAATGCTAGGCAAGTGAGGATTTAAGAGTAAGTATCCTCCATTTGATTGTACAAGTAGGAAGCTGGGGTCATCTTTGACACTGCCCCCCTTCATATTCAATCCAATTTTGACTTTTCTTAAGATTTTACCATTTATTTTTTGTTCTCTTTTTGTTTGTCTGTTTTTGAGATAGAGTCTTGTCCTCTTGCCCAAGCTGGAGTGCAGTGGTGTAATCACAGCTCACTGCTGCCTCGACCTGCTGGACTCAGGGGATCCTCACTCCTCAATCCCCCAAATATCTGGGACTGCAGGGAGGCATCACCATATCCAGCTAATTTTTATATTTTTGGGGGGAGACAGGGTTTCACCACATTGCCCAGGCTAGGCTTTTACTCCTGGGCTCAAAAAATCTATCTTCTGCCTCAGCTTCCCAATGTGCTGGAATTACTGGCGTGAACCACTATGGCTGGCCTTTTTTTTTTTTTTGAGACAGGTTCTCACTCTTGTCCAGGCTAGAAAGCAGTGGTGGGATCTTGGCTCACTGTAGCCTCAAACTTCTGATCTCAAGCAATCCTCCCACTCCACCTTCCAACTAGCTAGGCCTACAGGCACATGCCACCACACTCGACTAATTTTGTTTATTTTTTTGTAGACATGAGGTCTCACTATGTAGTCCAGGCTGGTCTTGAACTCCCAGGCTTTAAGTGATCCTCCCACCTTGGCCTCCCAAAATGCTAGGATTACAGGCGTGAGCCACTGCAGCCGGCCTCTTAAGTATTTCTAAAATCTGTTCACTTTTCTCATATCCATTTGCCTTTTTACTAGTCCTCTTTACTCCCAAAGTTTTCATCTAGTCATGAGGGGAAAAGAAGTGCACCACAGGGCGGCTGGAGAGTCAGGTGGGGACTGAAGTTTTACCTTTCCTTCAAAAGTCACAGGCTTTGAGTGAGAATGGGTCCCTCACCCCATCAACTTTGCTACTCCTTACTTATCTAGCTGTAAACAAGGAATTTATTAAAAAGTCATGGCAAAAATCGAAATTACTTTTGCACAGACCTAGTACCTCCCATGCTTGTTTCCGACTCTCTGTGGAATGGGAATAAGAACACCAACTACCTCATGGAACTGCTGTGCACAGGAAATGAGTCCGTCAATACACGCAAAGCACAAAGAACAGAGACAGGGACACGATAAACAATCTGCTCTCCTGGTTGCTGCATACTAGGGTTATAGCTTTTCAGGCTCTTGCTGTACTCTGAGGCCCTTTCTTAGCATTCACATGGTAGTGATTTTACATGTTATTTTTCAAATAGCCATTAAATTAATATTTGTCTCTTCCTCTACTGTAAAATTCATGAAGCAGATACCAAGTCTGCCTTTGCTCTTCTTAGCACAGTGCTTGGCAAAGGAAAGCACCGAAATATTTGTTAAGTAAATCTTTTAAGTAAAGCAAACCAATAAAGCAAACCAGTGACCCCAGTGGTTACCAGTCTGTAGTTTAGGATGTCTTCAGAAGTTCTCCGAATGTTTCCTATCTGCAATAGTTCTTCTCCAACCTCACTAACAGAATCACCTCAGAAGCTTTCAAATATGCCCATGTTCAGGCTCCAAAGATTCCATTTTGACTGGGATGGGGTTGGCCAGGGCCGGTATTGAAGACTCTCTAAATAATTCTAATTTGCAAGTCAGGTTGGAAAGCTCCGGTGCTGCTATCACCAGCTTCAGTTCCGGTGTGAAGGCCTCCAATCTGATCTCTGCTTTAGAATTTGACCAACTACCGGCACCCTTGGTTGAATTACCCTTTCCTATCTACATAATAGAGGAAAAATATGGGAAGCGGCAGCTTTATGGGCAGGACCTAGGCGGATGGAACAAACCAGTAAGGTTCCTGCTGTTCAGACAATTGTAATCCTGGCAGCGAACCTGTTGGGCGACTCCCGGCCCAGGCACTCGCCAACCCACTCTCATTCAGGGTGTTCTGCCCGTAGAGGGCGAGCGCATCGGGTCGTGAACCTCTTCTTTTTCTTCTTTTTTTTTTTTTTTAAATAGGATTTTATTTATATTAAGAGCCACCACAGAGTTTCCCACGGTGTAAAAGAATGGTGGCGATGATTGCCTTAAAGGCTGAACTCCGCAACCCGTCCCTTCTGCGCGTTGCTCCCAAGGTAGATCCGTTTCCTTCCCACCTGCCTCTCGCTCCACATCCGCCCACCTCTGCCCTGTCCACGGTCCATTTACCCCCATTCTTGAACGATTCCATCGGAATTCCCGAACCCGGTTCCAAGGGTGACTCCGAGATATGAGGCCGCCCTTCGTGAAGCCACCGCAGGCTCCTCCAGCGGACAGCCTCTGGAGCAGGGAGCCGGGCGGCCGGGGGCCCCGTGCGCCACTGGGGGCAGAGGTCGCTCCCGGATCGCGGGAAGGGACTCACGTGTGGCTCTGCGGGAGGTCAGGGGGCCGGTAACGCTCATCCTGGCCTCGGAAGGCGGGTCCCCGCGAGGGAATGCACTCGCGTAGGCTGGCTGCGGAGCCACCCCCTCGGCGGACGATCCCCTCAAGCCCTGACTTAGGAGCCAACAAGCCGCGAGTCCACGGCCCTGGGCGAAAAGAGTCGCATTCCCTCCCCACGCCCTCAAGGTAAAGGGACCGAAACGCGCATTCCGGACCCGGCACAACAGGTCCTCCGGGCACCCGCGAGGCTGGGGAGGTCGGGGGCGACTGATTGCGAAGAGGGTAGAGCGTTCCACGGGCGCATTTCCTGCGGAGGGGCCTCTCCACTTACGGATCTTACTTTACCGATCCCCAGACCCACAGCAAATCCTGAGTTTGGGGCACAGGCATCATACCAAAGGCGCGGGTGGGAGTGGAGTGCCAAAGGCGCGGGTGGGAGTGGAGTTCTGGACGCTTGGTGTGGAACCAATCTGTTCTGTCCGAGAGCGAAGTTAGGTGGAGCAGGAAAAAAGCCTGTATGCGCGACCCGGGACCTGACTCTCGGGGCGATCGGCGACCACTCACCTTGTGCCTGCGCCTCCATGGTGGTTGACTTCGAGCTGAGGGCGGCGGGGACACCCCGGTGCTTCCCAGAGCAGATGGCAGCTGTGCCCGGGCTCAGAACGCAGCTGGCCCAGCTGTTCGCTCCCACTCCTGGCACGCGTGTCGCGAGCGCTGTGCGGAGGGACGCAGGCAGCCGCCACTGGCCGCTTCTGATTACCTCCGCCCCTTCCAGTCCACCTGGCCCAAACCAAGCTGGAAAGAGCTCGCCGCTGGGCGCCACCTGCCGGCGCTCTGCACCGCGGGCGGACGGCACCCTCTCCCCGCGCTATACGGGCAAACCGCAGGGATATTACAGGTTAGGTTCCAGACCCCCGCAATAAAGCGAGCAGTGCAAAAAAATGAGTCACACGAATTTTTCAGTTTCCAAATGCATATAAAAGTTACGTTTACACTACGCTGTAGTCTAAAAGAGCAATGTACATAGCTTAATTTTAAAAGATATTTTATTTCTAAAAGATACTAAAGATCAACTTCACCTAATGGTAATATTTTTGCTGGAGGAGGGCATCGCTTGGACGTTGATGGCTGCTGATTGATCCTGGTGGTGATTGCTGAAGGCTGGAATAGCTGTGTCAATTTCTTAAAATGGGACAACAATGAAGTTTGCTGCATCAATTGACTCTTTTTAATGAAAGATTTTTCTGTAGCATGCAATGCTGGCTGATAGCATGTTATCCACATTGTAACTTTTTTCAAAATTGGAGTCAGTTATCTCAAACCCTGCCATTGCTTTATCAACTAAGTTTATATAATTATAAATCCTTTGCTGTCATTTCAACAATGCTCTGAACAACTTCACCAGGAGTAGATTCCATCTCAAGTAACCACTGTCTTTGCTCATCTATAGGAAGTAACCCCTTAACCATTCAAGTCTTAGGCGATTGACCAACTTAGTCACATATTCAGGCTCCACTTCTAATTCTAATTCTCTTGCTATTCCTATCACATCTGCAGTTACTTCCTGCTTTGAAATCTTTAATCCCCAAAGTTATTCAGGAGGGTTGGAAGCAACTTTTTCCAAACTCCTGTTAATGTTGACTTTTTGACCTCCTCCCATGAATTATGAATGTTCTTAATGGCATCTAGAATGCTGAATCCTTTCCAGAAAGTTTTTAATTTACTTTGCCCAGATCCAACAGAAGAATCACTATCTATGGCAGCTATATCCTTACAAAATTTATTTCTTAAATAATAAAGCTTGAATGTCAAAATTACTCCTTTATCCATGGGCAGCAGGATTGATGTTGTATTTCCCAGGCATGAATACAACATTAATCTCTTTGTACATCTCCATTAACACTTGAGTGACCAAGTATATTATCAATCAACAATAATATTTAGAAAAGTATTTTTTGAGCAGTAGGTCTTAATAGTGGACTTAAAATATTCAATAAGCCATGCTGTAAACAGATGTGCTGTCATTCAAGTTTTGTTGTCCCATTTATAGAGTACAGGTGGAATATATTTAGCATAATTCTTAAGGACTCCAAAATTTTCAGAATGGTAAATGAACTTTGGCTTCAGTATAAAGTCACCAGCTACTTTTGCCCATAACAAGAGAGTCAGTTTGTCCTTTGAAGCTTTGAAACCAGGCATTGACTTCTTTGTAGCTATAAAAGTCCTTGTTAGCATCTTCTTCCAGTATAAGGCTGTTTCATCTGTACTGAAAATGTGTTGTTTAGTGTAGCCACCTTCATCAGTGGTTTTAGCCAGATCTTCTGGAGAGCTTTCTGCAGCTTTGGCATCAGCCCTTCCTGCTTCACCTTACATTTTCATGCTATGGAAATGACTTCTTTCCTTAAACTTCATAAGCCAGTCTCTGCTAGCTGCCAACTTTTCTTCTGCAGATTTCTCACCTGTCTCAGGCTTTATAGAATTGAAGAGAGTTAGGGCTTTGCCCTGGATTAGGCTGTGGTTACAGGAATGCTGTGGCTGCTTTGATCTGGTTTAATCCAGACCACTCAAACTTTTCCTATATCTGCAAGAAGACTTTCACTTCCTTATCGTTTATGTGTTCACTGGAGTAGCACTTTTAATCTCCTTCAAAAAGTCTTCTTTCACATTGACAGCTTGAATAATTCACACAACAGACCTAGCTTTTGGCCTGTCACAGCTTTCAACATGCCTTCCTCACCAAACTCAATCATTTCTAGCTGTTGATTTACGGTGAGAGACGTGACTCTTCCTTTCATATGAATACGGGAAGGCCATTGTAGGGTTATTAATGGGCATAATTACAATATGCCCGTTGTGTCTCAGAGAATGGAGAGGCTTAAGAAGAGGGAGAGAGATGGGGAAACAGCTGGCCAGTGGAGCAGTCAGAACACATACAAGATTTATTGATTCAGTTCACCATCTTATATGGGCATGGTTCATGGTTCCTCAAAATAATTGCAATGGTGACATCAAAGATCACTGATCCCGATCACCTTAACTGATATAATATAATGAAAAAGCTTGAAATATTGTGAGAATTACTAAAGTGTGACACAGAGACATCAAGTGAGCACATAGCATTGGAAAAATGG
The DNA here is from genome assembly GCF_001604975.1 of Cebus imitator. Classification (NCBI taxonomy): domain Eukaryota; kingdom Metazoa; phylum Chordata; class Mammalia; order Primates; family Cebidae; genus Cebus; species Cebus imitator. The sequence continues at coordinate 7,287,014 of NW_016107396.1, forward strand.
CACCAATAGATTTGCTCAACACAGGGATACCACAAACCTCCAAACTTGTTAAAAACGTGGTGGTTCACGTCTGTAATCCCAGCACTTTGGGAGGCCGAGGTGGACAGATCGCGAGATCAGGAGACAGAGACCATCTGGCTAACATGGTAAAACCCCATCTCTACTAAAAATACAAGGCTGGGCGTGGTAGCACATGCCTGTAGTCCCAGCTAATTGTGAGGCTGAAGCAGGAGAATCACTTGAACCCAGGAGGCAGAGGTTGCAGTGAGCTGAGATCTCACCACTGTACTCCAGCCTGGGTGACAGAGGAAGACTCCATCTCAAACAAGACAAAACAGAAAAAAAAAACAAAAACCAACACCACCAACAAAATGCAGTATCTGTGAAACATAATGAACTATGCCTGTAAAGGTCTGATGCAACTGAAGTTGTCCTTGAGCTTTGCAGTATGGGACAAATGCCCTGGACAGAGGAAGAGAACATGGTTTTACAATACTGAGCCATTACTCTTAGTGGCGATACAAAGTTAGGTTTCCACAAGCCTTGGTTCCAACATTTTTGTCAACTGATCAATACATAATTTTGTTTTATGTATATTTTAGTTTAAAGACACCTTATTTCATGTATATCATGTATATTGTTGCTTCATTAACTTTGAGCTCACAGCCAACAGCACTAGAACTCATATCAGAATGAAGTTTATTAAGCTTAATGTTTGTGTTTTCTCTCTAAGGCTTATCACAGCCTTCTTGCACGTAGGAACACTAGACAGTAGTTCAATGCTATGCTTGGGGGCCCAGAAAAATCATACACACACATATACAAAAAGTCTGTTTACAGGCTGGAGAGATGAAACAAGAAAGCAGGGCTGCCTTGTTTTTCCTCTGTGAGAAACTTGAGTCTTCTGGGGTCTCTGTCCACGTGTGCCTGTAGGTTGTACTTGCAGGTTGATGAAGCCGACAAGTTTACAAACAGGACTAGAAACTCACAGTCCTGTTCCAAGGCTTGCCTTTCTAATGTGATTAGAAAGAATGATAAGCAGTAAGAAATATCAGCTCCCATCTCTACTCTACTGGCTTTTGACCATGACAGATCTTTCCTTTTTCTCAAGATCTACACAATCTTCATCTGTAATATGTAATATGGTACTTATTTACATTTGGTCTTGAATAGTTTGTCATTTGGGTTTTTTTTCCTCTTCTTAAAATAGATGGCAAAGTCTGTCACGGTTGAGTGTGGGTATATTAAACCTCCCATAATTTCTTCCAAAAAGTCTTATAAAAATTCCATAGCTCAAAATGATTGATTGAATAAACTATTAACTAACCAGTAGGTTACACTTTATCCATGCCCATGTTACTTGCACAGTATAGACTAACAAACATAAAGGGAGTCTTACATTTTTTTTTCTTGAAAGAAGGAATATTACTCATGTTTCCTGGCACATGTACAAATGCCTCAGTGTGGTTTTTGTTATGTTGAAGATCTCACTGATTTGTAATCATTGCCAATAAAATTGCTATGTAGAATGCTAAGCATAGGGCTTTTAAATGACTTTTGGTAATAGTGACCAGGGATGCATGAAGTAAAGAATCAGTGATTAAATCACTTTTAGAGTCTATTCAGTTGTTCTGGTCTTCTCTATCCTGGAAATTAAACACCAGGTTACGGTTGACTCCCAGCTGCTAAAAAAAGCTAAAAATAGTTAACGACTTTCCAGCTTGAGTCATCTAAGCCTCATCTAAACTCTGGCTTATTTTTCTGATTTATAACATTTTAAGTTACTACTCTTTAAAATTTTCAATCATTTATAATAGTAAAACATTGGTATTTATTCCAAAATAGTTATTGAACATCTATGTGCCAGGAACTGTGCTAGATGCTAAGGGTGTAGGTAAAGGCCATGATCCTTCCTAACCAGGGAGTTCATGATCGGGTGAGAAGGAGGGATAAACAGGTTTTTTATAAAGCAGTGCCTCATGGTAAGCGCTGTGCCAGTGGGTGAGCCCAGGGCATCTGTGAGCACTGAGGGAAGCCTCCTAATTCAGGCCGGTGAGAAGATACAGAAAAGTTTCTTTCAAAATACTGGCCTGAGCTGTGTCTTAAAGAGTAAAGGAATTAGCCAGGTAAATTTGTGTTATTGCCCAAATAATGGTTTAGCCAGAGAAGACTATTATTGAAGTTAACATATTATAAAAAGGAAGATTTAATATTTTGTAAAGTCTTTTCCTTGTCATTTATAATGGTGAATTTCCTTAACTTCCTTAAAGCTTAGTAAAACAGCCACCTTCACCCTCCTGTTCATCTCTATGGCCACTCTACATAGGAAACACTGGGCAAGTGTTTGACTGAATCGATGAAACTCTGTTTGAAAATGCCTTAACGTATTTTGTTGCTTTAACATTAATATTGGGGTTGACATTAACATTAACACTAATATTAACAGGAGGCCATCATGTTTTCTTTTTTTTTTAATTTATTTTATTGCATTTTAAGTTTTGGGGTACATGTGAAGAACATGCAAGATTGTTGCATAGGCATACACGTGGCAGTGTGATCTGCTGCCTTCCTCCCCATCACCCACATCTAGCACTTCTCCCCATGCTATCTCTCCCCAACTCCCCTCCTCCCATTGTCTCTCCCCTATTTCCCTCCAACTGACCCCAGTGTGTAGTGCTCCCCTCCCTGTGTCCATGTGTTTTCATTGTTCAACACCCACCTATGAGTGAGAACATGCAGTGTTTGATTTTCTGCTCTTGTGTCAGTTTGCTGAGAATGATGGTTTCCATCTTCATCCATGTCCCTACAAAGGACCCAAACTCATCGTTTTTATGGCTGCATAATATTTCATGGTATATATGTGCCACATTTTACCCGGCCAGTCTATCATCGATGGGCATTTGGGTTGGTTCCATGTCTTTGCTATTGTAAACAGTGCTGCAATGAACATTTGTGTGCATGTGTCCTTATAGTAGAACGATTTTTAATCCTTTGGATATATACCCAGTAACGAGATTGCTGGGTCAAATGGAATTTCTATTTCTAGGTCCTTGACGAATCGCCACACTGTCTTCCACAATGGTTGAACTAATTTACACTCCCACCAACGGTGTAAAAGTGTTCCTATTTCTCCACATCCTCTCTAGCATCTGTTGTCTCCAGATTTTTTAATGATTGCCATTCTAACTGGCGTGAGATGGTATCTCAATGTAGTTTTGATTTGCATTTCTCTGAGAGGCCATGATATTTTCTGACAAGACTAGAAACCCTCAGTCCTGTTCCAAGGCTTGCCTGGTAATGCAATTAGAGAGCATGACACGGTGTAGGAAATATCAGCTCACGTCTCTACCAACAGCACTATAACTCATTTAAGAACAAAGTTTGTTTGCAAAGTTGATCATTCTGTAGGGGGTGAAATGCAGTAGAAATCTCAACTGTTCAAAGGGAAAGCGTATTCAACAGTTTTTACTTACACCAGTTCTGGTCACTTGCAATGTATGGGTCTGAAGGCATCTTGAAAGGTGGGCAGGGCACAGAAAGGAAAGGAAGGAGTAGAAAGGACAGGTGAGGTGTGCTTCTCTGGCCTGTGAACCTTACAAATACATAGAAGGAGAACATGAACTGTGGAGTTCTATTAGATTCCCACTCTGAAAACTACCAGCTATATCACCTAAAGCAAGTTTCTCAGCCTTTCTGTGCCTGGCTTTCTGCATTTGTGTCAGGATGTTATACGACATATTAATGGATGCGTTCTTTCCCTCATAACCCACTGGAAAGCTGTATTTTTAAAGCAGTGGTTCCCAGTTGTCTTTTACATCAGCACAACGTGAGTGGTTTTTAAACATTTCTGATACCTGGTTCTACCCCCACAAGTATTCTGATTTGTCTTTGGAAATCTCTCTCCGTAATATTGATGTGCTTCCAAGATTGACAATGATCAACAAAGATGAAAGTTTCTATATTCACAACAAAGATGAAAGGTTCTATATTCTCAGTTTAAATTAAAATGTTGTCACCCAAGTAAACAGAAAATAATGGAAAAGGAATATGAGCAGGCAGCACAAGAATTTTTACCCCTAAGTCCAGGGGAATTGGAGAGGAAAAAAAAAGCTGGGAGGGCCGAGAAGTATGAAAGACTTAGACACGGCTCTGCCTGCAGATTTCACCCTTCCTCTCTCTACTCCCATCAGAGCAAAGAGGACCTGGCCTTGAACAATTGCATTGGGAACTCTGATGGCCAGATAGTTTTGGGAAACCTTAGGGATAAAACAAGTGCTCATTGTCACTTTGAATTTTTCACCCTCTCAAGTGGTGTAGGAAGGCAGAGAGGAATTTCCTTGAAGCCCAGGTTGGGTGTGGAAGTCAGGGGGGAGAAAGAACTAGCTAGTACGCCAATGCTCTCAGGAGGCAGGAGAAAGGCAGCCTCCACTTCCTGAAGCCACGTGAAGAAAAGGGTGCAATGGAATCATTCATGAGGGTAGGAGGGGCCACACAAAGGGAGAGACGCTCAGAACTCAGCCCAGCTGGAGGACTTACTGACCTCACCCCACATCATGCTACAAGGCTGGGCAAAAGGAATGAGGAGAGATAGTTTGATTGCTCAGAAAAGGGGGTCAGCACCACCTTTTTTCCACCTCTACCAAAATCGCAGTTCTCAAGAAACCTGGAAAGTGGAGTCTACCCACCAGAAAGTTGGCTTTGGAGGAGGCCAGGGGAGATTAGTGGGCTGCAGACTAGCCAGAACCACTGAAGGAGAAAACTAGAGGTGAAGTGAACATGCACCAGAGAGGTGAAGCACCAGGCCTGGTGGGGCTCACTGAGGCCTGCAGGAGCTGCTGGTGAGCAAACATGCTGTCAACTTCATCCATCTGGATAGGGAGCCATTTGGGTTTTCTTTTCCCCTTCCTCTCAATTCTCATCCTACACACTTGGTCAGGAGGAGCTGGTACCCAGAAGTGACAGAGACCATGGACTCCCAAAACCCAAACTGACTTTTGCATCATAACCTTCCAACATGCGCGCACACACACACACACACACACGCACACACACACATGTTTTCCAAGCAGTGCTGAGAGAAGAGGAAAAGAGATTGGCTTAGAACAGTATACACCAAAGTACATTGCCTTGGCATGCCAAATACTAGGTCCCTTTCCTTCAGTTCAAAGCATTCAAATGTACTACTCTAGCTTTCTCCCACCTTTCTGTGTAGGAGCCAGTCATAAATTATTTGGCCTACCTTGACTAATAGTAGGTAGTAAGACCCTCATTCTAGTGTGGTTCCACCCCACACCCAGGAGAAAGGAGCGCCACACCAAGAGGCCAAGAAGTGTCCCAGCATCCAGGCCTTGCTGGGTATGTTAGGCCATTCTTACATTGTTATAAATAATTGAGACTGGATGATTTATTTTAAAAAAAAGTTTAATTGGCTCTCAGTCCTGCAGACTGTACAGGAAGCATGACTTCAGCATCTGCTTGGCTTCCAAGGAAGTTGCAGGGAGCTTTTCCTCATGGCAGAAGGTGAAGCAAGAGTCAGCATGTCACACAGCAAGAGAAGAGCGAGACAGAGAGAGAATGGGAGGTACCCCACTGTTTTAAACAACCAGATCTCGCATGAACTCACTTATCAGCAAGGGGATGGTGCCAAGCCATTCATGAGGAAGCTGCTCCCATGAGCCAAACACCTCCCACTGCACCCTACCTCCAACACGGGGGATTACATTTCAGTACAAGATTTTGCGGGCACACAGATCCAAACCTTATCACTAGCTTTCCCCTCTCAACCCATTACCATTAGATCATACCCTTTTTGTTCAATCACATTTCCTAGTGACTATGCATTCTTCATTAAACGTAAAATTAAGTGTAAAAATAGAGTTTTCTTCATTTATGAAGGCTCCCTGTCACATGAAACTGATTAAATAAGTTGCTTTTGGTTGAATAAATATGCTTTTCTCCTGTTAATCTGTCTTTGTCAATATTTATTTCAGACCTAGCCAAGAGCCCTAGGAAGGTTAGGGAAACTTTTCCTCCCCTATAAGATTTATTTTGCACTTTGGGAGGCCGAGCTGGGTGGATCACCTGAGGTCAGGAGTTCGAGACCAGCCTGACCAACATGCCAAAACCCCATCTTTACTAAAAATACGAAAATTAGCAGGGCACGATGGTGGGCACCTGTAATCCCAACAAGTCAGGAGGCTGAGACAGGAAAATCGCTTGAACCTGGGAGGTGGAGGTTGCAGTGAGCTGAGACTGTGCCATTGCACTCCAGCCTGGGTGACAGAGCAAGACTCAATTGAAAAAAAAAATCACTTTGACAATGAGAAAACTAAATCATATAGATTACATGCCAATATGAGAGTTTCTAATTACTAAAAACTAACAAAAATTAATACATCTTGACCAGATGCCTGAAAGAGAGCCACTATTCAGCCAGTTGAAAGAATAATTATTTCATAAAGTACAAATATTTCATGTTTATCCCTCAAAAAGTTGTAGCTTTCCAATAAATTGAATGAATTACATGAAATGCTTTACATAAAGCTTAGTGAACAAGTTTTGTCTTTTCTACATTCCACTAAAATTTCTAGACATATTCACTGGTCTGTAAATAATGCATAGCTGTTCAGAGAACTTAAAGGATAAAGGTGCTTTCTTTTTCATTATAAGAAGACATATTATTTAATTGTATCCTGAGGTTCCCATATGCTAAAGCTTGCTCCTTTATACTTTAAAACTTTTTGAGAAATATATAATTGCTTTTACTAACAATCTCTAAAATGCAGTTAAAACGTATTAGGTCTTTGAGATTTTAATTCAGGGTTTCTCAACATTGACACTACCAACATTTCTCCTGGATAATTTTTTGTTGTGCTGTAGGATGTCTAGGAACATCACTGGCCTTTACCCACTAGAGGTAGACAGTAGTAGCCCCATGGTCATCACTATCAAAAATATCTCCCTATGTCTCCTGGAGGGCAAAATCACTCTCAGGTGAGAACGGCAGCACTGCCTTTTTCTTGACAACTCAGAATCATTACAAGTAAAAATTATTACCCTGTACAATACAGGGATGCCTATAGTCTAGGAATGCCCTCTGAGCCTAGGCAGGGATGGAAATTTTTGTCCCTCATTTCCACAAACAGCTGCTTTTGGAGTTTTACTATTTCCCTCTGTTGTCAGACATTGTTCACCTGCTTCCTTAACAGATGCCACCACAGGAAGGGAAAGGAGTGATACCTTTCCTCACCCATCATCAGGGTCATGGCTAAACCTCCTATAACAAAAGAGAGGTTAGGAAGTGTATTAGTCAGAGTTCTCTAGAGAAAAAATAATAGGAGACACACACACACACACACACACATATACACACACACAAAACTAATAGGATATATGTGTGTGTGTGTGTGTGTGTGTGTATATATATATATATATATATAGAGAGAGAGAGAGAGAGGAAGAGAGAGAGAGAGAAATAGGCTATCTGCAAGCTGAGGACCAAGGAGAGCCAATCTAAGTCCCAAAACTGAAGAACTTGGAGTCTGATGTTGGAGCTCGGGAAGCATCCGGGCAGGAGAAAGATACAGGCTGGGAGACTAGGCCAGTCTAGTCTTTTCATGTTTTTCTGCCTGCTTTATATTCTAAACACATTGGCAGCTGATTAGATGGTGCCACGAAGAATAAGGGTGGTTCTGCCTTTCCCAGCCCACGGACTCCAATGTTAATATCCTTTGGCAACACCCTCACAGACATACCCAGGATCAATACTTTACATCCTTCAATCCAATCAAGTTGACACTCAGTATTAACCATCACAGCAAGACATAGGCATAACAAATTTATGTAATCAAAGATTTGGGTTACACAGGATCCTTCAGAAATTAAGACCCTAGAATCCAGGGAAAACTGTTTTTAGGCTTAAGTTCAATGAAGAATGGACAGCTGTGAGGAAATGCAATTGGATAGAAGGGTACAAGTTATTGGTAATAGACTGATGGGGGAAATCTAGCAAGGTCTGGCTATTTGAATTCTTCTAGGCCTCTCTGTGTGGCATTCCTTCTTTCCAGGTGGTAGGCAGAATTCCTCTGGAAAGAGAAAGAGAGGAAAGAAGAGAGACTTTTTGGGATTTTAAGGCTTGCTTTCTTGAACAGGGATTCTAGATTCTATGACTTACGTTGGGAGAAAATAATTTTAGTTTCTATGACTCTCTTTGGGGAAAACAAAGGGCAGGAAGGAGAAGAGCAGAAGAAGGTCAAAGAAAACTTGCTTCTAAGGCCTTCCAATCTTCTTTAGTTCAAAGTAATCAGCATGCCAAAGTGCCATACATTGAGGTACTATGTTCTGAGCCCCAACATCATTGGGCAAGAAAGGTCTTAATAAAGAGGCAGGAGGCAGAGAAATTCTATGCAGACAGGGACAGGTCCCTGGCAAAACCCCGCCTCCAAGCCAAAAAGCCTGAAACCCAAAGCCCAAAGTAAAAACTTCTATCCCTGTTTGCCTGTTCTCTTCCGACTGGCTCTTTCTGAATAGTGTCTTTTTACCAATTAAATGTTGTCTTTTCCAAAACTACTTATGGCCCAACCAACTCCCCATCCTGTGTCTATAAAGACCCCAGACTCAGTCGGTAGGGGGAGAAGCAGCTTAACTGGAGAGAGGCAACTTGACCTCAGAGGGACATCTGGACTTCAAAGGGAGACAACTTAACTTCAGTGAGGCCACTTGACCACAGGGAAGAGCCAGCCAAAGATGGCCAGACTTCAGGGAAGATTATCTGCCCATCTCATCCCCTCTCCAGCTCCCTTCTGTGCTGAGAGCCACTTCCATTGCTAAATAAAATTCTCCACCTCCACCATCCTTCAAGTGTCTGTGTGACCTACTTCTTCTTGGATGCCAGACAAGAGCTCAGGACCCACTGAGTGCAGGTAGCAGGCAGTATCCAAAAAAGGCTGTCACACTGACCCTTTGCCCTCACTAGTGAGGGGCAACTGCCTCATGTGACGAGGCAAGGAGCCCACTGAGCTGATAACACACCACTGTTCATGCATGGCAGAGCTAAGAGAGCATTGTAACATGCCCTCTGGGCCTTCAGGGGTCGCAGGCACCCCCATCTGGGTGCCACTGTGGGGCCTGCATAGATCCCGCTACTGCCAGCACCAAAAGTGGCTGGCTGGATCTTGTACTCACTTGCTCACACACTCCCTTTCATAAGAGGTTGAGTGCCATGGGCCAAATAAATGGGGTACCTCCACTGCACGTCAAACTAAGTGGTGAAGGAAAATTCTTGCATCCTTAAGAGGGGCTTTGCCTCTTTCCTACTGAAAGAGGAGAAAAGCAAGAGAAAAACGACCAATATGGCTATTGCTATGTAACTCTGCATTAGGATAGTACTAAAAGTTCCTTCTCTTTTTTGGTGTTTAACTGATCCACGTTAGTTCTTCTCTGAGAACTAATACATTTGACCTCAGACTGACCAGTTTTCTGACCCAATTTCTTTTCTTGAGAGAGGAGCAACAAAGAGGACTATGAAAACGTGACTTATATGGGCCTTCAGGTTAGGATGTGAAAATCAGAGAAAAAGAATCTGAAATGCTAGGAGGAAAGGAACCCAGGCCTGCACCAGTCATTCTATGTTTAACATTTGGTTCTCTTACATTTCAAAACCTGCACTTGGCAAAATTAGTTGCTTTCATGCTGCTTGCATCTCTTTTGTTTACTTTTTAGTACTTTTTTCTGCTTAGTGTTTATTAAGTTTCTTTTTTAAAATGTTCAGTTCTTTCAGTAGCACTAAGGGAAGAAAGAAAATGAATGTGCTGTCTACTAGGGTTAGGCCAATACTGAATAAGGCAGGGGAAATGGAAACAAGAGAACTCAAAGGAAGAGACACAAAAAGACAGAATAAAAAACCAAAGGCCTCACAATGAAGTTGATTACTTTTCTTTTTTTAATTCCTTAGATTTTTTACTTATTGGCTGAGCATGGTGGCTCAGGTCTGTAATCGCAGCACTTTGGGAGGCTGAGGCAGGTGAATTACCTGAGGTCAGGAGTTCAAGAACAGCCTAATCAACACAGTAAAACCCCGTCTCTACTAAAAATACAAAAATTAGCCAGGTGTGGTGGTGCACGCCTGTATTCCTAGCTACTCAGGAGACTGAGGCAGGAGAACTGCCTGAACCCAGGAGGCAGAGGTTGCAGTGAGCCAAGATCATGCCACTTCACTCCAGCCTGGGTGATAGAGCCAGACTCTGTCTCAAAAAAAGAAAAAAAGGAAGAAGAAGAACAAAATTTTGTACCTATATAATCGAGGATGCTTGTTTTTTCTTTACAGTGCCGCGATGGCTTTTTGCTGATTAGAGGATTATTACATTGGTGGCAATGTTTTCCATGGCTCCCCTTGCATAGTTTGACCTTTAAGTAAATGAATATTACTACACCATTCTCAGAAAATAAAAACAGAAAGTCATGTGTCATCAGGTTCTTTTCAAACACAAATGTGCACTTCTGGACTCATTGTTTACAGGTGACATAGACAAATTAAAGAAAGGTTAAGTAGAATGTCACAAAGATTATTGATAATGTCCTTAGGGAAACTTAAAGGAGCCAAGAAGGCTCATTAATTTTGGTAAGCAGAAATGTGAGGGATAGCTTGATGATGGCAAACACACCTATTGTTCGTGATCACAGAATAGATCACAAATAACACCGCAAACAGCGTGATCACAGAATAGATCACAAATAACACCGCAAACAGCAAATAATTGCTTAGCAACAACAATAGCGAGTTTCTAAATCTTCAAAGTGACTTTGACATATTGAAGCGGCCTAAACTGGATTTTAAATGAACATGAAGGACAATACAAAATGTTTTAAAAACCATGTAGTAGGTTAATAGGAATATGACACAGTAAGCTCTGTTACACTGACGTCAAATTGAAGGACCTGGCCACTAGATAGGCTTTATCTCAGTTAAGACCCAGTGAGAAAGTCAGCTCTGCTAGGGATGTAAATAAGTGAATTAATTTTTGATTTGGCAAGCCATAAAATAGAATAAAACAATTTAAACTTGAATTTGAAATACTGTATATTACCCAATGTTTCAGCATATTGTGGAAGAAGAAAACGATGTTTAGCATTAATAAGTATTTAAGGAATCATTTTGGAATTTAAAAATTCTTATAAGCACTACAAAATTCAGTTCTTCAAATATTATTAAACTTTTGAATAAAAGCCAGCAAAGAAAATGCAGTTACAGAATTGTGCAGAGAAATACATTCTCATGAGCTGTCTCTCAGGAGTTTTAGCTTTTTGGTGGTAAGTCTTTATCATGAATAATAGCTGAAGAACAGAATTCAATTTTTTAGAGAATATTCTTACAATCAGTTTATCAAGCAAATTTATATCAGAAAAATTAGAAGTCAAATATATCTTATATAATACTGTTGGGGCTCAGAGAACAATACCCCAAAGTGTGGCACTCTGGCATACTGAGTACTTTGAACCAAAGAAGGAAGTACTGGAAGGTCTCAGAAGCAGCCTCAGATGCAAAGTCTCCCTCTGACCTTCTCCTACTCTCTGATCTCCCACTCCTTTCTCTCACCCAAAGCAAATTATAAAAATCAGAATTCCTCTTCCCCATGGTGGTGTATTCATCTGTTCTCACACCGCTATGAAGAGATACCCAAGATTGGGTAATTCATAAGAAAAGAGGTTTGACTGACTCACAGTTCCACATGGCTGGGAAGGCCTCAGGAAACTTACAATCATGGCAGAAAGCACCTCTTCGCAGGGCAGCAGGAGAGAGAATGAGTGCCACAGGGGAAATGCCAGACACTTATAAAACCATCAGGGCCAGGCGTCATGGCCCACACCTGTAATCTCAGCACTTTGGGAGGCCAAGGTGGGTGGATCACCTGAGGTCAGGAGTAGAGACCAGCCTGGCTAACATTGTAACCCCGTTTATACTAAAAATACAAAAAATTAGCCAGCTTGGTGGCATGCACCTGCAATCCCAGCTACCCGGGAGGCTGAGGCAGGAGAATCGCTTGAACCTAGGAGGTGGACGTTGCAATGAACTGAGATTGCACCATTGCACTCCAGCTTTGGAAACAAGAGCAAAACTCCATCTAAAAAAATAAAAATTAAAAATAAACTGTAATCCCAGCACTTTGGGAGGCCAAGGCAGGAGGATCATTAGGTCAGCAGTTCAAGACCAGCCTGACCGACATGGCAAAACCCCATTTCTACTAAAAATACAATAATTAGCCGGGCATCGTGGTGTGGGCCTGTAATCCCAGCTACTCAGGAGGCTGAACCAGGGGAATCACTTGAACCCAGGAGGCCCAGGTTGTTGCAGGCAGAGCCGAGATTGCACCACTGCACTCCAGTCTGGGTGACAGAGCGAGACTCCGTCTCAAAAAAGTAAATAATATAAAATAAAACTATCATATCATGTGAGGACTCCTTCACTATCATAAGAACAGTATGGGAGAAGCTGTCCCCATGATTCAATTACCTCCCACCAGGTCCCTCCCATGACACATGGGGATTATGGGGATTAAAATTCAAGATGAGATTGGGGTGGGTACAAAGTCAAACCGAATTAGTGGGTCACAGAAACTAGAAGCCCTCACTCCCAAAGGCAGCCATAAAACCTAGAAACATTATTCTAACCTTAACCTGCCTTTCAGTATAACAATTGGCCATAAGGAAAATCTACCTTGTTTGATAGTAGATCATAAGACTCTCATTCCAGAGGAGCCTCCTTCATATCCAGGAGGAAGGAAAGCCACACAGAGAGATGGAGAAGAAGCTGAACAGTGAGGCTTTGCTGGGTTTTCCCCCTCACTCTATTACCATAAGATCATTCCCTTTTGCCCAATCACATGTCTACACAGCCGTCTATTCTTCAATGAATGTAAGCATTAAAATACACTGTTTTACCTGGGTATTTGTTTCTGAAGTATCCTGTGTCATGATAAAGTTTTATTAAATAAATTTGTTACGTTTTTGCCTTGTTAATTTGTCTTACAGGAGTGTTGGCTGTGACCCGTATGATGGGTGAGAAAAAGTGTCACATCTTTGCCTCCCTCACATTACTAGGTTATAATTAATTCAGGAATTATCGACATTTTACATTCACTAATTCCAATCAATGACACAATCTATGTAAAAAAAGAAACTGTAAGTTTTATTTTGTTGCTCATGTTTACAGAATTGTTACATTAGTTTATTAATTTCAAAACTTTAAACAATTGTTTAAGCATAAAACAATCATGTTCTCTTAGTGAAAATCTGTGAATTACTTTTACTAAGACTAAACAAAAAGTTTATAAATTTTATTTAAAAATGAGAAGAAGAATCCAAGAATTTTCATCATTCATTTAAGGTTCTAATTTAGAACTTTGAAAAAATCAGTTTATACATTTGTTTCTCTCCACACATCTAAATTAATTTCATAGAAATGAAAATATTAAATATCTTTAAAATGTAGAAAAGCTAGAAAAGAATATAATTGAATATTATGTTTTAAGGTTTGAGTAGTACTTCCAGAATTCAAAAGTGATAGACAGAAATCATAAAGGGAAAGATTAACGTATGTGGCTTCAAAAATTAAAAATTCTGCCCATCAAAAATGACCAAAATTAGCAAATGAAAAAAATAATTTACCAAAAAGATGCAGAGGACAAAAAAAAAATGTTTCCATCTACCCTTCCAGGTTCTTTGGCTGGTCTATGGATTAAATTGAAATAAGAAAGAGCAACAGGAGAAAAACAATTTTAATTATGTCCATATAGGAGTTCAACAAAATGTAAGACTCATCAGGTGATTTAGACTTACATATCATCCAGATCTACAGAATAGAATAGGGGTTTAGGGATTCTAGCTAATGGTAGAGGAAATTTATGGGAGGGCAAGTGGAGGAAATGTATGGTGAATAGAGACTGCCTTGTTAGGCAAGTAAAAGTCTCTCAGGTGATACAAATTGTTACATATCCTTACTAATAGAAATTTCCTTTATGGATGTAAATTCCTGCACACAAGGGAAGTTTTACGTTTTACTTTAGGAAGTTGAAGGAGGGATAAGAGCTTTTCTTTCTTTGGCTGGCTCTCATTTTTTTTTTTTTTTTTTTTTTTTTTAGCTCAAAGTAATCAGTATGCCAAAGTGGCATATTTAGGGATGGCCTATTCTGGTATTCTAGAGTCATGTTTTGGGATGGTGTCTCCTAAACATCATCAATAGAAAAAGGGCTAAGTTCTCTAGACTCTACATGACGTTGTATAGCTATATCCCTGATGCCAAAACTCAACGAGAACAGTCTTAGGAAAGACATTATGAAAAATTATTACTATCATTGCCAACGTTCTAAAGAAAATGAGGCAACTCAAGTTCCATAGTGTATTAAGCGTATGTGTGTATCACTTTACCAATTCAGGTTGAACTGATCAACGGATGGTTTCAACTCCAGAAAATGTAGCAATGAAAGCAGTGGAGTATTGGAGCCAGCTTACACTGTCTGATGAAATCTGATTGCCAATTTTTCACATAAAATATAAAAGGACTTTATTCAGGCAAGAAGCAAATGAATCTGAATAAAAGGTAAAAAATACAGAATGGAATGAAAAGCAATTGCAGTGGTGAATATGAGTGGTAAAACAAAATAAACAGACTGCATAACATAATTTAAAATAGTGTGTATCACATCTTTGGTGTGTGGGCTCTGTGCCATATATTTTAATTCCTGCATATTTTAAACCACAAAATGGTTTAAAGTGATACACAAAACAAAGAGCAAATGTCAGATAATGCACCGCAAAACAGAGCAGAGCCTTACATTTTGAGAGGGATCTATCTGGTTCCAATTCCTGGGGTTTCATGTGGAAATTAGATGTCCTTCCAAAAACAGGGTTGGTGATACCTCCTGTGTTTTTCCCAAGGAGTCCCAGGCTGCTAGAGCTTGAATACCTGCTTTTAACTAAACTGAGTTTTAACCATAGCACTTTTTTTTTAAGTCCTTTTGCATTACTTATCACCATAGTCTAGTTAAGCCAAATGGCCAATATTTTTGGCTCTCTAACTTTACCAAGGTAACCTCCCAGGTGCTTAGAGAAAGGAAAATTCAAGAGGGGAAGCCAGAAGTTGTTCAAGGAGGGGAAGAGAATCAACAAATGGTAGAGGCCACACAGATGTCAACCAGAAAGTAGTCATTCTCTAAGCCAGGATTGACCCCTAGGCTGCCATTGTAAAATGGCAAAGCCTTAACTGCTGAGTTACATACAGCATTGGGCAGTTTTCATTGCCCTTCCAGAAGGAGTATACAGCAATCCATTTTGAGCTTGCAATGGCTTTTAACTGCTCAAGATAATTTTTAGAGCTAACTATGACATTGTTACAGGTAGTTAAATGGGCATGAGCAGGGCATCAGAGGGCTCTCCCCCACCCACTAAGAATGTTAGGTGTTGGCTCAGAAATTATCACATTGCCTAAAAGTGATAAATTGGCAGCCGGCACCAGAGAGAGTCCATTTCCTGATGGTCCACGCCTGTTGCATTAAAGTGTTACTTGAATGCAGATGGCAGGGAGAAGTAAAAAGGGGCTTCCAATAAAATCTCCGGTATTGTGCGAGTCAGCACAAGCATGCTCATTAAGAGACAAAACGGCAGAGTATGATCTTCTGGGTACACTCTACTGGAAAAGGGAAGAAAGCCTCAGATGGGCATGTGTGCAACCTGCTAAACACACTGCTCATGCTCTCCTCACAAGCATAAGGAAGGCACTGCACATGCGGGCAGCCCACCCTAAGAGAAGAATCATGGGAAAGGGGTCAGCCTATAAGTCAGTCCTAGGATCAAGGCTAAATACCACACTTGACCTCATTGCCAACCTGAGTCTCTTCCAAGCATATCTTTCTTTCCTGTTCTAATGCCCTTTAAATATAAAACTTCCACTCCTGCTCTGAAATTTGCCTCAATCTCTTTTTCCACCTTATGTCTCATAGTCGAACTCTTTCTTCTAAGACAGCAAGAATCAGGGTTGCTGCAGATCCATATGGATTTGCTGCCAATAACGTGGATACCTTCTACCAGTAAAGACATGATCTCCGAAATTCCAGTCCTCTGGATGGTAGAGACAAAGAGAAAGTACCACCACGTGGTTACAAGTCAAACTCACAAGGATATTATTGACCAGTTTTCTGGACCATCTTGAACAGCAGGCTAATGGGGTCCTAAACTCAGGTCCTATCCTAAGATAGCCCTCGTTCTGACAGAAAGATACAGAAAGACATTCATAGCACAAAGTACAACAGATTCACTACAACTCAGACTAGCCTCACAAATTCTTTTTCCCATTAATCAAAACTTTACAGATGAGATAAACAGTGATTTTTACCATTTATCCAGACAGTTTTCATAGAAACAGGCCAGAAGTCTGACTGGTAAGAAAGAAATCCTTACCCTTTTTCTGGCATGTCAGGTTTCTGGATTCTCTTTCCCTGAGCAGCCTTAGTGACCCTGCTCACCACACCATAGCTCTGGGAGCCAAGCCACATCATAAAGGACAATCTTGGAACCACAAGCAAAATCCTCTCAATTTTGCAAGTTGCTGCCCAACTGGCTATATGCAGGACCTGAATATACATTTTCCATTCCAGCCAGAGCATAATACATGAGACAAAACAGAGACATTAGCCATTCCGCTTAGCACCCAATATTAAATTGGCAAGTCTCAAACTTGTCCCTGGACAGACCCTGCCATCTTTAATCCATTTAAAGTGGATTAAAAGAGTTTCAACATGTGGTCTCTGGGCAAGATGGCTGCACTGAGTAACAGAAAAGATGAGTAAGGGAAAGGAGAGAGGGGAAAGCATTACCTGTGGCAGGGTGGGCAAGGTGAGGAGCTCAGGGAGGCCAGAGAAAGACCCACCCATCCGGTGATGTTGAATTAAAAGTTCAGGCAGATGCTTGTCAGTAGCAAAGGGATCTTTTCCAGCAGTCCCATCAGCTCTCATGTTTCCCGCTTTAGGGAGGAAAAAAGCTAATCCTGACACCCATAGTGCAAGGCAGATTTAATTTTTTAAAATCAATTAGTCACTTAGGTTTTTATTTGCTTTTTGTAAAGTCTTTAAACAAAAATACTGAAATCTTTTTAGAAGCTTCTGCATATCAATAGGCATTCCTAGAGAAGTCTAATTTGGGAGCCCTCATTTTCAAATGCACTTCAGTGCAGTTTTGTTCATTTGGAATGTTCCACTGTAAATTATCTTTAGTAAGATTTTATCATTACTCTAAGACTTCACCACTTCTGGGCCTAACAGTTGTGCATGTGTAAGCTTGAAGGAACTCAGTTTTCCAGAAATTAAGGATCCCATTTTTACCTAAAATGTTGGTTTTGTTTTCAGTTTCCCTTCATTGACTTAGCCAATGATTTTTTTCCTACCTAAGTAAATAAGAAAAGTGAAAAGGAGGTAGAACATAAAAATGCCTTTGAATTTTCAAAAGCCAAATTTTCACACCCCTGCAGTACTTCTATTTACTACCAGTTTCTTTCTGACCCAGTCAGATGTGAGAGGCCTCTAACTGGATCCAAATGAGTTAATTACTGGATCCAATCTGATCCTGGACCCAGTCCAGTTTCTGTTGTGACTTCCAAAGCCAGTTTGGATCAGAAATTTGCTCAAAGAAATGCAGAGAACTCAAAACACAAATCTGCGGAGCTCCAAAATCCCAGAGAGAACTTACCACACACTCCTCAGCTGCTCCAAGAGATCAGTGGACACCAATGAGTCCTGTAGGTACTTCACTTGGTCACTCGGCGTCGTTGGAAGCTTTACTTCGGATTCCATCCTCATCGCTTCAGCTGAATTAAATTAAAAGGAGTTTAATTTAATGAACGATTCATGAATTGGGCAGCCTTCTTAGCCAGAGTAGAGACTCCAGAGCAGCCACGTGGTAGAAGATTTATGGACAGGAAAATGAAAGTGACATATAGAAAATGGAAGAGAGGTAAAGAAACAGTCGGGTTGGTTACAGCTTGGTGTTTGCTTTCTTTGAACACGGTTCACACAGTTGGCTACATTTGATTGGCCAAAACTCAGTAATTGGCACAGGTGTAGGCTAAGGACTGTTTACACCTTCATCTGTTACAGTTCTTGATGTACAGAAAAGCCTTTAGGCCTCACTTAAAATATGTAGGGAGGTAGCTTACTTTAATATGCAGGGAGGCAGCTAAACTTGATTTAACAATTCCTTTGTCTGAAGTTATAGTTCTTTTTGAGTTGAAACTTTATAAAGGGTATTCCTTCATTTTGGCTTTTCACCCTTTGCCATTCCAAGACTTTTTTCCCCCCTTATTTCTCTCATCATGGAAGTAGAAAAGTGCAAATGCCTTCAAGGATTCTTGCCTCTCCAGGTACCCAGACAATATTTAATTTACAATTTTAAAGTCCTATCTCTTTGTATAAAGAGTATGTTTAAAATTTTCAACAACAAGCATATTTACATTTGTATTTAGTGGAATGATATTGGGCTGTCTAGTCTATCATATTGTCAGAATTAAAGAATTTAAAATGTTCATTTGTAAAATTCATATTTACTATACTAATACAAGATATTCTCATTCCTAGTTTTTCCTTTCTTATTCCCTAGATATTGAAGAAGTAATAGTTGTCATCTTAAAATCTTACCCTATGGAACTAGGATGCACTGAAAGAGGAACAAAGTAGACACACATTGCCTTGGTGTGTTAATGAGGTGTCAGTAAAGCTCTTTACCAAGAATAACTCCTGACTCTTCAGGTGATGCCTGAAATCTTCCTGTGAATCACTACTCTGGATGTCTTGAAGATAGCTGTTAAAAACCAAATACATTCTTACAAATGGGAAATATATTAATTCATTGTCATATGTTAATGCATATTTTGTATAAATTTATGGGATACAAATGCAATTTTGTACATGCATAGATTGTGTGGTGGTTAACTAAAGGTTTGATTGGCCAAAACTCAGTGATTGGCACAGGTGTAGGTTAAGGTCTGTTTACACCTTCGCTTGTGTGAAGGCCAATCAGATTAACTCCTCAGCCTTCGTTCTTAATTGTTATGCCACATTGCCTCCAATTTCTAGTTTTCTTTCTCTCCATTCCTGGGAATACTTAAATAATTACTATCATAGTGCATCCTATAAAAAACATTATGGAATATTCAGTGAAAATACAAATTAACAACCAAGGCTAATGGATTGAATTTGCTTGAAGTAATGTTGCACCATATTAGTGGACAAATTTGGAAAAA
The DNA here is from genome assembly GCF_001604975.1 of Cebus imitator. Taxonomy (NCBI): domain Eukaryota; kingdom Metazoa; phylum Chordata; class Mammalia; order Primates; family Cebidae; genus Cebus; species Cebus imitator. Next base: position 7,306,296 of record NW_016107396.1, read on the forward strand.
GAAAAACAATATGCAACTTCCTCTTAAATACATTGACCTCATCTGTACCAGAATGCTTCACTTTCTGCATATCTAATGACATCTGTTAAGCAATCTTCTGTTTTTTCAGAGGAGGAAGAAAAGGGCTGCTCTATTCCTGAGCTGGGTCAACAGTTTAAAGCATTCACTATAAAAATGAAGAAAATTAACACAATTTGACAAGCTGTAGGAACTTTCAAGCAATGTGACATTTTAAACCAGTTCAGTAAGGAAAATACATAATTATTCCTCATAACTGTCACAGGAATATAGCAGCCACTCTAAATGCTGGTGAAGAAAATCAATCTGAGAGGAAACAAGATCCATCAAACTGCTTGCATAATTCCACAGCCTGTAGAAAAAAATGTGTTCTTCGCTTTAACTCATATTCAAGTTTTGCTTTCTACCTCATTATCTTTTCTCCATCCTCCTCTCCCTATTTCCAGCTTACCTGCACCAACACACATACACACATGCACTCTCTCATTTGGTTTCAATAACTCACAGTGATAATAGTCACAACTGATTTCTACAATTCATAAGCTAGAATGCGCCACCTAGATCTGTTGCTTTCCATAAAACCAGCAGAATATTGACATACATTATTTATTTATAAAAATTATAGTTATTATATTCTGTAATTTATGCATTGCTGTAGAACATTTATTATATGTTTTATTCTATCACCACAATTCTCAATTTGTTATTACTCAGATTTGCTTAATGTTGTACTAATTTCTGCTTGGCATGTAATGTTTGTATATCTTTCTACGAAGTCTGTCAGTTCTTTTTGTCTCTTGGGTTGTATCATTTCTCCCAACAAGGACCACCACTTTATTTAATGAGTCTCTCATGGAGCATAAATTACTGCCCTTGAATTTGCTAATCTGTTTTTTTGTTCTCATAGTTTAAAATTCATGACATACACGGTGAGTGTGTAACATTTTTTACATGTGGACTGGGGGTGATTCAACCGTCATCTAGCTTATTTGGTAGCCTCTAGTTTTTTCCCCATAAAAGTCACAACCATATTGTTATCCATGATCTAATTATGTTATTACTAACATGAATCTAATCATGGCATTACTATCTTCACAAATTAAAAAAAAACACTCTCCATAACCCAAGGGAATTTCTCAAAATTTTATCTACCTGCTGTTACCTATATTGCTTTGAAAATAAAAACAAATCAGATAACATTTTTCAAAGTAAACAGATTTCAAGATCAAACACATTATAAAATCTTCATATTATCACTACCTCTTATAGTTTTATTGTATTGTAACAATTTCTATAGTTAAAACCAAAATTCTGCTTAATTTGGTTTAACTCAGCATTTCCCAAACTTGACTACACACACACACACACCCACCACAAATATACATATTTCAGTGGTGGTGGGAACATTTCTTAAAATTTCATGAGCCTTTATTTTTGTGGAAATGATGAATCTACAGCAAGCAAGTCCACAGTCTTCTGCATGACAGGAGGCCTTGCCCAGTGGAGCCACTGCCCACCTCTCTCCCTGTGTTGCCCATCTCTGGCTACTCATTCATTGCACTCTGGGGTCCAGTCACTTACAACAGCTTGCAGTTTCCCCAAGAGGCAAGTGTTTTCACACCTCTCTGCATTCACTTGTACTTTTGTCTCTGTTGGAAAAGTTCTTTGTCTCCTTGCCTATCAAACTAACTTCTCATCATTCTTGCTTCAATTTTGAAAAATAACTTTTTTGTGACAACTTCCCTCACCCCTCATACCATAAAGTCTATTTATATGGAATTAGCTTTTCCAAAGTGCTGTATGAGGTATGATTCTAGCTGTTACTCAAATGAAGAATTTTTTATGTTACTAGTTATGTATTTATTTTAGCATGTATTAAAAAACATACTGGTTTTCTATCATAATGATTAAAATTGGCTTGTGTAATACATTGAGCTTATCTTAAGAAGTAAGTCAACTTAAATAGAAATTTAAAATACAAACAGCTTATTTTGATATGGCAAAATAGCGTGTAAATGATCATCACTAACTGTTTACATTTTTAACACTTATCTACTGATTAAAAATTGCAGGGTCCATGATGAACATCAGAGGGCGCCAAATCATAAACACTTTAAGACCTCAGCATGTTAAAGATGACTATTTCAATGGTAAATTCAGTGATGATAATAGCTATCATTTCTTGATTATCTATCTTGTTATAAGCACTTTGTTAGGCAATTTACATATATAAACTTATTTTCTTCCCACAATATTTATTAAAAGTAACTATTATTATCTCCATTTTGTAAATGAGATTTCAGATAATAACAATGTTTCACTGTTTTGTTTTTGTTTCAACTTGATTTCGTTTTGCATTTAACACTGTTTAATGTATTGTGCTAAGGCATTGATGTAAATGGCCTCAGTTATAATTTGCAGTAATCCTGTGAGTTATGGTATATTGCATTCCTTGTTTGTAAATGAAGACACTGAGGCTTAAAGAGATTAATTAACTTGCTCAAAAGTACATGGTAAGGCAGTTATTTGTGAAGACAATTCTGTCTGAAGCTAAAACCTTCTATTTTTCTAAGGCAAATGACTTCTCAAGGATCTCAGAATAAATTCTCTCCCTTTATCTCTTTCTGCATCTTCATGTGCATTAAATACGTAACATCTGAGAGTGACATCAGCAAGATGGCCAATTAGTTACCTGGATTTCATCCTCTCCACAGAAAGGAACAAAAACAATAAATAAACAACTATATTTCAACTAGAGTGACGGAGGAAGAATGCTCGGAGCACCAGGGAAACAGCAAAAACTCTGTGGAGTACAGAAACCCAGAAGAGTACCACAGAGAGGAAAGTAAGACATCCTCCCTCTGCCACACTGTCTCCCACACAGAGATCAACCTGGATTCAGAGGAAACTTCTTTCTACAAGGAAAAGATAAGCCGGAGAACCCTAGTGGCCTCTATTGCTTCCACATATGCTTGCAGTCCCTGCTACAGGAGAGCATCTCAATTCTCACAGGCTCTGAATCATGTCTGGAGCATAGCTGTTAATGTGAACTCTGTATACTGTTATAGTTTGGTGTCATCTTGAAACTGGGACCACTACTAGAGTGTGTCCTGCTCTGCAGTCACTAGCAACTGACTCCATTGCTGAGGCCCTGCCACTGTGCCACCATGTTCACATAAGGGCCAGCAACACCATGGCTCCAGCAGTCTACAGAATAAACCATATGGAATGACCAAGAACCCAGCATCTGAACCCTTACAGCATATCACACCCTCCAGAGAACAGGTGGAACTGCATACAAGAGAAGCTGCCCAACAGCCTATCAGCCACAGGGCCTGCCTACACCCGTGCTGCACAGCTAGCAGATCCACCAAATCTTGTGAGCTCCCACCTGGCCTGACAGCTTGTCCTATGGCAGCCTGGCCTGCAGAATACACTGCTGCAGCCTGTCCAGCTCCACTGTGCCCATGAATACCCATGCAAGGCCTGACAGCTGCTCCTGCAGTAACCTAATCCCTCTGGACAAACTACACAGAGCTACCTGGTCTTGAATGCACCTACTAGCACTCCTACCTGGCCCCTAACAGCAGGCCTGGCAGTAGCCCTGCCCCCTGAACAGACCACTACAGAACCGTCTGGCCTCATTGCATCTGTGAATGCCCATGCCTGGCCTCTGACAGCCAGCCAAGCAGCTGCCACTGCCTCCTCAAAGAGCCCACTGAACTACCTGTCAGTCCTCCACAGATGTATTTTTCTGGCACAACATTTAGCCTAGTGCCCTTGTCTTCAGCAAAACCACACCATCACAAACATCTAGGCCACTGAGGTGATCACAGACATATCTGACAAGGCTTACAATGGAAGAAACTACATAGAAACCACACTACCAAGTTCATTCGGAACCAAATCCAACACTCTACAGCCAACTAGCATCCTAAAACCCACCTACAGAAAAAAAGTTTCTCACTCAAAAGCTACTTCACAAAATTGGAAAATGTGATGTTTATACGAGATGTGCAGATATCAACATAGAAACACAAGAAACATGAAAAAGGGAGAAAACATGACACTCCCAAAACTCAAATAGGCCTCGAGTAACAGGTCACAAAGAAAAAGACATTTATGAAGTAACTGAAAATGAATTAAAAATAATCTTAAGGAAACTCAGTGAGACAGAAGAGAACACAGGCACATCATTCAACTGAATTAAGAAAACAATTTATGGCCAGGCATGGTGGCTAACACCTGTAATCCCAACACATTGGGAAGCTGAGGCAGGGGGATCACTTGAGGTCAAGAGTTCAGGACCAGCCTGGCCAACATGGTGAAATCCCATCTCTACTAAAAATACAAAAATTAGCCAGGCATGATGTTACACATTTGTAATCCCAATTACTCGGGAGTCTGAGGCAGGAGAATCGCTTGAACCCAGGAGGCAGAGGTTGCAGTAAGCCAAGATTTTACCACTGCACTCCAGCCTGGGTGACAGAGTAAGACTGTCTCAAAAAA
>NW_016107396.1:7310872-7322520 GCF_001604975.1 Cebus imitator
AAAAAAGAAAAAACGATTTATGATCTGAAGGAGAAATCCACCAAAGAGATAAATATGATTAAAAAGAATCAAACAAATCTTGGAGCTAAATAATTCAATGAATGAATAAAAAATGTAATTTAGAGCTTCAACAACAGGTTAGATAAAGAAGGAGACATAATTTTTGAACTTAAAGACAGATTTTTTGAAATAAGCCAGTCAGTTGGCAAAAAAAAAAGAGTAAAGAAGAGTGAAGAAAATCTATGAGACTTATAACACACCATTAAATGAACAAATATTTGCATTATAGATATGCCCAGCAAGAAGAGATGGAGAAAGGCACACAAAACCTATTTAAAGAAATGATAGCTGAAAACTTCCCACAAGTATTGGAAGACATATGGACTTCCAGATTCAAGAGGCTCAACCCAAAAATGTCCACTCCAAGGCACATCATAATGAAACTAAAAAGTCAAAGACAAAGAGCAAATTCTAAAAACTACAGGAGAAAATTCTCAAGTCACATATAAGAGAATCCCCATGATGCTATCAGCAGATTTCTCAGCAGAAACCTTCTGGGTAAGGAGAGAATTAATCCTATTTTCAAAGTGCTGAAAGGAAAAACAAAAGAAAGTCAGCCAGTAACACTACATCCAGAAAAGCTGAGGGAACTCATCACCATTAGAGCAGTGTCTTAGTCCATTTGCATTGCCATAAAGAAATACCTTGGGCTGGGTAATTTGTAAAGAAAAGGGCTTGTCTCATAGCTCTGCTGGCTATACAAGAAGTGTGCCAGCATTCAGGGAGCTTCCACTCAGGGCAGAAGGTGAAGGGAAGTCAGTGTGTTACATGATGAGGGTGTGACCAAGAGAGAGGAGAGAAGGTGCCAGATGGTTTTTGACAATCAGAACTCCTGAAAGCTAAGTGACAACTCACTCACTATTGGGAAGATGGCAACAAGCCATTCATGAGAGATCCAGCCCCATGACCTAAACACCTCCCATGAGGCCCCACATCCAACATTGGAGATCAAATTTCAACAAGACATGTGGAGGGGAAAAATATCCAACTTAAATCAAGCAGCATTGCAAAAACTGCTTAACAGTGTGTAACAAATAAAGTGAAACAACAATCATCACTTTCATAAAAACCTAAAAGTATAAAACTCAGGACTAGGATAAACACACAAATCAAACTGAGATTACCTTAGTTATGTAATGGTGCTATGTAAATATTTTAACCCTCTAGTATGAAATTTTAATGTCAAATGGTCAAAAACAACAACAGCTACTATTAGTAGCTAGGGTACATGTAATAGATGAAGAAGTACATTAAAGCAACAAATGCAAATTATTTGAGAGAGGGAGGGGGAGAAAGTGTAGAGTATTATTATGTGACCACAGTTAAGTTTTTAATAAGCTTAAAATAGTCTATTATACCTATAAGACTCTTTATGTTACTCCATAGTAACTACAAAGAAAGAAATTACGGAACATACACAAATGATAGAGAGAGAAAGGAAACAGAGGTTAACACTACAAAAAACCAAACCAAGCAGTAAACAAAAAGAGAATATATCTACCAAACAACCAGAAAACAATTAAGGAAATTGTGAGAGAAAGTCTTTATCTATTAATAATAACTTTGAATGTAAAGGAATTAAATTATCCATTTAAAAGGTATTGAGTGACCGAATGGATGAAGAAACAAGATCCAAATATATGCTGCCTAAAAGAGACTAATCTCATCATGAAAGACAAACATTGGTTGAAAATGAAAGAACAGAGAAAGATATTTCATGCAAACAGAAAGATAAAGCAAGCAGGAATAGCTGTATTTATATCATATAAAAGAGACTTTAAGACAAAAACTAGAAAAAGTGATAAGGTCATTATATAATGATAAAGGAATCAATTCAACAAGAGGATAAACAATTATAAATATATATGCACCCAACACCAGAAGATCCAAATATGTAAAGCAGATATTAGACCTTAAGCAAGAGATAGAGTGTAATACAGTAATAGTAGGGGACTGCAACACCTCACTCTGAACAATGAACAGATTATCTAGACAGAAAATCAATAAAGAAACATTAGACTTGAACTACCTTAGACAAAATGAGCCTAACAGATATTTACAGAACATTTTATCTAACAGGTACAGAATACATGTTCTTCTCAACTATACACAGAATATTCTTCAGGATACATCATATACTAGGCCACAAAACAATTCTTAACAAATTTAAGAAGATAGAGGTCATATCAAGCATATTTTTGAACCACAATGATATAAAACTAGAGATCAACAAAAGTAACTTCATAAATATTATAAATACACGAAAATTAAACAATATGCTCCCAAATAATCAAAGGGTCAATGAAGAAATTAGGGGAAGTCTACAAATTCCTTGAAACAAATGAGAATAATGAGCACATCATACCAAAATCAATGGAACACAGCAAAAACAGTTATAAAAGGGAAATATGCAGTAATAAATGGCCATATCAAAAAAAGAAATATTCCTAATTAATAACCTAATCATGAACCTCAAAAAACTAGAAAAGTAAGAACAAATTATACTTCTTTCAAATGAACTTGAAAGAAGGAAGGATATAATAAAGCTAAAGGCAGAAATAAGTTAAATAGAGACTAAAAAAATTCAAAAGATCAATGAAATTGATATGGTTAAGCTTTGCGTCCCCACTCAAATCTCATCTTTAATTGTAATCTTGAGGTGTTGAGATTAATACATAAGACAAATATAAATTTTAAATCTAACTTAAACCTTTAATGGGAAATACCCAAATGCATAACCATTAGTAATACTACATTTAATCTGGGTTCATTTTTTTTTAATTAAAATTTTCCTAATTTTACAACATAGAATTTGAACATGAAAGAAAGATATGTATATATTGAGAATTTAGAGAATACAGAAAAGAATAAAGAAGAAAGCAAAAATTCCTCTAACCTTATTTGGGTATTGGAACATTTAGTTTTCTTTTTGTTGTGCATGTGTACGTAATTTTAAAAAATATGTTTAATTAAAAAAAATTTTATTGATGTACAATTGACATTAAACTCATGTTTAAAATGGACAATTGGATGAGTTTCCACATATGTATAAATCATTACTAAGATCAAGTTAATGAACATTTTCCAGAAAGTTTCCTCATGTAATCCATCTCTCAATCCCATCCTTCAGTCTAGGATCCAAAGTGCCTATACATTAGAACTTTTGATATAGCTCACAGATCCTTAAGATTCTATTCAGTTTCTTTTAATCTTTTTTTCTTTCTGTTCTTCAGACAAAATAGTTTTTATTGACCTATCTTCATGTTTACTAACTCTTTGCTATCTTCATTATATTCCTGAATCGATCTGTGAATTTTTAATTTCAGATACTAAAGTTGTTTCAGTTCTAAAATTTTCATGTTTTCTTTTTTGAACAGTTTCTATTTCTGTGCTGAAGTTTCCTCTTTTCATTCATTTCTCCAACGTTCTGCCTCCATAACTCCCACCTCACACTCGAGGCCTGCCCTGTCTTCTTTCTCTGGTTCTAAGACAGGAAATATGGTTGAGGGATCTACTGGAATCTGAGCAGCTGGGCCCTTTGAAACTATGCCCTTGGGGCAAAACTGCTAGAAGGGGAAGAAAAAAACTGGAGCACTTTGCCACCATGGGGATTGCTTCTCCATGTTTGACTCCCCACCACAATCTGCCTGGTTTTATTTTTTTTAGCATTTTCAGTAGTTGTCTTTTATTTGTTGTACTCAGTGGGAGGATTCTGATGCAGGGGATTTATACCACCATAGCAGAACCAGCCCTCCTCAGGAATATTTATTTATTTTTAAAAAACAAAGTTTAGATTGGGGAAATATAAGTACCGTACAAAGAGCTGAAATTTAATTATAAGAAATGATTACCCATAGCTTTAAACGCATTTGCTCAGCCTTAACAAAAATTTTGGCTTGAAGGTTTGGAGCCCTTTTTTTTTTTTGGTTTAATACTAACAGCACCCAGTTAAGTTGAACTGTCCATCTGGGATAGGTTTCAGACGAACATTTCATTGCCTTTACTACTTCTCACTTCTGTTCCTGGACATATGCCTTATTAGATTATTGGAATTTTCCAGGTCTTTGTATTTTATTTGTAGGGAACATAAGCAGTAAGAACAATGTTCTGTAGGGCTCTTAGCAAAGACATAAGAGGTATCTGAAAGTGTTTTCTAATAATCTGGAAATTGTTTAATAACGATGTTTAATAACTTCTTATTGCCTCCAGTGGACTTCAAAAATCAGATTCTGCTTTCTTTTTATTTCATAATTACTGATAGTCTAAGACAGAGTTAAGTTTGGATACAAAGAAATAGAATATGAGAACAATTGGATTAACCAGTCCTTTTTAAAATGCTTTCATTTAACAAAATGCCATCAGCATTTAGACACATAGTAGATTTAATGCACAGTCACTTTGAACCAACTCTGAGAATAATGGAATGATTTGGAGTGCCTCTGGTGGTTACAGGAAATTTCACAGTGATGCGTGTGGCGTTTAGCTCATAGATTTCTTCCTCAGAACACTGAATGGTTCTAGCAATGAGCTAGCAACATGACTCCACAAGTTCTTTGAGCAGCCTTTGTTCTTGTTGCGCAGGATTCCAGCTTCTGGCCTCCTGGAGTTAATTGCAGCCGCCAGCCTTTCCTGCAGAGCCAGCTGCTTTTTATGGTCAGAGGAGATAAACAGAGGCTCAATAGGAGATCTATTTCTGGGCATTGAAAGGGCCTCTGTGCCGCTGGTTGGGGGGAAAATCATCCAATCTCCCTTGTGAAATGCCTGGACCATTTCTTGGGGCTGTCCTCCTTAAACTGGCACTTCCTGATTTAAATGGCAGATAGGCTAAAAAATATAAGCCTTAAAAAGTCTTAAAGTATGAAATCATGTCTAACTGAGCAAAACAACATTTTGCTTTGGCAAGCTAATCTGAATTCATTCAATGTTGAATTAGTGGCCAGTATGGGAAGCATATTAATTTGAATCGGGGAGGGGGTCACAATTATAACCCAGCAGTTGTCAATAATATTTTCTGGGTGAAGAGTTATTTGCTTGAGGGAAGGGGGAAGGGAGTTTCCATTCATTGAATACTACTTTGGGCTTCCTACTTGAAGGGTCTCCAAAGTACACTTATTCCCCTTGTATGGTTGCTAAAGCAAAATTTAACTTTATAAAATTGTAAAAGAGGGTTATAATTGCGGTAGTTTGATTTTATTGCATGTTATTGGTTACATAATATTGGTATAAGTATGTGAGAGACCTGGTTCCCCGCATGGTCAAGGGAAAGAAATTTGGCTACAGGGTTGAGCACTTGGTCCAAGGCCACAGCCCAGGAAGAGGCAATAGAAACCAGGCTTTTCGACTCCTGAATCAATGCTTATTTTACTACCTAGATCACCTTATTTATGTGATATAAGTTTCTTGATTAGGAATGCAAGTCAGGAACAAAACTAGTTTCAATCATAGCATTAAGAATAAATATCTTCTTTTACAATGATTTTTATTTCTGAAAAGAAATAGCCTTCTGTCAAGAAACAATTCACTTTAGAGACATTTTTCAGTATTGCCAATTGATTACATAAAAATGCATACAGGGCCAGGAACGGTGGCTCACGCCTGTAATCCCAGCACTGTGAAGGAAAGGCGGGCAGGTCACAAGGTCAAGAGATCTAGACCATCCTGGCCAACATGGTGAAACCCCGTCTCTACTAAATATACAAAAATTAGCTGCACTGGGTGGTGTGCGTCTGTACTCCCAGCTACTCGGGAGGTTGAGGCAAGAGAATTGCTTTAACCTGGGAGGCAGAAATTGCAGTGAGTTGAGATCACATCACTGCACTCTAGCCTGGTTACAGAGTGTGACTCTGTCTGAAAAAAAAAATGCATACTGTAGAATGAGATAGAAAAATTTAATTCCAGCTCTAGGAAATAAATGTGCTGCTCAAATGATTTTCCAATAAGGTAGAATCTGCTTATATTGCTATTTTAAAACTATTTAGGTCCACTTAAATTAGAATCACCTTGACAAATAAAAGTGCGGCTTTAAATTCAATGCAATACACATGGAAATAGGTTCTCGAAGGTTTAAGGACTTTTGAATTTCAGTATAAGATGTTGCTGCCTTTGTTCTGTAATAAAAGCACACATTTTCTAGAAGGAAAACTCTGCCTGTATCAAATTGGTTGTACATCTCCTGCATCCCAAAACCAGATATTCTGAGGAACAGAGGATGTGGAGTGGGTTTTCTAACATGGAAGGCTGAGGTGCTCCCTAGACTGTGCTGTGGCCTGTTCTAGGGCCCCTGCTATTGTATGGATGGCTGTCCCAATCCTCCAGGGACTTCCATATAGGGAAGAAGGAAATGTGTTCTTCCATTCCCTCAAAAATATTTGTTGAGTCATTGATTACTACGCATTAGACACTGTTCTAGTTTCGGAAGCACCACATACCAGACATTTTAAAGTCACAACAACCCTTTCCCTTAAGTCTATTATAATAATTTTATAGATGAAGAATCTGACATACAAAGAGATTAAGTATCTTTCCCAGGTCCCTGAGCTAAAAGGTAGTAAAAAGTGGGGCCTAAATTTGTATGGGTCCAATGTCTATGTTCTTTCTATCATGTCTAGTGTACATGTATCCACACACACACATATATATCACATTTAGGACATACACATACAAAAATTACTGCTTGTCTATCTGAAATTAAAATTTAATCAAGTGTATACATTTAATCTGATAACCCCTTTGAAGCGGTTTTCAGGGCCAGCAATGAGGCAACAGGATATTATCACATTTCCTGTATTTATTTCCTTTGTATGTTTCAAAGTAAATTGCATATACATGGGAATTCAAAGATGCTTTAAGCAATCTTTTGTTCAAGAAGAACAGTATTTTGTTTTGAAAGATGTTATTGAAACAAGGAAGCTAGGAAAGCATACGGCTTTCCTTCCTTTTTTTTCCCTTCTTTCCTTCCTCTCTCTTTTCTGTTATTACTTTTTCTTTCTTCTTTTGGTATTTATTTCCTTTCTTCCTTTCCCCTTTGTAGAGCATCTTAAGGGTCAGGACTTGTGCCCTGTTGGGGATAATTGTCCCTGCCTGGAGAAACACAAAGACTTGAAGAGGAAACCATGAAAAGGGCCGTAATGGGTTGAATGGTGTCTTCCCAAAGTTAATGTCCTCTTGGAACCTCAGAACATGACTTTATTTGAAATAGGGTGTTTGTGGATGTAATTGTAATATTTAAGCTAAGGTCTGTATTCCTTTGTTAGAGCTGCCATAACGAGGTACCACAGATCTGGGGTGGGAGGGACTTAAACAATATATAGTTATTTTTTCACAGTTCTGGAGGCTAGAAGTCCAAGATCAAGGTGTCAGCAGGGCTGATTTCTTCTGAGGCCTCTCTCTTTGGCTGTCTTCTCTCTATGTCTTCAGCATAGCCTTCCCTCTGTCTGTACTTGTGTCCGAATTTCCTCTTCTTATGAGGATGCCAGTCATATTGGGATAGGGCCCACCCGTATGACCTCATTTTACCTAATTACCTCTTTCAAGATTCTATCTCCAAATACAGTCACAGCCTGAGGTTGTGGGGGTTAGGACTTCAACATACGAATTTAGAGAGAATACATTTCTGCCCCAAAGATTATACTGGATAAGGTTGAGTCCTAAATCCAATGACTGAAGTAAAATGAAGATACAGCATGTCAAAGAATGGTAAGGATTGCTGGCAACCACCAGAGGCGAGGAGAGAGAGGTAAAACAGATTCTCCTTCAGAGTCTCCAAAGGAAACAGTGCTGCTGACACTTTGATTTCAGACTTCAGGTCTCTTTATGAGAGAATAAGTTTCTGTTGTTTTAACCCACCCAGTTTGTGGTATTTTGCTACTACACCCTAGAAAATGAATACAAGTGCCTTGCTCAGTGATGATTTACAAAGAGTCCTTAACAGAGGGGGTCACAGTGATGTGCCCTGGATGGTACAGGCAGGGTGGCATCCTACAGGAGAAAATGCTGGGTCTCAGGACAATGGAGAAGTGGAGTTAGGAGGAGGAGGAGGAGGAGGTAGAAACCCAGCCTGTGGGAGTATGCAGACACACAGCAGCTAGACAGGGCCTCTCTAAGTTAGAGAAATAACAGAACTGAATAGCTGGAACTAACTTTAAATATAGGTTACACAGATCCACATTTCATTGCTGAAAGAGATCTCAGAGATTGTCCTTGCACTGCTTGATTTTAGACCGAAGTCTGGGAAGGTATGTGACTAAGCCAATATCACAGAGCAAATTAATGTATGAATTCAAGATAGGAATCCATTTGTCCTAAACCTTTTCCTAGTACTCTTCACAAGACCAGGACTGGAGCCCAGCCTTCTCCACAATGCACATACACGGTATGTCTTACAATACAGGAGGGGACCTAAACATGCTTACTAATACTACTGCTAATAATAATAAACTGAATAAGTAATATTGAATAAATTTTCAATGAAATGAAATGAATTTCAGAAAGTAACTGGTATTGTACTATGTACTTTCAGATACACTGTCTCATTTAATGGGAACAAAAACTTCATACATGTTGTGTTATTATTCCCCAATTTCCAATGTCTCTTTTCGAGTTGCAGATGTCACAAGACAGTTTGGGTACCCTGCCCCAGAGTCCCTCTGAGAAGCAGTCTAGCCTTATAGCTCAGGGTTCTCAGGTGCACCCAGGTTTATATCTCAGCTCTGTCCTTACAGACCCTTTGATGGGGGCAGGTTATTCAGTCTTTGCCAAGGCTAATAACACAGCAACGGTGATTCTAAGAGTTTAAAACGGATAAGGACACCCTGACGTGGTGGGGGAAAACTTGCCCTTGGTATTCAAATCAGACTGAGGTTGCAGCTTCACTTTCCTCATCTCTGAAATGGGAACAATGTTTACCTCACGGGGTTGTGAGGATTCAACAAGAAAATCGCACACAACCCGCACTTTTCTCCTCGTCCAAGGAACTCACTCAGCCAAAGTTCTTGCCACCTTTTGTCCCCACCCCATCCAGGGCTCCTCCTGGTTCCTGGTGGGCCTGCTTTCCTAGCCTACTTTCTTAACTTTCTCTTCGTTCTGTCTTCCTTTCTCTCCTCCCTTTCATCTCCTCCTTCCGTTCCTTTTCTTTTGAGTTACCTTTTTAATGAGATGTAGAAAATGTATCAGCAGCTTTATGCAAAGCGAACTGGCAGACGGAAGATGTCACCAGGACACTGAAAAAAACTGTTTTTTAACCTCCTACTAAATAAATGTAATATTTATAAATTTACTTAAAAAAAAAGAGAAAGAAAAGAAGCTTTCATGCCTTCCCAGCACGCCAGTAATGGAGGCAGCCTCGGGTCGTGCCGCACATGCGCAGAGGCTGCGGCCTCCCAGTCGCGCTCCTCGCGCATCTTCCCAAAGAGGGACCTCCGCCCTCCCTCCCGAGACTGTGCTGCGGCCGGCGGGCGAGTGCACGGAGGGGACGAGCAGCGCCCCACAGCGTGCGCCGTGCGCTTCACTCCGCGCTCCTCTCCCTGCACCCAGATCAGAGCAGACCCTGCCGGCAGCCAGCACGACCTCTGCGTGCCGGGGCTGCCTGCGTGCACCAGCCCTGCTTTCCCGTTGGAAGGCTTTTGCAGCTGTGGGCAGTGGGCCTCGAGTCTCTTGCTGCTGGGTACTGGACCTGCTCCCTGCGCTGGGAAGGGATCAGCTGAGCTTGCGGAGCCGTCAGGGGTGTCTGCCTGGAGGCTTTGAACAAAGGCAATCCTGATTTGTTTTTGTTTTTGTTGTTTTCTTTGTTGGGGATGGGACCTGGAAACTGGGGAGGAGAGAATTTTGCAGTTGTGAAAAGGCATCTCCCTTATCGCTTACTTATTATTTTCCTAAAAGATAACAGAATTTTCCCGGAGCAGGAACCGGACTGGCAGGCAGGAGACCTGAGTTTTGAGTTGAGCCTTTGCTGTGTGACCTCAAACCACTGAACTTTATCTTTTTTTAGTTTAGCTGGCTTTAGCTTTGTTGTTTTCTTTCCCCTACTGTTTATAAAATGAGAATACTAATAACACCACAGAGTGGTTGTAAGGATTACATACACGTGAACAGACTATGTGAACGAACACATAATAAGTGCTAGATAAATATTTGTTTTGAAATTATCGTAAGGAATAAGAGTCCGAGGAAGCCCAAAGAGAGCAAGTGAGCATGCCAGCTGCAGGATGAGAGCCAAGGCTGGAACCAAGGTTTCCCATTTCCAGCCTCGTGTTCCTTCCATTTCCTGCCCTCCATTGATTCTAACCTAGTGCACTTACACATCTGGAGAAGGAAGACCCAGCTGGAATTCCTGGCTTCACCATTCTGAAGTTGAGGCATCTTGGGCACGCTCTTATAAAACTTTTTTGTTTTATAATTTTGTAATTTGTTCCTCAAACGTTTCAATGCCTGTGATGTACCTGCCAGTTACCATAGACGGTGCAGGGGACCACAAAATGAGTAGAACATGATCCTTCACCTCATGGAATCATGTTCTTGCTAGAAGTCCTCATGCATAATATAAGCAAAAATAAATAACCAATCTGTGATGATTATATTAATAGTGCATGGTGGAAGGAAGAGTTCTGTTTAATGTCGCGGATGGGGGGATCCCAATGTCTCAACAGGGAGCACGGACTGGAAAAGTAACTTGGAACCTACAATCCAGGTTCCACCTCCACCCCCTCCTTTCCCCCCACCCCTCCTCCAGCCCCAAGCTACTCTATCTCAACCCACCCACCCACTCCCAGGGCTGATGTGTTCACTGCCCAGCCTGAGAGTACTGATGACTGACAGTTCTAAGCTGAACCCACTCCGGAGTGTTCTCAGCTAAAAGGGTCACAAAGTCATGCCCTGTTCCCAAGGGCAGCTCCCATTCAATGACTGATCTATGCAGAGTGTTAAGGCTTACTCTCGTTTCAATTTGGGACAGCTCTCTGCAGGGCCTTCCCAGCTTCCCTGATAGGTTATGGCTGATGGGCTCAGACCCTTGTGGGACTTCATTGCAGTCCAGTGTCTCTCCCTGCCCAATCCGGTTCATTTCACTCATTAAACCTTAGCAATAAACCTCCTGCATGCAAATTTCCATCTAGGAATCTACTTCTCAGAAAACCCCATCCTGAGACAGTGATAAGGTCAGATTGTGTTTTTGCAGCATCACTCTAATGGCACTGTGAAGGATGCAGTGGACAGTGCCTATGGCCAGTCATGTCATAGGCAATGGCAAAACAGAGGGGAAGCCTGAAAACAAGAATCCCAATGCTTGCTACTCTGAATAAGAAATGAGGACAATCTGAATTAAGGGGTGAAGGTAAGAATAGAGAGAAGTTATTTTGGAAATATAATTGATGACAGATTGGGCTAGGTTAGGTGAAAGGGGAAGATAGCCAGACAGGACAAATTCCAGGTTTTGTCTTGGGCATCTCAAATCCATGCCAAAAATGCTGAACTTCTAACCCTCACTTATCTGAAGGTCTGAATGCCGAAGTCCACTAAAATATTTTTGGCCAAGCATAAAATAGCTGTGTAACTTCTTTCTGGACCAAATTTTTTTTTTTTTTTTTTTTTTTTTT
>NW_016107396.1:7322650-7326244 GCF_001604975.1 Cebus imitator
CTCCCGGGTTCAGGCAATTCTTCTGCCTCAGCCTCCTGAGTAGCTGGGATTACAGGCACGAACCACCATGCCCAGCTAATTTTTTGTATTTTTAGTAGAGACGGGGTTTCACCACATTGACCAGGATGGTCTCGATCTCTTGACCTCGTGATCCACCCGCCTCGGCCTCCCAAAGTGCTGGGATTACATGCTTGAGCCACCGCGCCCGGCCTCTGGACCAAATTTAAGAATTTTGAAAAAAAATTATGATTTTGGCTCCCACATAAACAGAGATTTACCTTCTCTTTTGGGGATCCTTGATAACACAGGATGAGTGCTCCACAGCTATTTGTTGAATGAATACCAAGAAAAAGTCAACTATTACCAAGGAGGTGATTTGGTTTTCATTAGGGAAGATGGGGAAAAGGATAGTGCTGCATGAACAAGACTAGGGCCATTATTTATTTTGGACCTATCCTTCTGGCCAGCTGATTTGTACCTTTTTCTTGTGTCTTTTGTCTGTTTGCTTCACTCTAGTCTCATTGCAACAACTAGATGATCCTGTTGGGACCTAGGGACGGCCATATCATCCCTCTGCCTACAACCTTCAGTGGACTTTTCATCTCACTCAAACTGAATGCAAATTTACTGTGATTATCCACCTCCATTTGCAGTACTGCCCCCACCTCCCTGTTTATACTCCTCTCCTCTCTATTTCAGCTACTTTGGAGTCTCTCCTTTCTGGGCCCTTGCCTCTACTGTTTGCTCTGCCTAGAATGCCCTGTTAGCTCATCAGTACAGCTCTCTCACCTCTCTCATACTTTTGCTCAAACTTTACCTTCCCAGAAACCCATGCCCTTTTACCCCACTACCTACTCTTTCCCCTGCTTTATTTTTCTCCCTTTCATTTCTATAATTTACTTATTTCGCTTATTTGTCTGTTTCCTGTAGTAGAATGTAAGCTTCCTATGGAAGGCATTTTTTGTCTCTGTTCACTGATCTATGATGATGACTTATAACAGTGTCTGACACATAGTAGGTACTCAAAAAATATTTACTGCATGAATAAATGGCAACTGTACCTCAGAGAGTCAATCTTATCATCTGCTGCAACTGTTACAATGCTGTCATACCAGGTTTTGGGCCCAGGCTTTAAGAAAATGGTAGCTTCAATTTCCAGTTTATTTGAGATGCTTGCTCCAGAATTCAGCCACCATATTGGTAGAAGGCCAGAGAAGCTTGTTGTGAGGCCTGTGGGATAAAGAACACAGGCCCTGGCTCACATAACTAAATGCTTGGGAAAAACAGAAGAACAATGAGGTCTCTGGGATGATGGAGATTCCTGAGAATGCTGCCAAGATTGTTCCAGTTTCATCTCAGTTTCTCTCTGTCAGCAGCTTCATTCTAAAATGACGGGGCTTGAAACAGGAGAAATTTATTGTCTCACACTTCTACAGGCTAAAAGTCTGAAATCAAGTTGTTGGCAGGGCCATGATCTTTCTGACAGTTCCAGAGGAGAATCCTTCTCTGCCTTCTTCTAGTTTCTGGTGTTTGTTGCCAATCTTTGGTATTCCTTGGCTTTAAGTGAATCACTGTAGTCACATGACCATCTCTTCTAGGTGGCAGAAACATAGCTTCTGGAAGCTTCAAAGCTCACATTTCACAGCTACATCGTTAAAATGGGACAGAGACTGGCTTTTTATTGTCTAAAGTTCAAAAATCCTAGGGAGGGGATTAATTGACTTAACTGGACTTGGGTGACCCTCTGTGAACTGAATTGTTTCATTGACGGAGTGGAGCATGAGAAAAGATGGCAGCTCCCTAATGAACATCACGGTTGGGTGAGTGAGACAGAAGTACTCAGAAGCAAAACAATAGATGTCAACTAACATATGATAATTGACTCTTTGAGAAAAACTTTATATTTAACCAATATGTTACTCTAGAAATGTACATATTAGGCATTACCCATTAAAAATAATTTGCCTTTTAGAATGCTTCATTTGACATCCCTGACACAACATCTAGGAATGATACTCCATTACTTGTAACTGACATCAGTGAATCATTTTGTGTTGGCCAACATATTTAAAAGGAAGTACGGTCACTAACAATAATAAGAACTAACATTTACTGAAAGCTTGTTAAGTCAAGGCACTATTTTAAGTGCTTAAGCATGTATAACACTCAGTTAATCCCCTCAACATTGGAGGCATGTATTGTTATTCCTAATTTACAGAAAACTGAGTCACAGAGAGGTTAAGTAACATATCCAAGGTTACATAGCCTGAAAAAAGCCAACTTGGGGTTTAAATACAGTTGCTTGGCCTCAGAGCTCTTACCTTCTTCACAAATATACCTCAATTGTAATTTGAGACTTAAAACCAGGCCTATGATGAGTTTCATTTTTAATATTCTAATCATTTCACTTTCAATACCTACCAGTACCTTATTGCAATATACATTTAATTAACAAATATGTGGAGCAGAGTATTGGGCAAGGGTGAGTAACTTGACAGGTAGGGGCTCCATTAGTGACTGACTCGTCATTTTTTAGTGGATAACCTCAGCTACATTACAAGCATTAAAAAAAATCATTGGGTGCCAGATGACATAATTGGCTCAAAATAAGGGGATATGTAGATTGATAAACACTATTAAATGCCAGAATCGCCTTCGGCCTGCTCATCACTGAAAGTGGTACTCTGCAACCAGAATGCCAGGAGATTCATGGTTCTTATCTCATGTTTATGTTGGAACATATGTCATGACACACATTTGTGGTAAGTTGTGTAAGTTAAATACGTCTCTGCTGTTTTATGTATGTCTGTGTTGGCAACTGTAGCTATAATAAAAAGATATCACCATTTTTGTATTTAAACATAGCAGCTTGGAGCTTAGAAATATAGGAAAACCGAAGGAAATTTTATAAGGGCTTATTACCATGAAAGGAACTAAATGCAAATAGATTTAAGGAAAAGTTAATTTAGAAAACACATTTGGCACTCTGTGTGTGTGTGTGTGTGTGTGTATCTGAATTAAAAAGATTACATGCAATTTTTAATCTGCCAAATTGAAAGAGATGAAATAGTTTCTGTGAAAATGAAATGAAATGAATACTCTTGTAAACTTGTGATAGGAACATATATTGGCATCAAGTTGAAATGGTACCATTTGGATATATGGGGGCATGTGCTTCATAATTGTTTTTAGAATTTGACCCTGCAAGTCCGTTACTAACAATCTGTCCCAAGATCTTTGTTCAGGAATTTTTACTGTAGTCTTCTGATAGCAGGAAATTACAAATAGCTAAAATATATGCCATTTGAAAGGTTAAATATCATGTTTTCAAAAAATGTTAGTGACCCAAGAAAGACATTACAGTATATTATAAAATGTAACAAACAATATCTTAATTTTACATTTACTTAGATATAAGTCAAATGTGTTTCTGTATCTGGGATTAAGGGAGGTTTTTATTCTCTGAATCTTTCAAATTACATTTTTTGCTCCATTAATTTTTAAAATGGAAGTATAACATTCGAGATTTATTTATTTATTTATTTAGAGATGAAGTCTTGCTCTGTGACCGAGGCTGGAGTGCAGTGGTGTGAT
>NW_016107396.1:7326474-7359113 GCF_001604975.1 Cebus imitator
TTTTTTTTGAGATGGTTGCCCAGGCTGGAGTGCTATGCTGTGATCTTGGCTCCCAAGTTCAAGCGATTCTCCTGCCTCAGCCTCCTGAGTAGCTGGGACTACAGATGCCCACCATCACACCTGGCTAAGTTTTTGTATTTTTAGTAGAGATGGGGCTTCACCATATTAGCCAGGATGGCCTTGATCTCCTGACCTAGTGATCTACCTGCCTCTGCCTCCCAAATAACACCCTCACGAAGTAACAGACTATTTCTATAATTGTAGATTTTTTACTACCCTTACAGTCAATTATACCCACCCCAAAAGTAATCACTGTTCTGACTTCTGTTATCATTGATCAGTTCTGTCTGTTTCTGATCATCATTTAATGTCATCCTACAATATATACTCTATCCTTGGCCTCATCTACTCAACATAATGTCTGTGAGATTCAACTGTATTTTTGCATGAATTACTCTGTAATTTTCTAAAATAAAGATTTTTCATTCTAATTGCTTTACAATATTCCATTGTATGAATATACCACAATATATTAGTGATTTTACTGTTGAGGAAAATTCTTGTACTTATCCTTTGGTCAGCAAAGCCCATTAGAGATAGATCTAGGGAAATAATTGCTAGGTTATAGAGTAGGCATACATATTTGCCTTTAGCAGTTTAGTGGTTTCTGCTTTTCCCACCCCTGTATAGGCCCCTTGGTCTAGAGAGTAATGACCACCCTAAGCCAATCTCTTACTTTCACACTATTTGCTTCTTTTTCATGCCTCATGCAGAATGTTTGCACTATTGATCTTCACTATTCTGTGCTCTTTCCCCAAAACATGCCACAGCAACACAGCACAATCCACCTTCCCAAAAGCATACCCTTGAATTTCTGTTCATTCCTGCTTTACATCCAATGTAACAATTACTCCAGTAACTCTAGGTACAATAGTTTTGTTGCTGTCGAATTTTACCTTTTACTTTTTTAAAAATCCAAATCTAATGGAAGAAAAGATAAGAATTTTCTCTTTTTAAAAACTTTTATTACACATTGCTAAATGACATTGCACGATGTATTGCAAACATCATGCGGTAAACAGCACTCCACAGTAATCCATACAATAGCTCATACAATCACAATCAAAATAGTTTGAAAACCATTTTAGTTTCCATTTGTGTGTCTTTATATTCTTCCATGCAATCTGATTTCATAATTAAGATTCCCCTTCCATTCTAAAACAACCAACCAAAAAATAATTTTTTATAAAAGCCCAACCACAATAAAATGTCATTGGAACATTATGAAAAGTCCAAAATTAGACTCTGAAATATTACAAGGTGTCCGTCTTTTGAAAGACTTGTCCCTAAAATTTGTGTGATGTGACACTTGGGTTCCTTTTACCGCCAGCAGTACATGAGACTGTTCTTGCTAAGAAAGAGCAGTACATTGACACATTGACTGAAAATTCTTGAGGTAATAGATTTTTAAATTTCACTGCATAACAAAACAAAACAAAACAAAAAAACAAACAGAAAAACTTCTTAATATCCAGGTCCTGTCCAGCAGGACCTACATGTTGGCAGGAAGGTTCTTTTCCTTTTTTTTTTCTTCCTCAAATATTTACACATATCTGCATATACAATCTGTCTTTGTGTTTTCTAAGCACACGATTTATTTTAATTATTCAACATACATTCATCAGGAAAACTTGAATTATATATTATGATACCTAAGGAATATAACAAAACCAGCATTTTTTTAATAAAGCTAAAACAAAAGGCACAGGTCAAGAAGAGCAAAATATTATACAAAATGGCTTGATGTTGATAAAGCTCACTGGGAATGAATAACATGTAAATAGCAGACGCCATGGTTCTCCAGCATCTTTATGAAAGTATATTACTTGTAAAATATTGCCAAGAATAAGCTGTAAGGAATTGGTCAAATTCCTGAAGTACCATACAGTTACTTTTATTTTTAATGCTTTTTGTAAAGTAATTTTGTCCTAATTGGAGCTAGACTTAAAACTAAGAGCCATTTCAACTCCTGTTCTAAACTTAATTCGTATTTTTTTATGGTTTTAAAGTACAGTTCAATTTTAATAGCTTTAGTTTCTGGTGTTTAATATCCATTAAATTTCTTAATGGATAGCTTAAAATGAACAATAAATTTAAGAAAAATACATTGGCTAACCTGCTGTTCTAAAGATAATACAGTAGATTAAAGTAACAAATGCAGCCTGTATACATCCCTAAAGATACGCTGTCTCCTTGGCACTTTAAATAGAGGGACCAAAAAATACTCACATAAATATATGGCTCTTTAGATAAGAGATAAAGTTAAGTGAAAAAAATAAGGCACTAATAACATATAAATGTTATATACTTATCACACAAAGCACCATATGGAAGGTTAAAGGTATTACACATTAGTGCTATTGGAAAATGAGAATAAACACAGTTTCCCTGGCTTTTATTAATCAACTACTTCTTTTATTTTTAGTAATTAGAGTATAAATGCTAACGTGATAGAAAAGTACATACTATGCTAAAAACACAATTCATGGAACCAATAGCATGAAATAATCACTTGGAAATAAGAAGTTGATTGCTCTAAAAAATGTAAAAATTAGGTTTTTAAGATACCTTATTTCCCAACATTTCACCTCAACAGAATTTTTCCCTTGCAATTTCTTTTGAGAGATTTCTACATATTAACATTGTCTAATAAAAAAATTTGGCTCTACCTCTCTATTTCATAAAATATATTCAGGAGGGTCTCTTCCACATAGTTTTGTTATCAATCACAAAACTAATAAAATGAAGAAAAAGTTAAAAAATAAAGTTTCATAAATATTTTCCAGTATTGTTAAGAAAAAATCAAAAAACTCTCTTTTCAACCAGGCCCATTTTAAACATGAAAAATATTATTACATTATTTGGAAAATGGTGGCAAATTTTATAGAAAACTAAAAAATATGCAATATAATGAAACAAACAAGATTTGGTATAAAATGCTATTCATCTAATAATCAAGAAATTTCTTTAATTTTCTGTTAAGGAGAATATAATTAAAATGGAATATATTCTGATATTTAAATAGAAGATGGCAATAATTCCTTAGAACTGTAATTTCTTAACATACAGTAATAACAGATTAAACATCCAAATGTTTTTCTTTATAATATTTTACTCTATTTGGGAAAAGAATGAATAATTTAATTGTCTCACAGTTTTGAAATAGATCTACATTGATATATTTTTTTCATAAAAATGCCTTATAATTTTGTTTAAAAATAATTTTGTTTAAATTTATTTAAATAATTTTGTTTATTATTAAATTTATTAAATAATTTTGTTTAAACAAAATATAATTTTGTTTAAAATAAAATCAAAACAACTAGTTCTTTGTTAACATTTTAACATAACTGTAGTGTTCCTTCTACAGAAAATCATTTGTCATCTCTCAGAATTTACTAGTTACTATGTTAATAATTGCTTTTAAAAGCAACAAAATTATCAATTAATTTTCAAATTAAAAATCTGTAACAGATTGTTCTTGTCAAGGAAAATGGTTATATATATACAAACTAATTATTATTCTGTGTTACGTGAAACATAAGGTTGTTCTACTTTTTAAAATACCATCTAGAGGACCATAATTGTGATGAAAATAATCAAATCATAAAAGTAAGCTACTTAGGAGTTGCCATATGACACTTAAAAAATAGGTCTTAGATGGGTTTGTTGTCACTGATAATGAAATTATGATACTTTAGAACTTTCATTATAAAGAGACATAAAGCAGCCTAATTTTCTATAAACTGAAAGAATTTAGATATTTATATCAAATATTTAGATACTAGCAGCTTAAAACTCTAAAAATATATTGGGATACGGAAGAAGTAATACATAAAAATGCTATTTTTAATCATTTGATTGGATTATTAAGACTATTTCCTAGGCTGGGACATGATGACGTGAACACATCACAAATTTGCAGAGAACCAATGACAGTATAGCTTGCCAGCCACAAGAATCTAAAAGAACATTTTGGCAATTTCTGGAGCCCTTTAACACTCGAGTCTGTCTCTCCCTTGTACTTTTCTGTTATGTATTGAATTTATAATAAATATCTTGACTCTGACTGATACCTAAATCCTATCAATGAAAAAGTCAAACACTTGCAAATGACAAATGTTTTCTCTAGAATAGGGCTAATATCAGTTACATTCAATGTAATCTACTTTAGATTATCAAAAATCTAACAACATTCACAGAGTATGAATCCATGACTGAATCTTATATACAAATGCTATGCTATATAAATCTACCCCAAGTCGAAGGACTTTTTACTAAACAAAGACCGTAAATCATATCTAGAACCCTTTTTGGATAAAGAATGACCTGGGGTCAGGTTGGGTGAATGTCCACACATGCTTTCTATCCAACTAATATGCAAACACAATATTGATCTTACAACAGTCATGAAGCAATTTCTGAAGCTTGGTTTTAGAGTATTATTAGGCCCTCTGATCCACCTGGTATCTTCATTTGCTTGACTTACTTCTTGGCAGAGTGCTAGGCAGTGTTCTCCAGCTCCTATCAAGAG
Source organism: Cebus imitator (assembly GCF_001604975.1). Lineage (NCBI taxonomy): Eukaryota > Metazoa > Chordata > Mammalia > Primates > Cebidae > Cebus > Cebus imitator. The sequence goes on from NW_016107396.1 coordinate 7,331,069, forward strand.
AGAAAAATGTTCCAGGCACTCCTGATACATTTCCGTCTACAGATAAAATAAGCCAAGGTATATTATGCTCACTATCAGAGCTAAATTCTGGAGTGCTTTCAGTGCTGAATTCATTTCATTACAGTGAAAGTAGTTATGGGTGAGACAGAATTTATCCCAACACTTGGCCAAGATGGAAAGAAGACTGCAGAGGCAAAAACCAAGGTAATTAGGAAATGCAAGAGAAAAAGGAGCTTCATGTTGAAGTACGTGGGTATCATTTCACAAGGAAAGTCATTTAGTATTAATGATGGAATAGAGTGGCACAATGCAGCACAGAATTGAAAAAGAAGTATTTTCTATGTTAGGAAGTCTGAATAATTTAAGTGATACAAAGTTAGATACACCAAATGAAACTTTTTAGAAGAAAGGAAGTGACAAAAAAAGGCAGTGGTAATATTTTGTGTATTCAAATAAAATAATTTATTGCCTTTTACAATCATTATTGTTATTCTCAAAATAGTCACTTCTTTAGCCAAAAAAAAAATATATATATAGTGTGTAACATGCATAATTACATTCTTGTAAAACTGGAATATGTATAGGGATTTGTAAGGTATGTGATATAGTAAAGCTTCAGCTAATGCTCCAAACAAGCAATGAGAATAGTCTCAAACTATTGCGACTCTCCGTTTCTTGGATTTGGATGAAGTCAACTAGAGTTTCAGCCTTACAAATAATAACAATAGAAGTCCCACACAATGTTTGGCTATGAAATGTGTAATTGTTCTATTTTCAAAATCAGAGTTATAAAGGAGTCCCACTGTAATTCTCTCTTAAAGGTTTGTATCATTGGTTTGCATCCAAAAGGTAACATTTCACAATCTTACAATACTCACCAAATTTTGGAACTCTGATTTTGTTCTGATGATACTTTAATGCTACTATAAAATTATTTCAGTTTTCAGATTAATAATTGTGGCTATACACATTAACAATGTGATTTTGAAGACAGGCACAGTGGGAGCATGCTTGTAATTCCAGCTATTCCAGGGGCAGAGGAGAGAGGATCGCTTGAGCCCAAGAGTTCGAGACCAGCTTGGGCAACAAGGAGAGACCACCCCACCCCGTCCCAAAAAAAAGAAAAGAATTTTGTAACTTATTTTCCATATTAGGTGAACAGTGTCATAATTATAACTTTAAACACAAAATGTGCTTAAACTTGGGATTGGTATGCAAAACTGGTAGTTTTGATTGATCGAATTTTTAGTCAGGGAGATATCTTTCACAGAATTCATGAATTATAGAATTGCAGTTAAAACTTTCACTAGAAATTAACTTAATATTTTAAACAAACATTCCAATTAGACTATTAGGTAACACTTTATTATTATTTGGTATGTTTGAGGTCCTGATATCCAATTTACAGGATTACTATAATTTCAGAAATTGCTACTTTTCTTCAGGTATGTTTTACTTGTTTTAAATCTTTAGCTTCTGATTCCTCCCAAATTTAAAGAGATGACACATACTTGCTAACGCTCTTATCCTACTGTCTCCATTGAAATACATGTATCAGTTGCTTTAACTTTGTATATTGTCTCCATTGAAATGTACGCATTGATTGCTTAAACTATCACATTATTTAAATGGCACAAGTATTTTAAAGTGCATTACGAAATTTTAAGGCTATATTTATAACAGATATTAACACAAAACAATAAAGCAGACTATGGAAAATCACTTTCAATAGTTAGGAGAGATTTCAGCCACAAATATGGAAGAATAAAAATGTAATCCAATGTGAAGGCTCATATTAAGGCTTATGTGCAGCTTGCTTATAAAATTAAAGTCTAAAAATGTTTTTTGGCATAAATTTATTTTTGTACTTAATAAAGTATGCCAATTAAGGTTATAGAGGCCACTAACTTTTTGATAATTCTAAATGTAACAGCCAGTGTACGAGTGTAACGTTAAAAAAAAAACAACTGCATTTAGCAAGAGAGCAGCTGGATTGATGTCTTGGCAGATGTGCTCTCATTTGACAAAGGTCAGGAAGGAATACTGATGTTTGCACATGCCAGAATGAATTTTTTGGCCCCTCCTGTCTCTCCTCTTCTCCTTCAGTGAAGAGGAATAGTTAGAATAGCAGAGGTATAGAGAAAATGAGGTTGAGGAGGGGCACCAGGGACTGGAAATGATTACAGTGATTCATAGGCATTTTAGGAGAGCAGACGGTAATATATTTGGGTGGTAAGACTGAAAGATAAAGGATCAGTTGGAGCCTTGGGACTCAAGAGATAGTGGGTGTTACAGAACAAGAATTTCCTGACAAGTACCACTGAATCTTGATACCACAGCAGAGAAAGTACACTTAACGATATCATGTTGTAACCTGACTTGTGTTTAATTATCTTTGATTGTTTTCTTATCTGTTCTACTCTTAGGCTACAATAGCATCTATGAGAAAAATCAAGGTTGTGGCAACATGATGTGGCTTGTACCGAAAGGTTTGACTCCTCTCTTCTTACTCCACATATATAAATTATTCCATGATTTATAATCATCCCATCAAATCACTAAATCGTACATGATCTGATTTATTTTTGTGGGAATTGTTGTGGGCATTTATAATTCTTTCCTACTTTTCACAATGGCATAATTAAGTTCCTCCGTCACGCAACATACACAAAAATTGACAGTGTTATTAAAAATGTGACAAGTATCACCAATTTCGCTCAAGTATTTTATTTAAATCCCTCAAGTTTTAAAATGAGGCAATTCAAAAGTCAATTCATCTTTCTTACATTATCTGACAGACATCTCCTCAAATTTTATTTTATTGAAAAAAGATTTGTAAGTTTTGGCAAGGTATTTTTTTTTGCTAATCAGGTAGAAAGGAAATAATCCTTCAAAAGACGATTTTCTTTAAAAATTATGCACTCCTGTACAATCTTTCTTTTTATCCAAAAAAGGGTCCTATATTATTCTATGACCTAATCTCCTGAAATTATATTAAAATGTTTATTACAAAGATCTTGTAAAAAAACAAATGTACAACCTTATGGATATGTTCACTCAAGGTGACAAAAATATATGCCAAAGGGTCCTCACTTTCTTTGTAACAGGGAAGTGAAAATAATCTTGTAGTCCATTCAACAGGGGACTAATTCAATAAATTAAAGTATACCCCTACAATGGATTATGCAGTAATTTATTTAAAAATATGAGGTAAATCTATTTAAACTCTTATAGAAAGGTATCTATTGATATATAATAAAATGACAGTCACAGCACAGTAAGAATATTTTTCTATTTGTATAAAATGAATAAACACACAGACACATACACAAACACACTTATTTGTATATTTGTAGAAAGTGCCTGCAAGGACACATACTAAACCATTAACAGTGGTTACCCCTAGAAAACAAGGGGTGGGGTGAGCAGAGAAAATTGTATTTTATAAATTCTGTATGGTTTAATTTTTTAAAGTACTATATATTAAATTTACAATAAAAGCATATAAAAATGACAAGCCTTGGATAGAAAGACATTTATTTTATGTGCACGCTTCTTTTTTAAAGTAGTTTTTAGAATTTCTCCCAAAAGTTACTACTATTGTTTTACCTTCAAAGTTGGCACTGACATATGAATAATACTTCTAATTTTCTTCTCTCTTTTTAAGATCTTGATGAAACTTAGTAAAAAATTCACAAATAATCATTTTAAGTTACCAGCAGGGAAAGGCCTAATATATATCACCTAATATAAAAATGCATATGTTAATTTAAAAATATCTACTCAATAGAAAAATGAAAAACCTGTGCAACACAGTGCACACTATTTCAAGCATTGATGAAATAGCCTTCACTGAAAATCACGTTGTAAATGGAATATTGGAAAGTTTTCCAAATAATATAAAAATATGTCCAGAAGATAAGTTATTTAAAAAAAGAAATAAAAATCCCTGAGTAGGCCAAAGATAACAGACACATAACCTAGAATATAGATTATCCAAGACCAAAGAGTATGTTATTCAGCCAGTTGGTACATACGTATATGGCATATGTGTTCATATGCAGTTATGGGAATATTTCATATATACCATACATATATATACATCATACATAAACAGATCAGCTAGGTTTAGAGTTCATCATATTCACATAATGCCAAACTAATGCCTAAGTTCAGGAAAGATGAATTTACAAAACCTAAGTACATTTATGACAGGCTAGAAATTCTCCTTTTTTCAGTCTTAATACTAGAACACCTAAAACAGGCACTCAGTAAATATCTGCCAAATGGATGGATGGGTGAATTAAAAGATAAATTTGTGAAACCAGGGCATCACTTTTTTCTTGTATAATATTATGCTTTAGAAAGATGCTATTCACGATAAATGTCACACACTCTTCTAACTGGAAATAGACAACTTCCAGAAGCTGTAGTACAGATATTCCATGTTATTTAGAAAGAGTGAAAGCATGCTAGCTTGTTATTCAAGCAGGTAAACTTTACTTTATGTAAAACAAAAATAAATTTTCTTACACTCTGGAGGCCAACAAAAATAGATTACTCATGTTAATGCATGTTTTATCATATCATCTATTTCAAATCAGACAGGGTTGTTAACAAATAAATGTACATCTAAGACAAATGGCTAATTTTAAGAATTTTGAGACAATTAGGAGCTTTAGGCTTTTTAGGAGTCTTTTTTTTTTCCTGTCTGCTGATTAACTTCTGTGATGAAAACAAAGGCATATCATAGTCTAGTTACTTGTCTATTTCTTATTTTTAAAGCTTTCGTGGGTTGAAAAATACTTGCTGAAAATATTTCCTTCACTTTTTTGTTTCCTTCTCTAAAAGGAGTTGATATTTTGGATAAACTGATGAACATAAAAGTTTTCAAACTAACTCCTTCATAAGAGGACACCAAAAAAGTGTACGTTTGAGCAGTTAAACATAAGAAAAAATCCTTCAAAACTTGTATTGTTTTTTATGAAAAACCTTGGGAACAAATAAAAAAGAGGAGGAGACAAGAGAGAATAGGGTTAGGATATTAAATGATATAAGACCTTGACCTAAAGCAGAATTATCTATAATTATAAGTTGGGTGAAAAATTAGCCGAATAGGATTTTTTTAAAAAGGCTTAAGCAGTTCTCTATAGCAAACTTGTTTTTTGGATTAAATAATTCCCATGTGAAGGATCTATCTATAGAGTGAAGCATCTATTCCAAAATACATTTTTAAAAGACTGAATATTCGGGTCTTGAGAATTTCCTAAAAGCAGAAAAAATTAGCAGAATAGGATTTTTTAAAAAGGCTTAAGCAGTTCTTTATAGCAAACTTGTTTTTTTGGATTAAATAATCCCCATGTGAAGGATCTATCTATAGAGTGAAGCATCTATTCCAAAATAACATTTTAAAAAGACTGAATATTTGGGTCTTGAAAATTTCCTAAAAGCAGCCAGTTTTGTCAGTTTACAAAGCTTAATACTCCTTGAGGTGACATTGCACAAATTTCTGTGTGTGTGTGACAAAAGAAAGAGCAATAAATAGAAAAGGTCAGCATCGAAATAGCCTGTTGTCTACATTGACTTTAATTCAATACATTGCCAAATTACGTCCACAAAGGAACCATCATCTTTCAATAGGTCTATGAAAATGTGGAAAAATAGTGTAGCGGCATGGAACTGGATAAATACAAGGTTATTAGGCCTAGTTTTAATACATATTTATATATACACACACATTCACACCCCTACACATATACACTTCAGTAACTTAGTATTCTTCTCATTAATTTAGTTTCATTCATTCCCTTTTGGACATTGAGACTTTTAGCAATTATAACATTTGATGGATAAAGGAATTATACTGCTTGGGCCACAGATTATAATAGGTGCATTCAGTGAACTCTTATCTTCTGAAAAGTGGCCTTGCTTGTTGGTACAGATGGGATTTCAGCTATTCACACCAAGTCTCACAAGATGGCCTGGAAGGAGGCGCAGAGTTCAAAGACAGTCCAAGCAATTCTCAGAAGAGGCGTGCTCAGAAGAATTCTGAGGATAATTCTTCTTAAAGTATCTTCTTCCAAGAACCACAAAGGGCAGAGTTATGATACAGATGTTTATAGTTTATGAAAGTGACCATTTTTTAAAAGCAGCAGCAATTTGTTTAGGGAAAGGACAGGATACCATGTTGGGAGTGCACCATAGCTAGAGGCATTGTGGCCCACGGAGAATCACTGGGAGATGAGATGGTAGAATGTTCCTCTCAGTATTTTTCAAGATGTGACTCACAGATGGGTGTACCATTCTATAACGCTACTACTCAAACCAGCTTAGTTGGATGAAATCATCTGCATTTTACCAGTGCATACCTGTCCGTGATCGTTTCCTCTGTTTTTTACAAAGGCAATAGATTGGAAATACAAATAAACCTAGAGAGAAAAAAATTAAAGTTAGTTAGGATGAAGACATTTAGGTTTTCCTATTTTAAAATGTTCCTGTTTATTTATTTGCAATGTATGAACATGAAAAGAGGAAGACATCTATGCTATTAAATGTATTTACTTCTACAAAATTCTTTAATATTTTTCTTTAATTCTTTAGTATTTCTCTTTAATTCTTTAATTAATAATTCTTTAATATTTCTCTTTAGCTTTTCTCCCTTTTTAACACCCTCAGTGATACCAGTTTGAATTGGAATAATGATTTCTATTAAAATATCAAACTTTTGGTTTCAATCTTCTTTACTGTCCACAGTCATATCATTTGCACACTATGACAGCCACACTTGTTTCAGGCAGTATAGCATATTAAGTACTTAACAACACAGGCTGTAGAGCCAAAAGTTGGGGATGAGTCTTGGTTCTACCACTTATGAGGTCCTGGTAAGGCTTTCTCAACTGTATAATACAGATAATAATATCTATTTCATAATGTCCCAACTCATATGCAATAACTTAAATTCCAGATACTTTACAATTCTATCTGTCCTGCACATGTGTTAATTGCTAAACACAGGTTGTCATATGAAAATCATTTTATTTAGCCAAAAAAAAAAAATCCATCTAGTATATGGAACAATGACCAAAGCTGACTTTATCTATAGCATTTAGTTTAAAATTATTAAAGCAATGGTTCTCAACATATGGCCCCTGAACCAGCTGCGTGAGCATCACCTGGGAACTTTTTAAAAATAAAAATCCATGGACCTTTCTCTTATACTGAGTTAGAAACTGCAGATAGAAACCAGCAATCTGTGTTTTATCCAGCCCTCCAGGATATTCCTAAATCATGCTACAGTCTGAAAACCACTGTTTTAAAATACATATTTTAATATACTTGCATAAATAAAACTATGCAAATCACTGCAAGGTTTTCTATTTGTCAGTGCTCAAGTGTATGCTGGGTATATGTTCCTGTGAACACTGACATTACCTGATTTTATCCATGGCATCTTTTACAGGACCAAACCAAACACATAGGGTGAACCAGAACTTTTTTTCCTTGATGCTTCAGGCTGAACTCAGAATTAGAAAATTTGGATTCTATTCCACTTGCTTCCTTCCCTAAGATACTAATTCTATTAACCTTGTATCATAAAAGAGTTAATAATGCTTTATAAGATATATAACTCAGAGTGTTCATAGACTGAAAAATTCATACTAATACATCCTACAGAAAACACGCTCCTCTGATCTTTTAAATGATATTCTGGTGATCTATCTAAAGGAGGCATACAACAGAAATTATGTCCAATTAATAATTGATTCATATTATTACATTTACACTCATATTCTCCCTATGGCCCTCAGAAAATTCTAATCTCAGGTACATGAAGTATTTCTTACCGATTACAACTGCTATGGCCCCTAGTGCCAATCCCAAAACCATAATTAGAGGTGCAATGAATAATTTTCCAGCTGGAAAACAAAAGGCAAAATAATTTCAGGAGTCTCAAAACTAACTTACCACATAATAGCAGTGATGCTTTTTAAATATCACAGTGTGTATTATTTTTTAAGTAGTCTGATTACACTTAAGGCTGTATATATCTAAGAAATGTATCAGGATTAGGTATAAAACAGATATACACATGTAAGTTTAGTAACTTCACCAAAGTCCTGAGCACATGCACCAAATATCTCATAAATCACTTATCCTTCCCAATCAAAAACATTCCAAAACATCTGGCTCACTGTATTCTACCAGGACAGTTCATCTTTGTGCTTTTCCTTAAGATCCTTTCCATTTTCATGATCGCAATGCTAAAAGATTAAGTGGTGCATTTTGAGTTGGTAGGAGAAAATCTAGTTAGCTTACAACATGAAGAGCTGCTAGGCCCTACAGAGGGCTTCTGTTCAAGCCCACATCTAAAGAAGTGGTTTATTTACATCCTGGGTCCAAAGAAAACTAATAATATGAACGCCTACCAGACTGAACTACAAATGGGACATTTTTAGATATTAGAGAAAGCTACCAATATATACACAGTACGTTGAAAGATACTCAAGTGAATCATTTTAACAAATTGAAAAAGGAAACACTTATAAAATAAGAAGGGTAAGTGCTGGTAAGGATGTCAAGTGGTATCAGCCAGCATTTTATTTTCTAAATAAATCATTAAGCAGTGATGATAAACTCTTCTCTTAAGTCTACATGGCAGAATCCACCATCACAATCCCACTGACTTTGAAAGACACAGCCACAAAAAAGAGCAATAATAAATAACATGTCGCTATTGTATTGTAAACCTCAAGGATATAACACAGCTTCACAGCTGCACAACTCAAACGCAACAAGAGATGAGAAACAGAAACTTTGCAGTAGACTCATGTTGCAATTTAAGAATGAAACAGCAACACCATTCTATAAATTAAGGACAATAATTTAGAATAACCAGTTGCATTAAAAAAAAGAAACATCATACAGCCATTTGTTGGAAGTTTGTCAAAACATATTAACTTTTTTATTCTTAAGGAATGATCTTTGGAACAAGATCACCACACAGGTATATAATAATGTTTTAAATTTCTAATTTTAAAAATCTCCATTCAATTAGCAGTATGTCTAGACAGGAGTTTTATTTATATTTTTCACCAATGACAGAATCCAAGTAAGTAATAAGTCCCACTGAACAATTATGTTAAATGCACTCTTAAAGTGATGCTTAAGAGTTTAGGATATATAAGTACATGTATTTTAAAAGAATGTGTTTTTCTCCTTTGCATATAGATCAGTCTGTTCATTCATATTTCCTTTTTAAATAATTATCAGTACATTTTGCTAATACTAATAAAACATGACTACAAAGTAACAGCATTGATTTTCCTTTTCCTCTCAAACATCACAGAATTCAAGAAATCAGATAGGAAATAAAACTCCAATTATGTAATCCATGTTCAAAACATGTTTACATCTACTTTTGAAACCGTCTTAAGGGACTAAGCATACCATCCCTTATTCCTAAATTAGTAACATTGTTTAAAACATCATTTTCAATTGCTAAAATAATATCCTATCATATCCATATATCATATTTTATTTAAATATTCCTATACTTTTTTGTTCCTTTTTTCCGATTTTAAATTATACTCGCACATCAACCATTTTCAGTCTATCTAGATTTTAATGTTTTAAAATGTGCTTCACATTAGTATCAAATTTCTTTACAAAAGAATTGTACAAAATTTTCAATTCATTAAGTATGAAAGTGCAGTATTATTAACTTGATTAAACATCTGCTAACTAATGATTAGTTAGCATCTCATTTTGAGAATGCTGACTTACATTTCTGTGACAGCTAATAACACTGAATATTTTTTACCATATGTATTGGCTACTTGTATTTCCTCAATTCTGGCTCCAGGCTTATCATTTCTTTTTAATTGAGTATTCATTTTTGGAGAAGGCTCCATTGTTTTTGTTTATATAAATTAATTGTCATCTAGAAATCAATTGAAGACCTAGTCTTCAAGATTATATGACTTAAAACTTAGAATTTTTGTATGGAGTAATATGAGAATTTAAAATTTCTCCTCGGCCACTTTTATGCCCAGTACCATCCCTTTAATAATCTACCCACCCCGCACTGTGGAGATGCCCCTGTGTCAGACTAATCATCCCCAAATCTCTCTTCTCCCTTATAATATATGAGCAGAACATTTGATCTCTAGCTGGGCACATGGTTACGTGGAATGAAGACCATATTTCCCACCCTTCAGCTGTGAGAGAGATGAAGTCTCTTTCTCTGCCTCTGGCCAAGGACCACATGAGGCAGTATTCCAAGACTAAGGCAGCAAGTTAGCTTATATCACACAAGGACAGTGAGTGGGAAGGCTTTCCTATACTCCATCTTCTCTCTGAAATGGCAGGGAGTATGTAACGTTATAAATCACAAAATTACTTTTCCTGCTTTTTGTGGGGATGGGGGAGGTAGGACCACTTTACTTGTAGTTTCGGTCCAATAACGGTTAGAGGCAGCTGTGCTTGGGATGGGGAAAATATGTGTGGATGAGAGTTTATCTTCAAGCCTGCTGCTCCCTACTTTGTCAGGTTTAACCTGATGTGACTTTATGTACACACATGCAAGTGTACCCAACAAAAGACAGGCCAGAAAGGAGGTTGGGAGATTGGGCCTGTAAGAGGTGATTAGGAATTGAGAGCAGAGCCCTTATGAATGGATTAATACCACTATGATGGGAATGTGTTGGTTATCAAGGGAGTGGGTTCCTGACAAAAGGGTAAGTTCAGCTCCCGTTTTCTCTCTACCTCCTGTGCTTGCCTGCCCTCCTGCCACACTGCACAGAGGCCCTCACCAAATACAGCCACTGGATCTTGGACTGCTCAGCCTCTAGGGCCATGAGCAAAATAAATGTCTTCTCTCTTTAAAATAAAGAATGGAAGTGAACACCCTGCCATAATAAAATTAAAGGTGGCACTGAGGTAGAAAATAAAATAACAAAGCAGAAAATACAGTGATTTTGTGTTTTCAAGTTACTCTCTGCATAGATTTGCAAATAGGTTCTATCTCAAAACTTAATTTGCAATTAATTTTCTCAAAGTATTAGAGGTTAAGGTTAGATTCCCTAGTTACCCCTCCAATACCTGTTTAATACTTTATATTGGTCATATAATTATAACCAATTATATAGTTACAGCATCTACCATATTTGCAAATTAAGGAATGGCACACAGTGAAAAATCATTAAAAGCAGTCTTGACTATTGAATACTATTGGCTGTGGAAACTTATGTTCAATTAACCTCAGGAAGAATATTTTTATAAATATCACATAGACTTTAGAAAATGATGGCATTGGTTTCCATATGTGAAAGTGCATTTGAATATATATGTTCTTTTACCTGATAGAAATCTATCACTAACATCAGCTTTGTTCTGATCAGCTATCATACACTTCTAAGGAGGAAAATGGTTCACAACAGTCATGAATTGACAAAGGGCTAAGGAGAGATATAAAGATTTTCCATAAAGTAACTGGGCAAAAGTAGGAAGGAAAAGGAAAATATGGAAGATAATAAAAAGTATTGCCTACACATCAAAAACACTGCCAGAAAACGAATTTTAGCAGACATCTATGTGATGAAAAAGAGGACGAAATCTCACATGGTTCCATCCCAGAGCAGAAGGGAATGGAATACATTCCAGAGGAGTAGAAGAAGAAATGTTTGGTCAAAGAACTCCATATTACCCAAAGCCAGTGGCATTTGGCCAGAGCGATTTGTTTATGGGCAGCTGTCTGTGTTTCTGTTTGCATATTTGTGTGCCAGTGTGGGAAGGGGTTGTGTATGAGGCTACTATGTGTTGTTGAGGAAGAGGGAGTAAAAAGTCAATCTACAAAAGCATTTTCACTTGGTTAAACTTGGCTTTGTATGCACTGAGGGCATTTGATACTTATTAATTATATTAATTGTTACCTATTAATGATTAAAACAATGAAAATATATACAGCTTATCAATTTTATAGATATAATGGAACTCTATTACAAGGCTCTAAAAGGTGGATTTTCCCCCCCACCTTCCTAGACCATGTTCCATGCTGTAGTGTATTGCATGTCCTCCATAAATGGGTAGAAGATATCTATAAGACCTGCTGCTGGATATTCTGCATTACAAAAATAAATGTGACACTGTCCCTCTTGTCAAGTGGCTTATGATAGGGTTTCAGAAATTTGAGAGGCAAATAACTTCAGATTTCTGTGCATGATTAATAATTTGCTTTTTCAGACAAAGTCTACTTGCTTATTTAAGTAGTGTCCTGCTAACAAAATTTAAGTTTTAAATTTTAATCTTAAAAGGTGAGAGAATATCCTCCTCTGAATACTGGGCACGTGGCAAGTGCTCTAAATTATCATGGCTGCACATATCTTTTTTTTTTTTTTTGCCCCCTATCCCTGGCTGCACATTTCTAAGTTCTATTTTCATGACTTAATTCCCAGGGAAGATACATATAAGCACGTCAGACACTCACCACAGACTGACCCTCGCACTAATCTCCTTAAATGAGGTCTCTCTGGGAGGTAGCGATATTTGCATCCAAATATACTGAGGTTTGATGTGTGGTCTCCAAAAAATCGGAGCTGGCGGTATCTCTCACCACATCGATAACAAAAATTAGTGTTACATTGTGAGCAGGTCATGTGGTCACATCCTTCAGTCCTCTGGATGTGGATCTGTATCAGCAAGAGAGGGAAAGAGAAGGAAAAGGTTAGTTGAGTTTTTAAAAAGTAAAACTGCAAATTTTATGGAACAATACTTGCGAGTTTTGCGAAAATAAAAGTCTCTCATAGCACTCTTGAGGATGTGAATCTGCTTATAATCATACCCTCCAAGATTATATTTTTACCAAATACTTTCATGTGTGCAAAGCTTGATAATATTTCAGGTACTCAAGCTGTTGGCTTATCTTGACCAATATAAAAACAAACACATCCCAATGAAGATACATTTATCTTTTCAGACATACACCTAAATCAATGGTTAGGAGAAAATTTTAAAGGCTTTGAAAGTATATTTTGTTTATGCTATGATCAGCAAGAATGAGCCAGCTTGGGGGAATAAGCAGAGATAAACAGTATTCCTTAAAAGAAAGGCTTATATAAAAGTTTTTGTGAATAAATATAGAAAAGCAGAAATCTCTATTTGTTGAAGGAAATGATAGCAGATATAAATATGTTTGCAATACCATTTTATTTTCCAGTTCTATATTATTTATAAGTGTGTTGTTTGTAGATTTGTTTGTATAATGCCATCTGCGCAACTAAGCACCTTTGTCTATTGTTACAAAAGGTACATGTAAACACACTTTATCCATCATGTAACAAGGATTTCATTTTTGGAGAGTTCACCATATGTACAATGTGGTAGTCACCGCTTCAAGCACTGAGACCGTGTTATAATCAAGACATTACTCTTTGAGATAAAATTGGACACTCAACTCAGAATCCTCATGGAAAGATACTGTATATAAATTAGAGCCATCTTTATCTGTGCACACTTCACTGCATGAATAATCATAAGATACCTTAACACAGTTTAACCTAACATTATTTAATCAAATAAATAATATTTTGGTTACATTGCTGATATGGTTTGGTTCTGTGTCCCCACCTAAATCTCACCTTGAATTGTAATAATCTCCACATGTCAAGGACGGGGCCAGATGGAGGGAACTGGATCATGAGGGTGGTTTTTTCCATGCTATTCTTGTGATAATGAGTGAGTCTTACAAGATCTGACGGTTTTATAAACATCTGGCATTTCCCCTGCTGACACTCATTCTCTCTCCTGCCGCCCTGTGAAGATGTGCCTTCCGCTAGGATTGTAAGTTTCCTGTGGCCTCCCCAGGCAGGTGGAACTGAGAGTCAATTAAACTCTTTTCTTCATAAATTACCCAGCCTCAGGTATTTCTTCATAGCAGCATGATAATGGACTAATACAATTGCCAAGCTTTCCTGTTACTAAAATGAGGCCTCCTAAAAACAGTCTATTTCACTACGGCAGGGGTGTCCAATCTTTTGGCCATACTGAAAGAAGAACTGTCTTGGGCCACACATAAAATACACTAACTAATGATAGCTGATGAGGTAAAAAACAATTGCAAAAAAACCTCACAATATTTTAAGAAAGTTTACAAATTTGTGCTGGGCTGCATTCAAAGCTCTCCCAGGCAGCAAGTGACCTGCAGGCTGGACAAGTTTGCACTTGGAGTAGGTACTTGGTCCATTCAAGTCACATCTTCCCTCATTCATACATGAGTTGTTTGCTTAGAACTCATATTTAAAATGTTCCGATATCATTTTGATTAGTGTAAGCTTCTATTCATTATGTTGTTTTGGGACTAGAGTGTCAGTGAATATTTTAATGCAATGGGAATTTTACAATTAACAAGGGTGTCAAATCCTTCAGTAGCTGTTTGACTCGTTAGTCAAGCCTTGGCCACAGGCCACAGCTTTACATATTTCATCTAAAATTATCCTTTCCCTCCCTAATGCACTGTACTTATTTGAATTTCTGCAGTAGTATAGTTAGAACTACATTACAAATAACTGGTCAGTGATTATGAAGGTGGAAAAAAATTATCCAGGAAAAAGAGAAGAGCTTCTGTGAAAGGAGAAATGAAAAGGTTGAGAGATGAAAATTTTTCCTTACTTTAAATTATAACCTTGTTGTATAGGTCTTAGGAATAAAAATTTGAAGTTGCTAACTCCAAATTATGAGCAGTGTTTCAGTTTTAGGGCTTAAATAGCTAAAATGTAAAACTGAAATTTAAAGGAACAACATGAATTTCAAAAGAACTCATGAGGCTGCTTGTAAAATAATAATAGCTATTAATCATACAATCATAAAATTTTTATTTAAAAAATGACACCTCTCTCCCTTCCCCTGCACCCCCATCTTTTTTTCTTTCTATCTGTCTATCTTCTGTCTGTCTACCTACCTAACTGGAGACTTTCTTGGTGACTGTGACCATTTTGAAGAAGTAATAATTAAAGTAGAATGCAGCATATTACAGGCGGGCACTCATACATGAGGAAATGAAGGGACCAAGAAAGAAAAGCTTGCCAATTGGCTGGCAGGAGTTTAAGTATTCAAAATCGTTAGGTGAACCGGAGGTGAAATGTCCATTCGTTTTCAGTGGCTGACAATTGGCAGGTAAGCTTCAGCCTTACAGGGAGGTTGGAAAGACCATGAGCTTTGACTTCACAAAGCCCTGTGTTTGAATTCTAGCTCCACTAGCTATTTAAAAAGAAGTTACTTCACCTCTCCCAAGCCTCAAGTTAGATAATATTCTTTACCAAGCAGTATAAAATGTGATAATCTATGCACAGTGCTTAACTCATTTTGGCACATATGGAGTCAGGTCAATATAAAGGTGGTTCCCATCTAATTCTTCCCCTTTACCCACCTAAAAATGTCAGAAATCAAATACCTGTGCAATTTAACTGCAAGTTCCTGGATTGACAGGCAGTCCTTACTTCTTCATATGGGCAATTCTTAGGCTGATGCTGGACTACAGCGTGCTTTCCTAGATAGGCAAGGGCTAATGTGTGATCAAGAGCATGTAAGCACCTAGGGTCAAGGGTTACCAACAAATCATGATTTGGGCAAGAAAAGCAAAACTCATGTTTCCTGCTATTGTTTGCCTTATTCATTTTTAGTCATAGTGATTTTTTTTTTCCTTTTTATGTGACAGACCAGTAGCAGGGGATCCAGCTTTTGCCAGGCCTGTAAATTATTTAATTTGAGGGCCTTCTTTAAGCAAAATAATGTAACTTACAAATAAAAATTAGATAAAAGACCTAAAAAGGGGCCTGTGCAGGTGAAGGTCTCTGAAGCTTAAACCCTTTAGCTTTCTGTAAGTCCTCCCCTAGTCTAGCACTTACCCTCTGTTGTTCATGTTTATCAAAAGTTACTGTAGCCATATCCATTTAGCACAGTAAAAGGCATTAGGAATACCACAGGCCAACAGCCTTACTGGACCTTTGAATTACTTCTGGTCCTTATTTAAACCACGTGTTTGAAGACAACTCCTGAAAACCCAAAACACTGTACACTCAACTTTTTGACTATATATTGTGTTTGATCTTCAAACAGATATAATACAACTTAACGAATTTTCTGATTTGACGCTGATAGTAGTGTCCTGGGTAATCTACCAAGGAGAAAGGGCTAATTTTTGCTTAGAGCCTATTATGTGCCAAGCATTGTACACAGATAAGCACTTTTAAGTCTTAAAACCACACCATGAGATTGGCATTCTTTTTCATAACCAGAGCTCAGAAAAGTAAACTGCCTGAGTGATAATCCTAGTGAGTGAGAAAGGATTTGGAATTCATTTCTGTTTCTTTATTATGCGAAGCAGCCTCTTATCACAAACTTAAAAGGTAGTACCAGAAGATCAATCATATTATTTGTCAATCAGTCAAACATGTCAGCTCTCCCTCCACAAGGCATATCTGTGTCTTCTTGTTTCTGTCATTCTACCAGCCACTTCACATTCTTTTTCTTTTTTTTTTTTTTAATGGTACTTTAGGTTCTAGGGTACATGTGCAGATCATGCAGGATTGTTGCATAGGTACATACATGACAATGTGGTTTGCTGCCTCCATCCCCCTGTCACCCCTATCTGGCATTTCTCCCCATGTTATCTCGCCCCAACCTCCCCACACTCTGCTGTCCCTCCCCTAGCCCCTAGACAGACCCCAGTGTGTGATGCTCCCCTCCCTGTGTCCATGTGTTCTCATTGTTCAACACCCGCCTATGAGTGAAAACATGAGGTGTTTGATTATCTGTTCTTGTGTCACTTTGCTGAGAATGATGGTTTCCAGATTCATCCATGTCCCTACAAATGACATCACAACTTTTCCTGACAGAAAACTGGTTCTAATAAGTTTTGCCTCAAAATTTCACACGTGATTTTCACTGTCATTTTATATCTGTTTGTAATATTGCTTCACTGGGTTCTAAAATCTTTATGTGGCCTATTTATTATTTCATTTAAATAATTAAGATTGCAATTTCTAGCCTTTCTCTTTTTAACAGTCTTTCTTATTAGTATCATCATATTTCAAAAGCAGCAGGCAACTAAAATCCTGTTGGTCAAATAGTATTTCTATATAGGAAGTGACACAATTGCAAGCTCTAGAGCAACGCTGTACATTTTGGGATTATGTGGCTCTATAGATTAATTTGAGTATTTTATACACATAATCATGAAAAAAATTGTTTCATTATTTACCAGTTGTCAAGTACACAGTGCTGCCTTTAATATTATTATGAATGTCTTGATTACATATGAATATTTTATTATTTGATATGAATAGAGAAATAAACTAACAAAAAGCAAGTTAATCTGCAACAGGAGAGATTATTTTTTACATTTGCTAAGCAAGTTTTAATTTTGAACTCATATTACCAAGGGATAATACATTTCTTATGTTAATGAATTTCCCCAAGTACATCTTTATCTGTCTCACTTTAATAGTGCCATTTTTGTTTTTAAAACATAAAGCCTTAAAACAATAGGTTTAAATTATATTTACAGAAAGTTCATTTTGTTCTCAATGAAGCTGCTTTTATTTTTTATTATAGCTTCAAAAATATTCATTGGTTTAACTCTGCTAAAAAATAAACTAATTGCCCAAGTGGCTACAATTTAGTATCAAATTCTCTTTCTACTTAAATTCTCTTTTTACTTAAATAGAGAAAGACTAGGTAATCCTAATCCATTAGATGAAACTGACGACTCATAAACCACAAATGACATTTGATTTGTTTGTACTCATAGTTTCTTCTATCTATAAGAAATAAGGACTGACATTTATGGAATTGAATATATAGGCACCAAACAGTACTTATATCTTTCTGTACTTAAGTTCATAAGATGAAATGTTCAGAATAAGCTAGACAGTCCCTTCTAAGAGTGAATCAGCTAGACAGTCCCTTTTAAGAGTTTGATACTAAGTCCACGTTGTAGTAGATGGAAATGACACAAGGAACAAATTCTGTGTGTAGGATAGTCTTCATAGGACAGATTCAGACCTGTAATAAGAGATTAATTTTATTTTATTTATTTATTTATTTATTTAACATATATATATATATATATATATATATATATATATAAAATACACATATATACTGGCAGATGCTCCAAGTTGAAAATATCATAGGTTGAAAATGGGCAATTTGCAGACATAGGATATGAAAATACAAAACACAATATCCCAAAATTGCTGGCAACCCAGTCCACTGTGAGTATCAGTTGTTCACCCTCGTGATGGCGTGTGATTGTCAGCTGTGGCTCACTGCCACTGCCCAGCTTACTGTGAGCCTGGGAAATGATCAAAATTCAAAATTCAAAGTATGGTTTCTACCAAATGAGTGTTACTTTCACATCATGGAAAAGTTGAAAGATGATAAGAAAAGTCAAAATCATGTCAGACCATCTTAACTTGGGAACCATCTGCATGAATAAGATAAAATAGTACCTATCCTCCTCAAGTTGTTTACATTTAGTTCAATAAAATGCCCACAGAGTATCTAAAAAGATAGAACTGGAATTTGGCCTGTTATCTTCAAATAAGGTTCTCCCTAATCATAAAGTAGAAGAATAACAATAAATGAACTGCTGAACATACAATGTTTTCACTAAATCAGTACACATCTGCCCACAACTATTTGTCTCCAGTTTCACCAACAAATGAAGGCTTACGTTATTGTTTAAGCAGCATTTGATTACTGAATTGACTGTTATGTATTACTGCCCCCAACAAAATATTTTACTCTAGATAAAATCCTAACCTCTAATTTATTTTTTAAAATATTTTTATACATGTATTTCCCTCGATGACTTTTGATATCTGGAAGAATTAATTAGAAACAAAAGTTACATGGAAACTTTTGTTTCTAAATTAATTAGAAACAAAGTTACAAGGAAATCTTAAAAAAAAAAAAATCCCCTGAAACTCAAACAAACCCCATCAAAAAGTTGGCAAAGGACACGAATAGACATTTCTCAAAAGAAGATGTACCAACAATCAACAAACATATAAAAAAAATGCTCAACGTTACTAATCATCAGGGAAATGCAAATTAAAACCACAATGAGATACCACCTTACTCCTGCCAAGAATGACCATAATTAATAAGTCAAAACACAACAGATGTCGGTGTGAATGTGGTGAAAAGATAACACTTTTATGTTTGTGGAACTGCAAATTAGTACAATCACTATGGAAAACAGATTCCTTAAAGAACCAAAATTAAATATCATTTGATCCAGCAATCCCACTGCTGGGTATCTACCCAAAAGAAAAGAAATCATTATATGAAAAATACATGTGCACACATACATTTATAGTAGCAAGACTGACAACTGCAAGAACCAACCTAAGTGCCTATCAACCAATGAGTGGATAAAGAAAATATGGTATACATACACCATGGAATACTACTCAGGAGCATAAAAGATATGAAATAATGTCTTTTGCAGCAACTTGATGGAGCTGGAGGCCATTACTTTAAGTGAAGTAACTCAGGAATGGAAAACCAAATGCCGTATGGTCTCAATGATAAGTGGGAGCTAAGCTATGAGGATGCAAAGGTATAAAAATGATCTCCTGAGGTTTGGGGACTCGGGGTTGGGGTTAAGAGTGGAAAGGGAATGAGGGATAAAAGACTATATACTGGGTACAGTGTATACTGTTCGCATAATAGAGGCACTAAAATCTCAGAAATCACCACTAAAGAATTTACCAGTGTAACCAAAAACCACCTGTAACCCCAAAACTATTGAAATAAAAAAAAAAATCCCCTGAGATGTCACGCCTGTCAGAATAGATATTATTAAAAAAAAAAAAAAAAAAAAAAAAAAAAAAAACAGATGTTGTGAGACTGCAGAGAAAAGGGAAGCTTATACATTATTGTTGGGAACGTGGATTAGTTCGGTCACTGTGGAGAGCAGTTTGGAAACTTCTCAAAGAACTCAGAACTACAGTTGGACCCAGAAGACTTATCACTGGGTATATACTCAAAAGAAAATAATCAGTTTATGAAAAATATGCACTTGCATGTTCACTGCAGCACTATTCACAACAGCAAACAAATGGAATCAATTTAGGTGCCCATCAACAGTGGAAGAGATAAAGAAAGTGTGATATATACAGACCATGGAATACTACTGAGCTACAAAAAAGAATGAAATCATATCCTTTGCAGCAATATGAATGCAGCCAGGGTCAAGTAAGTAAAATGAATCCTCAACTGCCATGTCAGGGAGCTAATAGACAATACCAAGGACTAGGCGTAAAAGACTACTATTTAGAGGTAATTATCACATGTAAAACTCCAAATGAACAAGAATCAGTTGGTTCTATCACAGTAGACTATGTTGCAAAAATAATTAAGATACTGACTTCAAAATTATTTGGTGTCTCCTTCTTTAATGTTAGCTTTTTAAGGCCATTAACTCTCTGATAACATTAATTATCTTCAAGGTACTGGTTTGTTTTTGTTACAGAAAATTTCATGTTTTTCAAGTTGTCTTATGATTAATTTATATTGACAATAATTCCTTAAAGTGCAGTATACTGTCCAAATCTTATTCCTCAGGGTAGAGCCGTACAATAAATTAGCCTAATTTTCTTCCTTCTTCTTTTCCACACCACTTCCCTTGATCCCACTGCCCCATGTTTAAGAAATCTTCAGATGCCAGTTTTCCCCTCCTTCAGTTTCACCTTCACCTGTCCTCTCTGTGATTATAAATCCCACCCTACTGACTCCCTCCTTTCATTCCACCTCATCCTTTAGCCAATGATTACCCTCGCCGTTTCATTTTTACAAAGAATACTCCACTCACTGTTCTCACTTGCATCTCAATTCCTCCTAAATTGACTGCAATCTCATGGTCCTGAAACATCTAGCTGTCTTTCATTCATTTGTTCATTCAATAAACGATTATTTGTTCATTGAAAAAATATGACATGGCTCCTGTCTTTAAAGAGCTTATACATGTAGACAGACACTAACCAATTGTATAAACAAATACACATAAGCTTTGCCAAATGCATGAAAAAATATTTTCTCATTGATAAAGTCTGACATGACTCCTGCTCTTAAGGAGCTTATAGGTATAGACAGATAGTAATCAATTGTATTAACAAATATATATTCATACCCTATGCCAAATGCGATGAAGGAAAAGTAGAAAGCATGAAGACAATACTCAACACACGAGCTTGATCTGGTGTAATAAGGGTCAGAGGAGGTTTCTCTAAGAAAATGACATTTGATCTAAGAAATGAAGGACAAGTAGCAGTTTACCAGTTAAGGGGACTTAAAGGTAGGGAGCAAATGCTAAATACAACATATTTATGGCATGTATCTACCAATGGAGAAGCAACCTGCATCAGCTCTGTTGCAGCATTTCTCACCCTACATTTTAAAACTCATCAATTATCTGTATCCCTCCATTTAAACTCTCTACTCTCCCAGTCTATAAAATCTGCAAGATCCCTGATAATGTACTTCTTTTTCATTATCTCATTAAAGGGGCTTGCACAGTCCCAACACACAGCATGTCCTTGATAAATACTTTTTTTAAAAAGCACATGAATATTATCCATGACCCCCTAACTGCCAAATATAATGAACATGTTTTAAATTTTTATCTTATTGTGTCTCTGCGTCATTTAATCAGTTGCTCAGTACCTCCTTCCTGACCTTTGATACACTCTTGCTTCAATGACATCTTTTTTCCAGATTCTCCTCTCCTCTCTCTGAGGTTCCTATTCCTTCACCAAGCCCTTAATTCCACCCACGACTCACCACTTTGCGTTTGCTCCTTGGGTGATCTCTTCCACATTCAAATGATTTCGACTTTATTCCAATAAAGGTGGGTCTTTACTTCTGCTGAAGACCTGGCTCCTGAGCTTCTGACTCACATAGCAACTGTTTACTGGTCAGATACACCTATAAGCCTTATAGCTATTTCAAAGTCAAATGAACAAAACCAAACTCATCGTCATTTTATGGCTCACTACTGCAACAAAAAATAAATAAATCTAACTCTGTCTCCATTATTTTATTTTAGTTTATGGTATCACCATCCGTTTAGACGCCCATACTAAGTATCTGGTGGTTATCCTGTTTTTACTTCCCGCATTCAAACCTCCACCAAGGTCAGGTAGTTTTAGCCCCACAATATTTATCTAATTCTTTTCTCCTCCAGCCCTTTGACAATTAGCCTAGCTCATACTGTCATTATTTTCTTTTAGATGTCTATAACTACCACAATAAAATCAACAAGCAGCCAACCTAAAGTGTAAATCTGATACTATTCTTACTTGCATCTCAATTCTTCCTAAACTGACTGCAATCCCACGTTCCTGAAACATCTAGCTCTTTCATTCATTCAACAAATAATTATTTGTTCACTGATAATATATGACATGGCTCCTCTCTTTAAAGAGCTTATCCATGTAGACAGACATTAACCAATTGTATAAACAAATACGTATGCATAAGCTATGCCAACTACATGAAAAAATATTTTCTCATTGGTAAATGATACCACTACTCTCCTGCTTGTGTCTTTCAATGGCCCGTATAGTCTGGAGGATAAAACCCAACTATCTCAATGTTGTCTGCAAAGTCCCAGCTCTTGTTTGCTTCTCCAGCCCTACCTTTCACCACTTCCTTCCATAAACCATACGTTAAGTGAACCACAAAATGCTTGTGGTTCCCATGTACATCAAACACTTCCTGGCTCTGTGCCTTTGCAGTTTTAATTGTAATCTCCCTCTTCTGGATGCCTTTCATCATGCCATAATCCATCCGACAATCCTCCACAATCCAGCTCCCTCGGATTCCTCAAGATGGTGATAAGTCCTTTCGCCAGGAACTCTCGTATTATACTTGCTGCAACATTCCATTGAAGTGCAATACTGTTTGTCATTGTCAGCCTAGGGACCATGTCTTTCCTTCTGCAAGTTCCAGTAGAAAAAGCACCACATTCTACAGTGCACACAACAAATTCTCATTAAAAGTCCATATAAGGTAGAATGCAAAAGTTCATTCATTTATTCAGCCATTATCTATTATTTACTGCTATCCAAAGCCTGGCAGCAGCTCTAAATACTAGAGGAAACTCAGAGAATAAAATAGATCAAATCCCTGCTCTCATGGCTGCAAAACATGTTCATTATTTTAAGCACTGATAAGTAATATCATACTAAGGAGAAAACATAAGGCATATGGGAGGGGATAGAACCTACTGATGTAGGGGAGGGTGGTTTGAAATTATACATAAAGTGACCATTTGAAGTTTTACTGAGAAGCTGAATTTTCCACAAAAACATGTAAGAAGTGAGAGAGCTGGCCGTGCACACATCTGTGGCAAGAACATTCCAGATACGGAGACACAGCAAGTGTGGAGACCCAGAAAAGGGAGAATAGCTGCTGTTTGGAAGTATAGCCAGCAGTGCAATGTGACTGCACTAGGGTGAAGGAAGTAAAGATGAGGCAAGAGGAGTCACAAAATGGGGACATGTCCGGAGGGTGACAGATTATATGGTCGTCACAAGACTAACTTTTGCTCTGTGTGAGACAGGAACCACAGACAGTTTTGAGCAGAATGATGTAAGCTGTGTATGTTTAATAGCATCATTTTAGCTGCTGGGTTAAGAATACTATGAAGAATGAATGACAAACCAGTTAGGAGGTTATCATACAAATCCTGGAGAGGGAAAGATGATGATGCCTTGTCCCAGGTTAGTAATAGTGGGGGTGCTGAGATGTGGTCAGATTCTAAATCTGTTTTAGTGACACAATCTACAAAATTTAATGACTCACCGGACATGGGAAGTAAAAGAAGCAGAGTCTGGGATAACCTAAAGTTCTTGGCCTGAGCAGCTGGAAGACTGGAGTAGCCATTTACTGAGATGGAGAAGCTATGAGAAGAACCATTTTGGGGAGAAGGGAACATACGGCATTGAAGAAGTCTATTAGAGCAGGTTGAAGATGTTGAGTAGGTATTTGGATATACAGCTTTTCACACAGTTTCCCAAACCTTTGTGATCCGCCTACCCACTGAGCCAATAGCAAAATGTGTGCCCTCTTTTTAATTTTACATGTAGTTTGCTGTAGAAAGAGAAAGCAACTCCTAAAACCTGAAAGGAAATGAAAATGGAAACTAATGAATTACATAAGAAAGCTTTAGATCCTTTAGCAAAAATGTCTCCAACATCACCCACATGGAAAATGGGCAGCTTTTTACTCAATGTCCTGTGTACACAGATCACTGGATTTCATCCTTCACAGGAGCCCTCATCATCTATAACAGAACTCTCAACCGGTGCTCTCAGGCTCCAGAAGACGCTTCAGAATTTAGTTGCTGTTGTTGGGATGTCTGGTTGGCACAAAGATAGTGAAGCTGGCATTTATGGATGTCCTGCAATGCTTGAAATATCCTGCACAATAAAGAATTGAGCTTTTCTCATGTAATTTTTAAAGGTATCAGACATTCATATTGGTAAAAATCTGTTTCAAATATCTTAACTTAGATCCAAACTCTATTTTATATATAAACACAAAATAACATTTACGTAGTTTTAATATGTGAACTTTTTAGTTGTAGAACTACTATGTTAACTGATGAGACTGCTTGTATTTAGAATGTAATTCTATTTTATATATAAGCCCAAAATATGTTTGCATGGTTTTAATGTACACTGAATTTTCTAGTACCATAACTATATATATATAGTTAAACAAATATATATATATTTATGTAATTTTATATATATATATAATTACACAAATACATATATGTATAAACATACAAGTCTAGATGGCATGCAATTATATATAATATATAAATAATATATACACACATATTTATTTTTTCTTTATTTAAAAATATTAAATATAAAGGATAGATATTGATAACATTCAAATTTTACTTCAAGGTTTGTTAAATCTAAACACAGGCACAAATTTGACTGCTTCATTACTTCTTCATTTTCGATACCATAAAATGTCATAGTTCCTGAGTATTTACATGTTAAAATACACATTATTTCATATAATGTTTTCGCTTATTTCTATTTTATAACTAAGACAACATACTGAATTTTAAAATAAAATATCACAGGTAGTCACATTATATATATTTAACCTCAGGAGAGTAAACAAGTACTAACATTATTTGTCATAAAAATACGGCATTGGATACAAGGCAGTTAATAGCCTAGAAAGTACGGGCCATCAAACAACCATGCTTCTAACAACTAAGGTCTAGAGTTTGGCATACCACAAAAATAGTGCCAATGATAACCCCTGCTCCAGATTTAGTGATTTCATGCAATCTGGAGAGTTAAAAATGGTTTATCAGTAGTTAAGGGGAAACTATTTTATCCTGAATGGGCACTATTCAGCCTCTGCATGTGCCTTTGTAGTGATGTAGGAAGTACTAAGGAATTGTGGGATATCTATAAGATACAACATTACTACTTCACATTTTTATTTCAGTGACTGCAAGTTATGTAGCCACAGATAAAAGAGACCACAGAAATGACTTTTATGTTGATCTTATGTGAACAGGGGAAAATTAGTCATTTTCTTTGAATCAATAAATTCTTGACCAAAGCATTCTATTGCAGGATTTAAGAGAATAAAATATCTAAAGGGAAATGCCATGACAAGTAAATCCCTCTAACTCCAAATTCATAATAAGTTATGAATAAATAAAATTCACTTTTTGCTGCTTGCTTTTTTGGTCATGACTTAAACTCTCTGGAACTGGTTCTGAATCTTGAAATGGGAGTAATCACCCCTTGTTTACAACTTTATTTTGAGAATTGAGACAACAAATGTAACCTACACACTACCAAGCCTGTTAAAATTATTGTGTAACACCTTAAAGTTTTATGAAATCACTTAATAATGAACATCTGAATGGTACACTGACAGGAGAATCTTAGGATCACATCTGAAGTTTGGATGAGACAATGTATTTACAGTAACTACAAAGGAGACTGACCATGTGATAAATGTCAGAACATGTTGGTGTTATTACTGTGCTAACACCACAAACAAAGAGCACTGGACAAAGGCACTTTGTATAGAGACGACATATCAGAATCCAGAAATGACTATTCACATTTGGTATTTCTTTCGAAAACAGAAAAGTGACTTCTTGTAATCTAGAAATAATGAATATGTTAACCCTAGAATAAAATAAATTATAATTTAGTGTATGTATATGGCAGTGTTTATTAACTGTTTGTTTTTATAATGTATAATCCTGTGTTTGTTATTTGTAGCCTGCATCTTACTTTCAATTTTTGACTCAGAAATTTTTTTGCTTAACTCAGACTTTAGTATCTAATCTGTGCTATAAAAGTCTAAAATGAATTTTTGCATGACATTGAACAAATACTCTAATACCTCCAACAAAATTTAGATTGCCTTCTTGCTTTATATTTAATCTTCAAACTATTATGAATCAGATTTTAATAACTAAGTCTAGATTTATTTTTTGTGATAACTAAGATAACTAAAGAAGACATTTCAAAATTAGCAAATATTTCCTGTAGGCTAAGAATTTACATTAAGTAGAAAACACACTGTTAAGATAAAAAATGGTGTTTCATAAGTGACTGAAAATTACTTTGCATTAAGAAGCAAAGAAGCAATGGCTCACGCCTATAATCCCAGCAGTTTGGGAGGCCGAGGCGGGAGGATCACCTGAGGTCAGGAGTTTGCGACCAGCCTGGCCAACATGGTGAAACACCACCTCTACTAAAAATACAAAAATTAGCCGGGCATGGTGGTGGGCACCTATAATCCCAGCAACTCGGGAGACCTGATGCAGGAGAAACACTTAAGCCTGGGGACGAGATTGCACCATTGCACTCCATCCTGGGCAACAAGGGCGAGACTCCATCTCAAAAAAACAAAAAAAGAAACAACGAGATTAAAATAAAAATGGCTAAGTAAAGTTGATCTTAATGTGGTGGTGTTATGTTTTCATAAAAGTATTCTATAAATAAATTCTAGATGTTTGTATATTTTTATCTTACTATAAAAATAATCCTTGTAAATAAAGTACCTTGATCATGAGGAAAAAAACTTTAAATGTTCATCCTTATTATATGCCAAAATACAATTAAAAATAAAAATTTTGATTTCTAAGCACAAGTCAAATCTCTTCATAATACTATACCATGTATTAAATTGGTCTAACCATTTGAGAAAAAGGTAAGAACTCACTAAGAGAGAAGTAATGTTTATACGTAAATAAAATAAAATTTTGTTTCATTTAGGATACTAATTAAAATAATGAATTAATAGATAATCAAACCTCGCTTTGATTAGCAAATTTTACAAAGGTGTAATCATTTAAAACTCATCAGTATAAGTATGGAATTTTCTTTAAAAATTAGCAGCAAGAAAAGAGATAAATATTACTAAATAACATTTAGTATTATAATTTAAGATATAATTTAGAGAGAAATTACAAATCAATTGATAAGGGGAAAATCATTTCATAAACACAATTGGGTTAGATGATTTCAATTCGGAAAAAATATTAGTTCAGGTACCCAATGCATAATAACCTAAAATAAATTATGGTTGGATTAAAGAGTTAAAATATTAAAAAATCAAATAGTTAAAAGAAAAAAAGAAAATTGAACTTTTAATAAAACTTCTGGGTAATAGATGACTTTTTAAACTTAGAAGCACCATATTTATGAAGATATGTAAAGATAAGTAAATATATAAAAATATGTGTTCATATGATATATGTGCTTGTGTATTTGTCCACAAAGAAAGAGAGTAACATATTTGGTCAAACAAACAAAAAAATTAAACAATACATATGCAAACCAATTAAATTAAAAAAAAAAAAAAAAAAAAAATGAGAAACCTACAACTAAAATAAAAAGGAAGAAAGGGCAAACAGGAAAAATGTGGAGAAAATGTGCCAGAAGTGGAGTTAATAATCTGAATATAGAGCTCATACAAT
>NW_016107397.1:0-3183 GCF_001604975.1 Cebus imitator
AAAAAAAAAAAAAGGAAGAAAGAAAGAAAAGCTGGCAGCTGGTGTCACAACTCTTCTTTTTTTTTTCTTTGGAGACAGAGTCTTGCTGTGTCACCATCTTAGCTCACTGTACCCTCCGCCTGCCAGATTCAAGCAGTTCTGCCTCAGCCTCCTATGAGTAGCTGGGATTAAAGGGGCTCGCCACCACACCTGGCTAATTTTTATATTTTTAGTAGAGAAAAGACTTCACCATGTTGGCTAGGCTGGTCTCGAGCTCCTGACCCCGTGATTCGCCCACCTCGGCCTCCCAAAGTGCTGGGATTATAGGCGTGAGCCACCTCGCCCAGCCTGTGACTCTTCTCTTGCATTTAATGTCATGAAGGGCTGGAGAGAGAAGCAGTTCCCGCAGGTGTGGTAGCAGCCACTGTAGGTGGTGGTTTTCATGGGTTTTACTTGAGAGTGGTTCTGATGCTGTAGGTACTAAATGCTGTTTGAGCAGTCTTTGAGAGAGCAGCCTGCAGGTTTCAGCGTTAGAGGGGTGGCCTGTGTACTGATGAGACCCTCGTGTAGGACATTGGACATGTCTTGTGTCCTGGGTTTTTGTTTGGGCCCTGGGTCCCATTTGCAAATCTGTGTTTTTCTTCTCAGCATGACTGATGGAGCCCAGCAAGCCCTGAGGAGAACCATGGAAATCTACTCCAAAACCACTCGCTTTGCCCTTGCTTGTAATGCTTCGGATAAGATCATTGGTGAGTGGGAGCTCTGGGTGGCTGGGGTCCACCTGGTGCTCACTGGGCTTTTTTCTTTTCTGTGGATATGGTCTCCCTCTTCACTCAGGCTGGAATGCAGTGGTGCCATCACGGCTCACTGCAGCCTCAAACTCCTGTGCCAAGTGATCTTCCTGCCTCAGCCACGCAGTAGCTGACACCATGGGCATATACCACCACACCTAGGTTTTTTGGTTTGTTTTTGTTTTTTTGAGACAAAGTCTCACTCCGTCCCTCAGGCTGGAGTGCAGTGATGCGATCTCGGATCATTGCAACCTCCATCTCCAAGGTTCAGGCAATTCTTGCGCTTCAGCTTCTCAAGTAGCTGGAATGGCAGGTGCACACTACCACACCCGGCTCATTTTTGTTTTTTTTTAGTAGAGATGGGGTTTTACTATGTTGGCCAGGCTGGTCTAAAAACAAACTCCTGATCACAAGTGATCCACCTACCTCAGCCTCCCAAAGTGCTGGAATTACAGGCATGCGCCATTGCACCTGACCTCACCTTGGCTCTGTAGCGCTGGAGGAGTAGGGACTTTCTGATTGCACAGCATGGGCCAAGCACTATATAATCAAGTTTTTTAATTTTTGTAATTGACAAATAAAAATTGTATGTCTTATGCACAATATGTTTTCCAATATAATCAACTTCTATTTATTTATCTTATTATTTTCTTTTTGAGATGGCATCTTGCCCTGTCCCCTCGCTGGGAGTGCAATGGTGCAATCTCGGCTCACTGCAACCTCTGGCTCCCGGGTTCAAGTGATTCTCCTGCCTCAGCCTCCCAAGTAGTTGAGATAACGGGCATCTGCCGCTATACCCAGCTAATTTTTGTATTTTTAGTACAGACGGGGTTTCCCCATGTTGGCCATGATGGTCCTGAACTGACCTCGTGATCTGTCCGCCCTTGCCTCCCAAAGTGCTGGGATTACAGGCATGAGCCACCGCGCCCGGCCTCAAATTTTAAATTTAATTTTATATAATCCTATGAGAAGGTGTTACTAGCTTTGCTTTAGAGATGAGGAAACTGGAGCTCATCCTGGTGTCTAGGATCTAAGGAAGACAGAGAAAGAGAACGAGCTTGGAGAGGTGGGTGGTTCACCCACGGTCACAGAGCTGGGACCGGAGCCCCAGGCCAGCCTCCCACTTTCCCTCTTGGAGGCACACAGGACGTCATTGATAGCCCGCGCAGAGTGTCACAATCACCTTTGCTCTCCAGATACCTCTCCTGCATTTCATGTTCTCTGAGCCCTTGGCATAGGCAGTATCTGCACGTTGGAACTTGTTGCCTCCAGGAGGCTCCTCTCTGAAATCCTACAGTCAGCCTTCTGTCTGACCTTACTGTCTGCCCTTGCAGCTCCCTCCCTCCCTGCAGGCTATCTCCTTTCTCGGCTTTGAAACCTCCCGCCCCAAGTCCCAGGAGTGCTCTAGTTTGTCAGCTTCCTGCTGGTTTCACATCCTTCTCTTTCTCTTTTTTTAGACAGAGTCTCGCTCTGTTGCCCAGGCTGGAGTGCAGTGGTGCAGTTTTGGCTCACTGCCATCTCCACCTCCCAGGTTCAAGTGATTCTCCTGCCTCAGCCTCGAAACTAGCTGGGATTGCAGACACACACCACCACGCCTGGCTAATTTTTGTGTTTTTGGTAGAGACAGGATTTCACCATGTTGCCCAGGCTGGTGTAGAACTCCTGGCCTCAAGTGATCCACCTGCCTTGGCCTCGCAAAGTGCTGGGATTACAGGCGTGAGCTCCCGCACCCGGCCCGTCCTGACACAAGCTGCCTGCACAGCTTTCGTTTCTGGTCACTTGCCGCTTTCTTTGCCTCACTTCTGCCCTGCTGAAATCCAGCCGAATGAGCTCATTAATCTGACATCCCCTTTCTCCACCCAGGCCTCTGTTGCAAACAGGCACATGCTAATGTGATGCCCACGGGGTCATGGCCACCAGCCCCGGCAGGGCTCCCAGTGATGTCGGGAATCATTTGCATTCTTTTCCCTTCCCCAGATCACACTAATTTGTGCATTGATTCATTCAGCCATTCGGCAAACGCTGTGTTCTTAGTAACTGCCAGGCACCATGCTAGTGGAGAACTCGCGGAGTTAAATGAGAAGTATTCCCCACCTCCCAGATGCCAGCAATGAAGGGGAGAAAGGTGCATTCCAAGTTCTTGATTTGGTTGGGCACGGTGGCTCACGCCAAGGCAAGTGGATCACTGGAGGTCAGGAGTTTGAGGCCAGCCTGGCCAACATGGTAAAACCCTGTTTCTACTAAAAATACAATGATTAGCTAGGTGTGATAGCGTGTGCCTGTAATCCCAGCTCCTCAGGAGGCTGAGACAGGAGAATCACTTGAACCTAGGAGGTGGAGGTTGCAGTGAGCCAAGATCATACCACTGCATTCCAGCCTGAGCAACAGAGTGAGACTCTGTCTCAGGGAAAAA
>NW_016107397.1:3355-13461 GCF_001604975.1 Cebus imitator
TCTTTTTTTTAAAAAAAAAAAAAAAAAAGAAAGAAAAAAAAAACTGGGGGTGGTCCATTCAGAATGAATTGTCATGTGCCCAGAAGGGCTATGTCCAGCACACAGCAATTCCAGAGTCCACTTGGGCCATGGCTGACTTATCTGAGGGCTTGTGGCATATGGATGTGTCTCTACTGGAGGATCATTGATCATTTCCTCATTTCCCCATCTGGAAGCTGTGGCTAGCCAAGGCCATGCCAGGTAATGCCAGCTGAGACCTCTCATTGCTTATTCATTGATACCTTGACATGTCACCCTGTTTTGCCTGTCTCTCTCTCTCTCTCTCTTTTTTTTTTTTTTTTTTGAGATACAGTCTCACTCTGTTGTCCAGGCTGAAGTGCAATGGTGCGATCTTGGCTCATTGCAGCCTCCGCCTTCTGTCTCACAAGATTCTCCTGCCTTAGCTTCCCAAGTAGCTGGGATTGCAGGCATGAGCCACCACACCTGGCTAATTTTTGTATTTTTAGTAGAGATGGGTTTTCACCTTGTTGGCCAGGCTGGCCTTGAACTCCCAATCTCAAGTGATCCTCCCACTTTAGCCTCCCAAAGTGCTAGGATTCAGGCGTGAGCCAAGGTGCCCAGCCTGCCAAGTCTCCATTGGGTGCCTGGGACTGTGTGGATCATGCAGCTGCAGCCTTGTAACTGAAGAGCTAGCAGGGTAACTTGGGCCTCTGCAGGGAAGCCTCACTGCCGTCCCGTCTCTCTTCAGAGCCCATTCAGTCCCGCTGCGCTGTCCTCCGCTACACGAAGCTGACAGATGCCCAGATCCTCACCAGGCTGATGAGCGTTATTGAGAAGGAGAGGGTGCCCCACACTGATGACGGCCTGGAAGCCATCATCTTCACGGCGCAGGGAGACATGAGGCAGGTATGTGGGCCGCTACCAACCAGGCGTGGGTGTCCTGGGCCTGCCATGTCCCTTTCATGGGGAAGGGGAGGGAAGTCACAGCTGCACAAGGCACAGCCAGATTAAGGGATGGAGACCTGGCACTCTCCTGGGACAGTGGGCTGTCTTGCTGGGACTCCAAGAAGAGATGCGGGGAAGGGATGAGGTGGGCAGATCACCTGAGATCAGGAGTTCAAGACCAGCCTGGCCAACATGGCGAAACCCCATCTCTGCTAAAAAAGTATAAAAATTAGCCAGGCGTGGTGACAGGCGCCTGTAATCCCAGCTTACTTGGGAGGCCGAGGCAGGAGAATCACTTGAGCCTGGGAGGTGGAGGTTGCAGTGAGCTGAGATCATGCCACTGCACTCCACTTTGGGTGACAGAGTGAGAATCTGTCTCAAAAAAACAAAAAGGCACCCTTGGCCTGATGCCGTGGCTCACACCTGTAATCCCAGCACTTTGTGAGGCAGAGGTGGGAGGATTGCTTGAGGCCAGTTCAGGACCAGCCTGGGCAACACAGCAAGAACCTGTCTCTACCCGCCTGTGCCCCGAAAAATAAATAAATCATTAAATTTTTAGAAAATAAAAATCACTGTTGACATGTGTTTGCTCCTGAACAGGCGCTGAACAACCTGCAGTCCACCTTCTCAGGATTTGGCTTCATTAACAGTGAGAATGTGTTCAAGGTACAAGCGCTGGTGTAGGCAGCACAGTCAGCAGAAGCCGTGCTTCCCCGAGGGGGTCGGTGGTGCTGAGGGGCTGGACCGGCAGCGGGGAAGGACACCTCGCTTTGGTGGCTGCCAGGGAGCCCACCCTGCTCCCATCTGTCCTCTCCCTGTCTCTGCTTTTGCTGCACAAGCGGGAGAGCTGGGGGTGGGGGACCTGAGACATCACTTGTGTGTGGTGGGTGAGGGAAGATCATTGATGTGTCATACCCAGGGCTGGGCAATTTCCGACGCGTCTTACTGGATCCCAGCAACTTCCCTGCACAGAGGTTCTTCCCATCACATTGTGGGTGATGACATGGGCCCAGGGAATCCCCTGGTCTCTAAAGGGCAGGCAGGAGCACCGTGCTATTCCCCAGCAGCCTTCAGATGCCCCACACTGGGATTTTTTGCAGTGCCGTGCCCTGCTTCCCACTTCTGCTCCTGGAGGGTAGGTAGCC
Source organism: Cebus imitator (assembly GCF_001604975.1). NCBI lineage: Eukaryota > Metazoa > Chordata > Mammalia > Primates > Cebidae > Cebus > Cebus imitator. Next base: position 5,446 of record NW_016107397.1, read on the forward strand.
AGGCTGAGGAAAAGGCCTCTCACTCTCCCACGTCTGCAAAGCATTTTTCTCTTAGGAATTCTTTTGAAAACTGCTTCTGCATCCTGATAACTTGGCGTCTAAATGCCATTTGGGAGACTAATTTCCCTGATTTGGGGGTAGAAACTGGGAACAGTTGTCTAAGCTTTCAGTCTAGAGCTCTTTACCAGGTTTGTGGACAACAGACAAGCTATTTTCGAAGCGTCTGGGTACACCTGGGCAGTGAATGTGTTTCTAAGGCCACTTAAGAAAGGGAAGCCCGCTCAGAAACAGGGGTGATGGTTCAGTGCCTGTTTCTTCTTGTAGGGTCACCGAGGGCTCAGGAAACCATGGCTTCAGCTGGGAAAAGACAAGGGCAGGTGTGGGTGCCCTCTGGAGCCATCAGGAGGCTTTCATTGAGAAGATTTAGGGGTTGACATTGTACCACAGCAGAGGCTAATGCCAGTGGGGAGCGCTGGGGGGAGGACAGAGCCCCGGAACCATCCATCCTCCTGCTGGAGTAGGGGCACCCCTCCTTTAGGGTGTCGGGCTGAGGCTGGGGACCCTCTGCAGGGAAGGTCAGTTCCTACTCCAGGGTGTAGATGAGAATTGGACCAAAGGACCTCCCAGTTCTAAAGTGAATTCCAAGTGGTTCTGGGCAAATGACCCCCTGCCAAGTGATGCAAGACAGGTGACTGCTGGCTTTAGTGCTGCCCCCGTGAGCGTCCTTCACAGGCCCATGGTTGCTCTTGTTCATCTGTCTTGTGTTTGGGAAATTTATTACCCTGGTGCTGGAAGCATTTCTCTTTGGTGGTGAGAGGAGCATTCCCCAAACTCATTCTGGTTGCTGGAGAATTTGATGAAAACAGCAGGTAGGCGGGGCATGGTGGCTCACACCTATAATCCCAGCACTTTGGGTGGCTGAGGCGGGTAGATCACGAGGTCAGGAGTTCGAGACCAGCCTGACCAACATGGTGAAACCCCATCTCTACTAAAAATACAGAAGTTAGCCGGGCATGGTGGCGCCCTACTCAGGAGAATCGCTTGAACCTGGGAGGCTGAGATTGCACCGTTGTACTCTAGCCTGGGCGACAGCGAGACTCATCTAAAAAACAAAACAGCAGGTTGAGAAGCTGGACCCAGAGATTGCCTGGAAGTTGGTCCGTCAGGGTCTCCCCGCTCATGCTGTTCCTCCCACCCTCACGGCCCCTGACTGCTTTCCTTTCCCTTTGGGCAGGTGTGTGACGAGCCCCACCCACTGCTGGTGAAGGAGATGATCCAGCACTGTGTGAATGCCAACATCGATGACGCTTACAAGGTCGGCCTCCTTTCCCCCCGCACCCCCGCCGCATCCTTGCAGACGAACCTCTCACTTCTTGGGCAGAGGATAGTGGGAGCCCTTCTGGTGCCAGGAACGTTATACACCTCACTCCATTAAAAATCATAGTTGGGAGGCTGAGGCAGGAGGATTTCTCGAGCCCTGGAGGTCAAGGCTGCTATGAGCCGTGATTGCATCACTGCACTCCAGTCTGGGTGACAGTGAGACCCTGTCTCAGGGAAAAAATATTAATATCATGCTATGTGTTAATCTGTCAAGTAGCTGGAAAAAAATGCTAGGAGTTGGGTGCACGTTACTGATGTGAAAATTGATTCAGAGAGGCTGAATTCCTTGCCCTAAGTCACTGTTTATTTCTTATTTTTGTATTTATTATTTTTTTAGAGACAGGGTCTTGCTCTGTTGCCCAGGCTGGAATGCAGTGACTCGGTCACAGCTCACTGCAGCCTCAACCTCTCAGGCTCAGGCGATCCTCCTGCCTCAGCCTTTTCCCAAGTAGCTGGGACTATAGGCAGGTGTCATTACACCCAGCCCTAAATCATACTGTTTAAAAGCAGTAGAGCCGGGCACGGTGGATCACCTGAGGTCAGGAATTTGAGACCAGTGTAGCTAACATGGTGAAACTCCGTCTCTAATGAAAATACAAAAATTAGCTGGGCTGGGCAAGGTGCCGCATACCTGTAGTCCCAGCACTTTGGGAGGCTGAGGCAGGTGAATCGATTAAGCCTAGGAGATGTCCAGCCTGGGAGGCAACGAGATTCTGTCTCACCAAAAAGAAAAAAAAACAGTAGAACTAGAATTCAGAATGGTATTTTTCTCCTGTAATTATGTCCTCTGCCAGAGAAATTTGTCAGCACAAGTCAGAAGGAAAGACCAGCCTAGCTCCTTCTCCAGTGAAGCCATCTCTCTGGTTAAGTGGGGGTGTCCCCATCCATTCCCATCGGCACAGGCATTCTGGGACCCAGCAGCCCCCAGCCAGCCAGGCAAGGAGGGACCAGGAAGATTGCAGCCTGACAGTGGGACTGGGCTTGTAAGCAGATTCCAGCAGGTGTGGCTGGGGTTCAGATGACCTCAAGCCACAGGGATGGCGTTTGTGTGGTTCAGGGTCATTGGTCCAATCGTAGGTTCCCTCTGCCTACTAGGCTGGAAGTTGACTGGGTTTAGGGCAGAGTTCCACCTAATGTGAAACTGAGTACACGGCGAGGAAACAGGCAGAGACCCAGGGCCAGGTCCCTGAGTGGACCTGAAGAAAGCCTTCAGATTTATGGACACAGCTGTTCTGCTCCCTGAATTCACCCCAAGAGGCCAAAGCAAAGGCAAAAAGGCCTGTCTCCAGACCCTGCAGCCTGTCGGGGGCGGAGTGGGTGGGAGGCAGGAGGCTGCTCGGCCTGCAGGGTTTGCCTGGTGACTGCAGCTGGGCGAAGCCAGCAGACGAATGTTCTGCTTTTGCAACTCTGCTGTACCTTGTCATCAGATCAATAAAGCGTTTTAAGAGCTCTGCATCAAGAGATGACATGAGTGTGGTAGTAGACAATTTTACAACACAACTTAAAATATTTGCATTCAGCTCCCCCACACCATAAAAAAATGAATAAACAAACATTTGCAGTAGGCTGGGCTCAGCAGCTCATGCCTGGAATCCCAGCACTTTGGGAGGCTGAGGCAGGAGGGTTACTTGAGGCCAGGAACTTGGGACCAGCCTGGGCGATATAGCAAGACTCCATCTTTATATTATTAAAAAATAATAATAAGCAAAACAAAAATAATTTGCAAAGTTATCTCTGTATCTGCCAGGAAAATCAGTTAAAGTACCCCTATGTGACCTGAAGGGCATGCCCCACTAACTGTGGTGAGTCTCAAAATCACATGGCTTCTTGCAGTTTCAAGTTGTTAAGCAGCCTACTCTGTCTCCTTTGTCTAGATTCTCGCTCACCTGTGGCATCTGGGCTACTCACCAGAAGATATCATTGGCAACATCTTTCGAGTGTGTAAAACTTTCCAAATGGCAGAATACCTGAAACTGGAGTTTATCAAGGTCAGTGAGAGTCTGGGAATGCCGCTGTTCTCAAGAATGTGGGCCATGGTGGCCAGGCGTGGTGGCTCACGCCTGTAATCCAAACACTTCGGGAGGTCGAGGCGGGCAGATCACCTGAGGTCAGGAGTTCGAGACCAACCTGACCAACATGGTGAAACCCTGTCTCTACTAAAAATACAAAAATTATCTGGGTGTGGTGGCACGTGCCTATAATCCCAGCTACTTGGGAGGCTGAGGCAGGAGAATTGCTTGAACCCGGGAGGCAGAGGTTACAGTGAGCTGAGATCGAGCCACGGCACTCCAGCCTGGGCGGCAAAGCGAGACTGTGTCTCAAAACAAAAAAAAAAAAACAAGACGGTGGGCTTGGCTTTCTCTGTTTGCTCACAGGACTGGCACCTTGAAGGTTCTCTGGTTCCCAACTGCAGCGTGAGGGAGGGTATGTCTTAGTCCCTTTGAGTTGTTATAAAGGAATACCGGAGACTGGGTGATTTAGAAAGGAAGGAGGTTGATTGGCTCTCAGTTCTCCAGGCTGTACATGTAGCATGAGGCCAGATCTGCCTCTAGGGAGGGGTTCAGGCTGCGTCTGCTCATGTTGGAAGTTGTAGGGGGAGCCTGTGCGTGCAGAGATCACCTGTCGAGAGAGCAGAGGGAGGTGCCAGGCTCATTTGAACAGCCAGCTCTCCAGGGAACTAAGGGAACCAGAACTAATTTATTACCTTGGGGTGGGCACCAAGCCATTCACATGGGATCTTCTTCATGACCTAAACATCCCCACGTTGGGGATCAAATTCCAAATGAGATTGGGAGGCGACACACGTCCGCACTGTGTCAGCATGGCTGATTGTCCTGGGCCAAGTTTGTTTCACCCAGTTCTGATTTTCTTCCTTTGAGGCCATCTTGTCAGTCGATTGATTTTTGTTTTGCTTTGTTTTGTTTTGTTTTGTTTTGTTTTGAGACGGAGTTTCTCGCTCTTGTTGCCCAGGCTGGAGTGCAGTGGTGCAATCTCGGCTTGCTGCAACCTCCACCTCCCAGGTTCAAGCGATCCTCCTGCCTCAGCCTACTGAGTAGCTAGGATTACAGGCACGCACCGCCACATGCAGCTTTTTAAAAATATTTTTAGTAGAAATGGGGCTCACCATGTTGGCAAGGCTGGCCTCGAACTCCTGACTTCAGGTGATCCACCCGCCTCAGCCTCCCAAAGTGCTGGGATTACAGGTGTGAGCCACCTCGCCTGGCTGATTGATTGATTTTTAAGGTCAGATTAATTGGGGTTTAATTTACATGGAGTAAAATTCAGCCTGTTAGGGACAGGACAAACGTACTCAGTCATGCAAACGCTGTCACAATCAAGATGCAGAATCTGTCATCCCAGAAAACTTAATGTGCCCATTTGAAGTCAGCATCCTCCCTGCCTGCCACCTGGAAACCACTAATGTACTTTCCCTTTGGGGGATATAATTTTCTGGAATATCGTGTAAATGGGACCATGTAGAACTTAGCCTTGTGAGTTTGGCTTCTTTCACTTTAGCAGAAGTACCTTTCAGATGTGTACACGTTGGTACCACTATCCATGCTTCAGTCCTTTTTTTTTTTTTTTGAAACGGAGTCTCACTCTGTTGCCCAGGCTAAGTGCAATGGTGTGATCTCAACTCACTGCAACCTCCGCCTCCCAGGTTCAAGTGATTCTCCTGCCTCAGCCTCCTGAGTAGCTGGGATTACAGGTGTGCGCCACCTCACCCAGCTACTTTTTATATTTTTAGTAGAGACGGGGTTTCACTATGTTGGTCAGGCTGGTCTGGAACTCCTGACCTCGTGATGCACCCACCTCAGCCTCCCAAAGTTCTGGGATTGCAGGTGGGAATTCAGTCCATTTTATCACTGAGAGGTAGCTCATCTGTGTGAATGTACCACAGTTTGCTCATCTGTTCACCAGCTGGAGGACATTTGGGTTTACAGATTATGGTGGCTGTGAATAAAGCCACTGTAAACATTTGCATATATGGATTAGTGTGAATGCAAATGTTAAGTTTTTATTTTTCCCAAGTAAATTCCCAGGGGTGAGATTGTCTGGGCGAATGGTAAGTGTATATTTTACTTGATAAGGAACTGCCAGACTGTTTCCCAAAGTGGCCTAGTGCGTGCATCCCACCAGCATTCCAGAGGATCCTCAACCTAGCCACCACGTGGAGTGCTCAGTTTGGTTTTTTTTTTTTTCCCTGAGACGGAGTTTCGCTCTTGTTACCCAGGCTGGAGTGCAATGGCGCGATCTCGGCTCACCGCAACCTCTGCCTCCCGGGTTCAGGCAATTCTCCTGCCCCAGCCTCCTGAGTAGCTGGGATTACAGGCACGCGCCACCATGCCCAGCTAATTTTTTTGTATTTTTAGTAGAGACGGGGTTTCACCATGTTGACCAGGATGGTCTCGATCTCTTGACCTCGTGATCCACCCGCCTCGGCCTCCCACAGTGCTGGGATTACAGGCTTGAGCCACCGCGCCCGGCCTCAGTTTGGTTTTTAAGCCATTCTAATAGGTGTGTAATGATCAGATGCGGTGGCTCATGTCTGTAATTCCAGCACTTTGGAGGCCGAGGTGCATGAATCACTTGAGGTCAGGAGTTTGAGACCAGCCTGGCCAGTATGGTGAAACCCCATCTCTACTGAAAACACAAAAATTAGCTGGGTGTGGTAGCACACGCGTGTAATCCCAGCTACTCAGGAGGCTGAGTAAGGCAAGGGAATTGTTTGAACCTGGGAGGCAGGCGTTGCAGTGAGCCGAGATTGCACCACTGCTCTCCAGCCTGGTCGACAAGAGCGAGACTCCATCTCAAAAACAAAACAAAAACAAACAAACCTAATAGGCATGTGATGAGATCTCATAGTGGCTTCAATTTGCATTTCCTTAATTAATATCTGAGCATTTCCTATGTCTTGTTTGCCATCCAGAATCATCTTTGATGAAACATCTTTTCAAATCTACCCATTTTTAATTTTAATCTATTTATTTATTTAGAGAGCAGCCAGGTTTTGTATTTTTGGTAGAGATGAGTTTTCCCTGTGTTGCCAAGGCTGGTCTTGAACTCCTGGGCTCAAGTTATCCTCCTACCTGGCCTCCCAAAGTCCTGGAATTACAGGTGTGAGCCACTGTGCCCGGCCTTTATTACTGAATTTTTGAGAATTCTTTATATAGTCCGAATGAGAGTTCCTTATCAGATAGATGTTTGATAAATACCTTCCTCTAGCAGGGCCTTTTTTCCTCCCACCTCATTTTCTTAACAGTATCCTTGAAAGAACTACCAGCATCTTTTGAAGACACAAATTGAACTTTAGGAAAACATCATTCATTGCATCTTAGCATTTATTTTCCGGCTGGAGTTTGAATTCCTCATGCTGATTTTGAACAAACTATTAGTTCAGTTCGTTTCTGTTTTTATTTTTTATTTTTTCAGTTCAGATTTTAAAAAAGAACTCCCCCACTTATTAACCAGATTTGAATTGGTTTGTTTTTCAGGAAATTGGATACACTCATATGAAAATAGCAGAAGGAGTGAACTCCCTTTTGCAGATGGCAGGCCTCCTGGCCAGGCTGTGTCAGAAGACAATGGCCCCGGTGGCCAGTTAGAGCAGAGACTTCGCTGACTGACTTACAGGTGCCCTATCCTGAGATGCAAGAGCTCTGGTCTTCCGACGGGGAAAAATGCCGCCTCAGGCTGGAGCCAGCGTGACTGCCCACTCCCATGGCTGGCTGGGCGCAGTGGCTCACGCCTGTAATCCCAGCATTTTGGGAGGCCGAGGTGGGTGGATAACCTGAGGTCAGGAGTTTGAGACCAGCCTGACCAACATGGAGAAACCCTGTCTCTACTGAAATATAAATATTAGCTGGCTGTGGTGTCAAGCGCCTGTAATCCCAGCTTCTCAGGAGGCTGAGGCAGGAGAATCCCTTTTGCCCAGGTGGTGGAGGTTGCAGTGAGCCAAGATCGCACCCTTGTACTCCAGCCTGGCAACAGGGACTGCATGTCAAAAAAAAAATACTAAACTCCTGTGGTTTTCATGTTTGCTTGTGGGCCATCTGAGTGTTTGCATTCAGCCTGTGCCGCAGCGACGCGGTGATGGGTCGGAAAGACGCAGAGAAGCTGAGGGCGGTACCTGGTCGGTGTGCGAGTTGACATTTGAGCTGATTGAGCCTTGCCTTGTTTGTCGGCCATAAAGTGACCACGTGAAGCCTCGAGGAAAAGCAGCTTCCTGTCCCTGCCAGCCTTGGCAGCCTGCAGGTAGGAAGGGCGATTAGATCGGAGACACAGCTCATCTCAGTTCTTTTATATTTTTCTTTTATTTATTTTTGTCACACACACAGCCTGGGTATAAACTCAGTTCATTTCAGTTCTTCCAGAAGCCTGAAGGGACCACTTTCCTGGGGCGAGGGCAGGGTTTGCGTCATTTCCTATTTAGACCAACTTCTCAGAATGGCCAGGCGGTGAGCCTTTCAGAAGGAGCCGCAGAGTGAAGAGGTACAGCACAGCCCTCGGGAAAACACCGTGATGCCCTTCCTGTGTTCTAGAGTGTGCTTTTTGCGCTTGCTGTAGAATTCCCCGGAGAATTTCATATTAACTTGTAGAATTGCCTTTTTTTTTTTTTTTTTTTTTTTTTTTTTT
>NW_016107397.1:13473-16189 GCF_001604975.1 Cebus imitator
TTTTTGAAATAGGGTGTCACTCTGTCGCCCAGGCTAGAGCGTAGTGGGCCAGTCATGGCTCACTGCAGCCTCAGACCTCCTGGGCTCAAGTGGTCCTCCCACCTCAGCCTCCCGAGTAGCTGGGACTACAGGCATGCACCATGATGTCCAGCTAACTTTAATTTTTTGTAGAAATGGGGTGTCACGCTGGGTGCAGTGGCTCACACCTGTAATCCCAGCACTTTGGGAGGCTGAGGTGGGCGGATCACACGGTCTGGAGTTCAAGACCAGCCTGGCCAACATGGTGAAACCTCATCTCTACTAAAAATACAGAAAATTAGCTGGGTATGGTGGCATGTGCCTGTAATCCCAGCTACTCGGTAGGCTGAGGCAGGAGAATTGCTTGAACCAGGACCCGGGAGGTGGAGGTTGCGGTGAGCTGAGATCACACCACTGCACTCCAGCCTGGGCTACAGACCAAGACTGTATCTCAGAAAAAAGAAACGGGGTCTCGTAATTATTGCTGGGACTGGTCTCATGCTCCTGGCCTCAAGTGATCCTCCCACCTCAGCCTTCCAAAGGGCTGGCATTATAGATGTGAGCCACCATGCCTGGCCCATTTCAGTACAGTGGCTCATGCCTATAATCCCAGCACTTTGGGAGGCAAGGCTGGCAGATCACATGAGGTCAAGGGGTTCCAGGCCAGCCTGGCCAACATGCCAAACCCCATCTCTACTAAAAATACAAAATTAGCCAAGCATGGTGGTGCACGCCTGTAATCTGAGCTACTCGGGATGCAGAGGCAGGAGAATTGCTTGAATCCGGACCCGGGAGGTGGAGGTTGCAGTGAGGCAAGATGGCGCCACTGCACTTCAGCCGGGGCGACAGCGAGACTCCCGTCTCAAAAAAAGAGAAACTTGCCCCTCAGCTTGTGCAATCAGTCCTTCAGGGTGTGAAGTAACAGGCAGGTGGCAGTTGGGTTCTGGATGTTTCTTTTGATTTCCTAACTTACCATGATAATTTCTTCTCAAGGGAAGAATCCCTGGGCCATCCTAGAAAGATGCCTGGACTTGGGGACCAAGGTCCCATCCTCAGCCCTAATGCTCTCAGGGTCTCTTTATTTTTATTTTTTTGTAGAGACAGGGTTTCACCATTTAGGCCAGACTGATTTTGAACTCCTGACCTCAGGTGATGCACCCATCTCGGCCTCCCAAAGTGCTCGGATTACAGGCGTGAGCCACCATGCCCGGCCAGGGTCTCTTTTTATCAAACAAGAGCTGTGGCTGTCATTCCTTTAAGGTTTTGTGTTCTGTTTTGCTTTTTGAGACGAGGTCTGCCTCGCCCAGGCTGGAATGCGGCAGTGCAGTCACAGCTCACTGCAACCCTCTCCTGGGTTCAAGCAGTTTTCCTGCCTCAGCCTTCCAGGTAGCTCAGACAGACTACAGGCATGCACTACCAAGCCTGGCTAAGTTTTGTATTTTTTATACAGATGGGTCTTGCTATGTTGCCCAGGCTGGTCTTGAACTCCTAGGCTCAAAGAATCCTCCCACCTTGGCCTCCCAAAATGCTGGGATTCCAGGTGTGAGTCACCGCACCCGGCCCCTTAAAAGGTTTTTTTTTTACCTGAAGCAGGGGGAAGCAGACACGGGATAATCATGGCTTTTAAACTGAAATGGTTTTATTGAGATGTTTCGGCTGGAGGAGACACTTTTTCTGGCAGCATTTCTGACTCAAGGTCCCTCTGGGCTCACACTCTTCCCATGAGACAGTCACATCCCTGTCCAGTCAGCTCCGCAGAGGCCAGCCCTGGAGCAAAGGCGGACTGGGGGCCGTGGCGAGGCCCTACTCCGCTCCGTTCTGGCCAGCGCTTCTCTAGACTCTAACTTGTACTGTTGTCCATAGCAAGGGACATTTCCACTGGAAGTTCATAAAGATGGCAACAGCCTCATTTCTTCCTAAGTGAACTGAGGCCCAGAGGAGGGGGAGGTTCCCATTAGGGAAACAGCCAAGGCTCCACCTACCCAGGATGGTGAAATCAACTACATGTAATGCTTTCTAAGAGACAAGACAGAAGTCTCTAAATCCAGAATATTAAATATGGCTCCACCTCTATAAATTATCTGTCCAAGCTTATCCTTACAAACCCCAGCAACCAACAATAGCAGTTAGGAATCCAAATTAATAGCAAAAAAAGGACACAGATACCAGTGTTGGAGAATGGTTTTGGTTACGCGGACAGGGTGGCCGCTTATCCTAAATCCTGGGCATCCATTGTCCACACCCGGAGCCAGGTTACCCCCGGCACCAGGTGCCCGCCCCACAAAGCCTGTATCGGGAGACGGCTTGGTGGCAGGGCTGCAGCTCCCACAAGTAACTGTCCTTTCCCGGGCTGTGTGTCCATGGCCAGGTGGTCCTCAGGGTGGCTGGTGCTCCTTCCAGGAGCTGTGATTGCAGTGGGCTTGAAAGTTGAGTAGCTCTGGGAAATGGTCCTCGGAAGGCAGTGACAGGTCCGGGAGCACAGCGGTCCCCTGGGCTGTTCGCCTTGGCTCCTGAAGTGAAGAGGAAAGGGTTTGTAGGTGAGGTTTGTCGTGATCAGTGTTTTGTTTTGAGAACCAGAGCCTCTGGTTTGGGGACAGCATTGAGCCTTCCTGCTGGCTGAGAACAGAGCCCATCCATCAATCGCTGGGTTTCTTTTCTTTTTTTTTTTTTTTGAGACGGAGTTTCGCTCTCGTTACCC
>NW_016107397.1:17883-30823 GCF_001604975.1 Cebus imitator
CCCCTTTCCTTTCCCCTTTCCCCCCTTCCTTCCTTCCATTTTCCTCTTGTTGCCCAGGCTGGAGTGCAGTGGCACAATCTCAGCTCACAGCTACCTCCCCTTTCCGGGTTCAAACGATCCTTGTGCCTCAGCCTCCCGAGTAGCTGGGACCACAGGTATGCGCCAGCACACCCGGCTAATTTTTATATTTTTAGTACACATGGGGTTTCACCATGTTGGCCAGGCTGGTCTCAAACTCCTGACCTCAGGTGATCTGTCCACCTCAGCCTCCCAAAGTGGTGGAATTACAGGCGTGAGCCACCGTGCCTGGCCTCTTTTGTTTGTTTTTGTTTCAGGACAGGGTCTTGTTCTATTGCCCGGGCTGGAGTGTAGTGGTGCAGTCACAGCTCACTGCAGCTCAGCCTCCTGGGCTCAAGCTAGGCTCCCACCTCGCCTCCAGGTAGCTAGGACTACACGTGTGCCACCACACCTGGCAAATTTTTGTATATTTTGTAGAGATGGCATTTCACCATGTTGCTCACCGCTGTCTCCGCTGCTGCCACCCTGGCACAGATGGTACCCGTGCCTGGGTCCTTTCTGGACTTCCTGTCCCCACTCTCCCAGTACCCATTTTCCCAACAGCCAGAGAAATTGAATTAAAAACATCCAGCTGGTCTTCTGTCCAAAACCTTCCCCTTGGCTGGGCAGAGTGTCTCACACCTGTAATCCCAGCACTTTGGGAGGCTGAGGCCAGAAGATTGCTTGCGCCCAGGAGTTCAAGATCAGCCGGGCAACACAGCAATACCCTGTCTCTCAAAAAAGAAAAAGAAAACCAGCCAGGCGTGGTGATTCATGCCCGTAATCCCAGCACTTTGGGGGGCTGAAGTGGGCGGATCACCTGAGGTCAGGAGTTTGAGACCAGCCTGGCTAATGTGGTAAAACCTGACCTCTACTAAAAATGCAATGGCCTGGCACAGTGGCTCACACCTGTAATCCTAACACTTTGGAAGGCTGACGCAGGCGGATCACTTGAGTTCAGGAGTTCGAGACCAGCCTGGCCAACATGGTGAAACCCCATCTCTCGCCACTGCACTCCAGGCTGGGTGACAGAGTGACACTCTGTCTCAAAAAAATAACAAAATTAGCTGGGTATAGTGGCAGGCACCTGTAATCCCAGCTACTTGGGAGTCTGAGGCAGGAGAATCGCTTGAACCTGGGAGGTGGAGGTTGCAGTGAGCTGAATCATACCACTGTGATTCAGCCTGAGAAACAGGAGCAAAACTCCATCTCAAAAAACAAACAAAAAACCACCTTTGTATCTCCCTCCCGTCTCATGCAGTAAAACCCCAAGTGCTGGCCCTGCTGGTCAGCCTCCCCACATCCGGCCTCCACCTCCACTAGTCTCCCCTCAGCCCCTAGCTTTGCTTAGACCCGTGGGGCTCACTCCACCCGGGGGCCTCCGTTGTCCCCTCTGCCTGGATGTCCTTCCCCCCCGACGGGGTGAGGAAGGGAGCTCCGAAAGGCTTCCCTGGCCTCCTTAAATTGCAACACTCTGTCTTGCCCACAACCCCACACTACTTCCTGCCCCCCTGCCCTGCTTGATTTCTCTGCCGGACCTACCACCAGTGGATGTGCCGTCTCCCTCTACCCACACACTCGGCTGTTCCCTTGGACTGGGGGTCCTGCAGCCTGGAAGACCTCTAACCCTTGGCCCACAGCAGCTGGAGAGCAGAGGCCGGCCTACCTTCTTGGTCTGTCCTAGGCTTCTGAGACTGCCACCTCCCCGTTCACGTAATCCGGTTCCCCATCCTCCTCCTCATCTGGGCTTCCGGCCGGGCGGGGGGATGCTTCTCTCTGGACCTGCCCTGCAGACCAGTGGGCAGACAGGTCATTGAGTGGTTCACATGGACACACCCATGACTTCCCCCAACTGGAGTGCTGGGCTCAGACCCCAGACTCCACAAAACAGCCTGTGGGAAATGCCACGCCAGACAGGTCCTGGCGGTGTGTGTGTCTCCCGTCTGGGATTTGCCAGAGATCGTCCTGCTCTGAGAGAAGGTGGAACGTGTTATGCATGCATGCAGCTGGCAGAAGTTGCAGTGAGCTGAGATTGTGCCACTGCACTCCAGCCCCCAGTGATGATGGGGTCCTCCCTGCAGAGAGGGAGGATAGGACCCCTTCGCCCACTCCCACCGAGAAGGCTCCAGGAGCCAATGAAGCCTCCTCTGAGGATTTGCCCTGCCTGGGAGGACCTGACCCCACCCCGGAGGCCAGGGCTGAGGGCTGTCATACGTGGTTCAAGGTCTCTGCAGCTGCTCCTGCACCCCAGGCGTCACTGTGGGGTCAGCTGGCCCGGCTGGAGGAAAGCCCACTCAGCCCCGCCTTTCCAGGCCAGTCCCTCAAGCCTGCCCTAAGTGGGCCGACCACCCTGCGTCCTCTTCTCCCGGCCACCTACCCATGGCCCTTCTGGACTCTCGCCACTGACGGATGGATGCTGAGTTCTGATAATCCTCAGATTCTTCCTCTTCTTCCAGGGGGACAGAGGGACAGGGACTGGAGGTGGGGCCAGTCTTCAGAGCTGGCAAGGGACTGTGTTCTCCGCAGAGGCCACCTGTGCCCTCCTGCTGGGCACCTGCAGAGGGAGGATAGGCCCCCTCGGCTCAGTCCCACTGAGGTGCAAGGAGCCGACGGAGCCTCCTCCAAGGATGCTGGGGGCAAGGCTCTACCCAAAGACACCCAGGGATCCGAGAGCCTTCAGGCTTCAAGGTGGGGCGGCCTTTGATCAGTGGGAAGTGCAGGGGCGCTTGGCCAAGTGGTCTGCTGCTCCCAGCCCCAGCCTGCCCCTGGCTGGGCGGCCTTACCTGGCTCTGTCGTTTTCTGCTTGCAAATGAGCACATTCTCGTAGGAATTGGCATCATCATCTGCAGGAGAGAGCGGAGTGGGCATGGGGCTGTGTGGACTCTTGACAGGCCTGGCTCACCCTCTGTCCTGCCCTCCCTCTGCAGAGGACCTCTCCCGCCAAGCCCTACACCTCTGGGTACCCGAGGGACCTCAAGCCTTCTCCTGGAAGGGCTTCCTAATGGGTGCTGGCCTGGCACCCTGCAGGCTTTTCCCTGAGCCCTGAGCTCTTTTTTTTTTTCTTGTGGAGACAGGGTCTTGCTCTGTCACCCAGGCTGGAGAGCACTGGCAAAGTCATAGCTCACTGCAGCCTCCAGTTCCTGGCTCGAGCGATCCACCCCTCAGCCTCCTGAGTAGCTGTGACTACAGGCGTGCACCACCACACCCAGCTAACTTTAAAATATATTTTGTAGAGAGAGTATCTCACTATGTTACCCAGGCTGGTCTAGAACCCCTAAGCTCAAGCAATCTTCCCAAAGTGCTGTGATTACAGGCATGAGTCACTGTGCCAAGCATCCTTCTCTGTTTTCTAAGAGCCCCTCCAAATGCATTGGGGAGGGGGCACTTGGGGAGAGGTTTGCAATTCAGGCCCACGATGGGTGGCTGGAAGGAGGAAGGGAGGCAGGGGGCAGCTCAGAGGCTCGTTTCTGGGGCAATTAGGAGCTCTCCCTAGAGCCACTGCCGGGAGGGATCTGGACTCTTCCAGATAGGGCAGGGCGGGCTGGGAATGCTTTGCTCGGGGACCCAGGCTGAGTGTGGCATCTCTGAGCCTGGCACCCTGTCTTGGTCCTGTAATGGGGAAGCTGGGCTGACTGATGCCCTGCCTGATGTCCATCAGTAATGACAGGGTCCTAAGAAATGAGCACTGCTGGCAGGGCGTGGAGGCTCACACCTGTAATCCCAGCCCTTTGGGAGGCTGAGGCAGGAGGTGAGGAGTTCAAGACCAGCCTGGCCAACATGGTGAAACCCCGTCTCTACTAAAAATACAAAAAATTAGCCAGGTGGTGTGGTGTGTGCCTATAATCCCAGCCACTTGGAAGGCTGAGGCAGGAGAATTGCTTGAACCCGGGAGGCGGAGGTTTCAGTGAGCCAAGATTGCGCAACTGCACTCCAGCCTGGGTGACAGAGGGAGACTCTGTCTCAAATGAAAAAAAAAAGTGGAAGTGGCAGTGGTGGGGGCAGAAGAGGACCCCTGAACACCTACACCGGCATGGCCCAGGTGGGAGCCAGGCCAGGGAGCTGGACTCAAGCCCAGGGCCCTGCACCTCTCGGCACGCACCACCCACACTTACTCCTCTGTTGCCGTTTCTTTTTAATTGAGATGAAGTCTTGCTCTGTCACCCAGGCTGGAGTGCAACGGCATAACTCAGCTCACTGTAACCTCCACCTCGGGTTCAAGAGTGTCCCCTGTTTCAGCCTCCCGAGTAGCTGGGATGACAGGCATGTGCCACCACCATGCCCAGTTACATTTTTTGTATTTTTGTAGAGACAGGGTTTCACCATGTTGGCCAGGCTGGTCTCAAACTCCGGACCTCAAATGATCCACCCACCTCGGCCTCCCAAAGTGCTGGGATTATAGGTGTGAGCCACTGTGCCCGGCCTCTCAGTTGCCCTTTCTATAAAGGAAAAGCATTCAGGGCCCAAGGCTCTGGTGTTCTCAGCCTGCAGGGATCACTGTCCCTAGTACCTCTGGGCTCATCAGGAGATGCTCAGTCCTTGTAGACAGGGGCCTGGTCTCCCCTGACCTCCCCGAGCCAGCCCTCTAGTTCCCTGCCGCTGTGGCCCACTCCTCTCCCCCACGCCCTGTGCCCACAGCTCCCTCACTGACCCGCCTGCCCCCTGGCCCTCCTTGGCCCCCACCTGCAGCGACAACCTCCTTCTGTCCCCCCACCCTTCTCTGCCAATTCACCCGAACCCAAGCCCAGCCTCCTCTCCTGCCCGGAGTGTGGCTTCTGCCCCAGCTCCCACATCACTTCCTCCCCCGCCTCTGGCCTCATCCTCCGCCTCACCTTCGGGGGGCTTTGAGAACCGCCCCCAGTTGTAATACTCCATGGCAATGGGGTCTCTGGCCAAGAGAACAGACAGCACAGGTTTCCAGACCGGCTGGAGGGCGGGGT
This sequence comes from Cebus imitator, assembly GCF_001604975.1. Taxonomy (NCBI): domain Eukaryota; kingdom Metazoa; phylum Chordata; class Mammalia; order Primates; family Cebidae; genus Cebus; species Cebus imitator. The sequence continues at coordinate 22,878 of NW_016107397.1, forward strand.
GGGAGTCCTCATAGGAGACAGTGAGGCCAGGGCTGCTCCCACTATGGCTCTTCTTGGGGGCCGTGGGGACTCTGCCAGGATCTCCGGATTCCCCCACCCCCACTTCCTGGAGCCCTGGAGCCACTGGGGAGGCTGGAGGGAGCAGATGTCTTGTGGATCCACCTTTTTTTTTTTGGGAGACGGACTCTTACTCTGTCACCCAGGCTGGAGTGCAGTGGCGCTATCTCAGTTCACTGCAACCTCCGCCTCCTGGGTTCAAGCAATTCTCCTGCCTCAGCCTCCTGAGTAGCTGGGATTATAGGTGTGCACCACCACGCCTGGCTAATTTTTATATTTTTCTAGAGACGGGTCTTCACCATGTTGGTCAGGCTGGTCTTGAACTCCTGGCCTCAGGTGATCCGCCCGCCTCAGCCTCCCAAAGTGCTAGGATTACAGGTGTGAGCCACCTTGCTATGTGACCTTAGGCCAGCCCGCATAGTGTGCCCATCTGTGAGATGATACAACACACTGAGGGGTCCTGGGTGTCCTGTCACTTGTCTTTGGGTGATGCTGAATGAGTCTCCATTCCCCGCCCCACACACCTCATGTCCCAGAGCAGGGCCAAGTCCGGTCCCACAAAGCCAGGGTCACCTGAGAGTCATCAGGGCCACCCAAGCCCTGCCTGCCAGGAGAAGGAGGGGAAACTGGATGCCAAGTTCTAGTGCCAGAGGCGGTTCCTAGACCAGGAAGCCCAGGGCCACATGGGCAGGTGGGGCAGTGGGAGAGGAGGGGCCACTCACACATAGGCGTCCTCCAACCCATGTCTGCTTCCTGCGGGAGGAGGCGAGAATCAGGCCTGAGCCCCTGGGCTCCAGCCCCTCGGTGGCCTCCCGTCTCCCTGGGAGCCCACCTACCTTTGCTGAAGTTCTGGTACCTGGAAGACGCTGGATCTGGAAGAAAGAAAGACCCAATCATCGCCTGCTCCCCGGCCCCAGCTTTCCACCCAGCTCGGGCTCCACGGCCCAAGGCGGAGCAAGGTGTTTCCTGGGTCTGAGCCTTTGCCATGCTCCCTGTCCCCTCCATTGGGCATGTGCAGGTGCGCACCCTCCCTGGGCCAGGCCGCCCCGCCCAGCCTGTGAGTCTGCTGGGGAGGCCTCCCCTGGCCCCGCAGCCGCCACTGCACGAGGCCTGTCCCCTCAGGTGTTGGCCTTAGTCCCAGCTTGGCTAGGCCTGTCCCTGTCCCTGCCCTATGCCACTCACCCTCCAGGCTGGGGGAGAACTGCAGCAGCTTGTCCTTCCTGCGGGGGGAGGGGGTTGAAGGAGGGACTGTGGGGTGAGGCCTCCCAGAACACATCCCCCCATACCCCTGGTGGGGCCATCATAGTTGAGCCCTGGGGCTCAGGGGCCAGGGGAGGGAAGGAGGGAGGTCTTGGCCTGGGTTCACCACGTGGGGACCTCCAGGACCTACCTTCCTTGTCACTTCCTGGGGGCTGTGACCTACCTTGCGGGTGCCGTCTCCGCCAGGGGTCCTGGCCATGCCTGCCCGACCACTGCGAAGGACAGGAAGTGTGGTGTTGGCTGGGCCCCCAGGCTAGCCCAGCCCGTCACACCATCACCTGCCCCCCACCTCAGGCCTGGCCATGGTGTCAGGGCAATGGGGACTGAGAGAACTGAACAAGGACACCCCAACCCACAGCCCAGCCTGGGACCCTTGGAGACTCACAGGAGTAGGTCTGGGACCCCATAAAGCTCTGTTGGTCCTCACGCCTGGAAACACAAGGGCTGTGCTGAGCCTGGGCCTGGCCTCTCACAGCCCGGGGACACAGGGACAGGGGAGATGGATGGGGACAAGGAGGGAGAGCAGAGGGACGGACCTGGGCGACAGTGGGGAGGAACTTCTGCCCTTTCAGGCCTCAGACTCTCAGCTCCCCCTGCAACCCCCATTCTCTGGTCCCTCTGCACATGGGGTGCCCACCGCTCACGCAGGGCCCTGGGCTGGAACCCCGCTCTCAGCAGCCCCATCCTCAGCGTGGCCTCAGCGGGCCTGCTGGGGGGTCCCAGGCCCCCTGGAGATGGTCAGAGGGGTCTGTGGACAGGGCTGGGGAGGCAGCCCTGAGATCCCGGGGCATGAGGATGAATAAAGACCTGCTCAGGGGCCCAGCGGTGACTTGGGGTAAATTATTTCAGCCAGGAGTGACAAAGAGGCTGCCTCCCACCTGCCGGTGCCAGGGAGTGTTTTCAATTCCTTAAAATAGCACATGTGGCCAGGCGCTGTGGCTCACGCCTGTAATCCCAGCACTTTAGGAGGCCGAGGCAGGTGAATCGCTTGAGGTCAGGAGTTTGAGACCAACCTGACCAACATGGGGAAACCCCGTCTCTACTGAAAATACAAAACAAATTAGCCAGGCGTGGTGGGTGCCTGTAATCCCAGTTAGGAGGCTGAGGCAGGAGAATCACTTGAACCCAGGAGGCAGAGGCTGCGGTGAGCCGAGATCATGCCACTGCACTGCAGCCTGGGTGACATAGTGAGACTCCATCTCAAAAAAAACAGCACATGCTCTGGGGACATTCAAACCCACCATTTACTTCCAAATAACTGGCAAGACAAGTTCAAGGCTTAGCAGACACAGCTAAGTGCCCAGCCGTTGCCTGATCTCCCTTCTTCCTTTCAGAAGAAACTTTGATTTTTATTCAGACAGCCTGTGCTCATGTAAAAAGCTATCCTGGCCGGTGCGGTGGCTCATGCTTGTAATCCCAGCACTTTGGGAGGCCGAAGTGGGTGGATCACGAGGTCAGGAGTTCAGGACCAGCCTGGCCAAGATGATGAAAGCCTGTCTCTACTAAAAATAAAAATATATGTATTAGTCAGGCATGGTGGCACACGCCTGTGATCCCAGATACTTGGGAGGCTGAGGCAGAAAATTGCTTGAACCTGGGAGACTGCACTCCAGCCTGGGCAACAGAGCAAGACTCCATCTCAAAATAAAATATAGCAGGTTTTGGGGCTCCTCCTCTGAACCAAAATGGGTACCTGGCCCAACCTTCCAGGAGCTCCTGGAGGACTGGGGCTCAGGGTGGCCTCCTTTAGGAGAGATACCCTGAATCCACAGGAGAGAGTCAGACGTGGCTTCCTGGGAGAAGCAACACAGGAGCTGGGCCACTGTGCTCACAGCAGTCACTTCACGAAGGCCGGTGGGGCCGAACCAAACCGAGGTGACAGATGGAGAGACAGGCAAAGGCCTTCCAGGGAGGGGATCAAACAGCCCCCCCACCACATGGGGACCTGTGGTGGTCTGGCCTTGACCATCTGTGGCTCTAAGATCAATCATGGGGCCAGGGGTGGGCAGGGCCTGAGGGAAGAGGGGAGAGGGGATGCGTCCGAGGAGTCAAGGGCATGGGGGACGCTGGGGGGGGACGCTGGGGGGGGGTCGCAGGCAGGCCAGAAATCGTGTGGCCAGAAAGACACAGAAAGGTCTAGGCCTGGCCCACGGTGAGCAAGGCTGGGAAGATTCTATTTTCAAATCTCACTGTGGTTTTTCAGTTGCAAAAGGAAATGAGGAAGGATGTGTGTGCGTGCATGCATTCGTGGGTGGGTCATGAGTGACTGCTCGGGGGTGAACATGGACCTCCGGGTTCTCTGAGCCTGCAGTCAATCATTCTATTTTTTTTTTTTTTTTGAGACAGAGTTTCACTCTTGTTGCCCAGGCTGGAGTGCAGTGGTATGATCTCAGCTCACCAAAACCTCCACCTCCCGGGTTCAAGTGATTCTCCTGCCTCAGCCTCCCAAGTAGCTGAGGTTACAGGCATGCGCCACCACACGCAGATAATTTTTGTATTTTTAGTAGAGATGGGTTTCTCCATGTTGGTCAGGCTGGTCTTGAACTCCCAACCTCAGGTGATCCGATCGCCTCAGCCTCCCAAAGTGCCGGGATTACAGGAGTGAGCCACCGCACCCAGCCAGATGCCTGGACTTCTAGAGGGCTTCACAGGCAAGCTCAAGAGTGGCTAGCCCCACAGCCCAGGCATCCCCGCCTCCCAAAGCCCCCCCAACCCAAGCTGCAGCAGGGCCTGGAGAGCGTCTGGGCACTTCCTCTCCCTCCTCTGATGCCTAGGGGCTGGCTAGAGACTGGCACAGAGGTGTGAGTGAAGGGGTAAAGGACGAGGTGCCAGGAATTCCCTTGGGGATACCCATGCCCAGGGTACGTGAATACACCAGGCCAGGGACATCGAGGCAACTCACAGACTTCTCTGCTGGTAGATTTTCTCTGACCTCTTTGCACCTGCAAAAACAAGCCAGGATTAGCAAGGGTCCAAGAGCAGCTGCGAACTGAGGTCAGATACTCCCCGCCGTGTCTTGTCTCCCAGCAGCACTTGGGGCCAAGCTGTCAATTACCAACCACCTGATATTAAAGAATATTTGGGGCCAGGTGTGGTGGCCCCAGCACTTTGGGAGGCCAAGGTGGGAGGATCACCTGAGGTCAGCAGTTTGAGACCAGCCTGGCCAACATGACAAAACCCCATGTCTACCAAAAACAAAGAAATTAGCTGGGTGTGGTAGCAGGTGCCTCTAATCCCAGCTACTCGGGAGGCTGAGGCAGAACGGCTTGAACCCAGGAGTCGGAGGTTGCAGTGAGCTGAGATTGTGCCAATGCACCCCAGCCTGGGCGATGGAGCAAGACTCTGTCTCAAAAAAAAAAAAAAAAAAAAAAAAAAAAAAAAAAAAAAAAAAAAAAAAAAAAAAAAAAAAAAAAAAAAAAAAAAAAAAAAAAAAAAAAAAAAAAAAAAAAAAAAAAAAAAGGCTGGGCGCGGTGGCTCACAAATGTAATCCCAGCACTTTGGGAGGCTGAGGCAGGCGGATCACCTGAGGTCAGGAGTTCAAGACTAGCCTGGCCAACATGGTGAAACCCCATCTTAAAAAAAAAAAGTATTTGCTCAGCGTATTTTAGAAGAGGAGAGGTTGGAAAAGCGGGTGCCACAGGCAGCCCCGACTCCCCTCCTTTGTCTGGGGCAATTTCTCTGGCCCAGGACACCGCAGCTGACCCAGCAAAACAACACCCCAGGTGCACGTGACCGATGTCTTCAGGGGGCAGTTTACGGGTTCAGGGGTCACCTCAGGAGGGTCATCAGCCCTTTCTGACCACAGCCAGGCCTAGGCTGACAGGGTCTCTGGGATGCACTGCCCATGCTTCTCTCCAGCACGCCCCCGGGCCCCCACCTACCTGGACGGAAGCAGCGCACACACAGGCTGGCCGCCACCCCCAGCAGCACCAGCAGCGCTGCCCCGGGCCACAGCAGTTCAGTCCCTGGGTTCATACTGGCTCCTGGTGTCGCCTCCTGTGGTTCTGAGATGGGGGGTGCCCGTGAGCAAGGGGAACCTTTTTCAGGAATCCCACCCCATACCCCCACTGTGCCGGAACAGTCACATAGCTGAGTCCAGGCTGTGGAAAGGCCACCTCCCCTCCTGGCTGCCGGCCCAGCCCAGCATCACCCTTGATAAATGCTGGAAGGTTCTGGGGGCCCACAAGATACCCCCACGTGCATGACCACAGCCCTACACACAGCCCCACTTAATCCAGACAACCGCCCTTTGAAGGTGAAGTTCACTGCCTTTCACAAATCGAGAAACTGAGGTTAGCGAGCTCACATCTGCTAAGAGGAAAGACGGGATTCAGGACGTAGCGTCCTGCCCCAACCCTGGCTCTGCCCATCACATTCATTGTCTCTAGTAAACCCACCCTGGCTCCTGGGGGTGACAGTCACAGTCTGTGGCCACCACCCATACAGAAGCACCCGGAAGCCCCCACCCATCCCAGGGCAACTCAGGGCTCCTCTCTGCCCTCCTCCTGCCTTGGGGTCCCTCTGAGGCCCACCCAGGACTAGGGAATGGGTCTTCCATTCCTGAAACAGCTGCAAGCCCAGATTCTGCCTGTGGTGAGAGCTGGGAGGAGGGGAGTCAGGGAAGGCTTCTTGGAGGAGGTGGCCCAAGAGCATGAGGTGGAGAAAGGTAGGCCGGGCGCACTGGCTCACACCTCTAATCCCAGCACTTTGGGAGGCTGAGGTGGGCGGATCACAGGGTCAGGAGATGGAGACCACCCTGGCCAACATGGTGAAACCCTGTCTCTACTAAAAATACAAAAAAAAATGTTGGAGCATGGTGGCTGGCGCCAGTAGTCCCAGCTACTCAGGAGGCTGAGGCAGGAGAATTGCTTGAACCCAGGAGGCAGAGATTGTAGTGAGCCGAGATTGTGCTGCTCCATTACAGCCTGGGCGACAGTGCAAGACTCCGTCTCAAAAAAAAAGAAAAGAAAGTTGATCCTTAGAGGGATGAGGCCCAGGGCCCTGCTGCAGGTATCTGGAGGGGGTGCCAAGGCTGGGCTGGAGACGTGATGTTGTAGGGAGGGGGCCCTGAATCCCCGGCCGGCACCTGGCCGGCTTCTTGGTCTGTGGCTGGTCCCAGCCTTGAAACCACAGCATGATGACCAGGCCTCAGCAAAGACACATGCACACCACACGCCGTGGCCTGGTGGATGGAAGCGCGGCCCTCTCGAGTGCGCTTCCAAGAACTGCTGCAACCATAAATAGCCCCAGGCCAGGTGCAGTGGCTCACGCCTGTAATCCCAGCACTTTGGGAGGTGGAGGCAGGGAGGATCGCTTGAGGTCAAGAGTTTGAGACCAGCCTGGGCAACCCGGCGAAATTCCATCTCTACAAAAAATACAAAAGAAAATAGCCAGGCACGGTGGTGTGTGCCTGTAGTCCCGGCTACTTGGGAGGCTGAGGCGAGTGGATCGCTTGAGCCCAGGGAGGTTGAGGCTGCAGTGAGCTGTGATCGTGCCACTGCACTCCAGCCTGAGCAATAGAGGACACTTTATTTCAAAAAATAATAAGGAGACCTGGTCCCCTGGAGATGGCCAGGGACAGAGTTGAGGGTGGTGGGGGTCTTGGAAGGGGCTGGGCATGGCGGGCATTTGTGGAGCTGACGCTCCCGAGTGTCCACCCTGCTTCCACTATGCGCTTCCCATCCTGGCCACCAGCGAAGGCTTCTCCCCACCCCACAGCTGGGGAAGATGAGGCTGGGAGCAGTAAACAGGACTTTTTAAAAGGAGGAGTTCCAGCCGGGCGAGGTGGCTCATGCATGTAATCCCACCACTTTGGGAGGCCGAGGTGGGCAGATCACACAGTCAGGAGTTCTCTACTAAAAAATACAACAAATAGCCAAGTGTGGTGGGGGGGCACCTGTAATCCCAGCTACTCGGGAGGCTGAGGCAGGAGAATCGCTTGAACCCAGGAGGCGGAGGTTGCAGTGAGCAGAGATTGCACCACTGTACTCCAGCCTGGGTAAAAGGACCGAGACTCCCGTCTCAAAAAAAAAGGAGGAGCTCCAGGCTGCCTACCTCCTGCCTTGGGTTCCCCCGGAGGCACACCAGGGCCTGAGCTGTCCGGCTTGAAAGCTGCGTGGCCTTTGACGAGTCTCAGGACCTCCCCGGACTTCCCAAATCCCTGCAGAAAGATGAGTCATAATCTCCGTGTGACCCTGAGTCCGTCAGGGGCCCATCACAGAGAAGCCACCAGGCCTCCCCGCAAAAGCCAAGTGAGTCAGTGGGAACAAGTGAATTTCCTACTCTGTGACTGGCACGACCCAGGTCACCCCAGGAGGTGGTCCGAGGAAGCTCCGCTCTCTCCTCCCCAGAGCCTGCCTGGGTGCTGCCCTTCTCCCTCCCCAAACCTCAACCTGCCTCAGTGCCCCCAACCCAGGGTGTGCCTCCAACCCCTCCAGCATGGCCCAAGTTCATCCCAGGCTTGTGAGGTTGGACTCATGGGGCCAGATCTTGCCTGTGTCTGGGGCCCCCCAGCCTCAGGTTTCTCATCCATAAAATGGGGTTGGGCTGGGTACGGGGGCTCACACCTGTAATCCCAATACTTTGGGGGGCTGAGGCGGATCACCTGAGGTCAGAAGTTGGAGACCAGC
>NW_016107397.1:32798-34322 GCF_001604975.1 Cebus imitator
CACATCCGCTGCTCTGCCGGACAGGCTCAGCTATGAGCGGGGAGGGGGAAGGGGGGGAAGCGGGCGAGAGAGAGAGAGAGAGAGAGAGAGAGAGACAGAGAGACAGAGAGAGGGAGAGGGAGGGAGAGAGAGAAGAGGGGGAGAAAGAGCTGGGGTGAGAGAGAGACAGGGAGGGAGAGAGGACAGAGAGAGAAAAGAGAAACAGAGAGAGAGAGAGAAAGAGAAGATAAGAGATAGACACGCGCGGTGGCTCACACCTGTCATCCCAGCACTGTGAGAGCCTGAGCCGGTGGATCACCTGAGGTCAGGAGTTCAAGACCAGCCTGGCCAACATGGTGAAACCTCGTCTCTAGTGAAAATATAAAATTAGCTGGGCATGGTGGCAGGCACCTGTAATCCCAGCTACTCGGGAGGGAATTGGGAGGCTGAGGTTGCAGTGAGCTGAGATCGCGCCACTGCCTTCCAGCCTGGGTGACAAGAGTGAAACTCCCTCTCAAGAAAAAACAAAAACCAGAGACAGAGAGAGCAGAGAGACACAGAGAACAGGAAAATACGGACACACACTAACACACACATAAACACAAAAAGTCACACAGAGAGGAGGAGAGATACACTCTAACAGATAGGAAGCAAGAGACTGAAGCTGAGGTGCTTTTGCAGATGGCAGACATGGAGACACACACTAGGCCGGGCGTGGGGGCGCACGCCTGTAATCCCAACACTTTGGGAGGCCGAGGTAGGCGGATCACCTGAGGTTAGCAGTTCGAGGCCAGATTTACAAATGTGGTGAAACCTCCCTACTAAAATTACAAAAAGAATTAGCTAGGCGTGGTTGGATGAGCCTGTAGTTACAGCTACCCAGGAGGCTGAGGCAGGAGAATCACTTGAGCCCAGGAAGTGGAGGCTGCAGTGAGCCGAGATCATGCCACTGCACTCCAGCCTGGACAACAGAGTGAGACTCCATCTCAAAAACAAAACAAAACAAAACAAGCCAACAAACAATTTTAAAATAATAATTAATTAATACCTCGATGGCCTTGGGCAGCTGTTTAACGGTCAGTAGCGCAAGGCAGTCCACCAACTTGCAGGATGTGGCTGTACTGACCTCAGGTGCCGGGGCGTCCTGGGCTCCGCAGGGGACTGTCTCATTCTGTTCTCACATCTGTGTGAACGGCAGCCATGGCATCCGCCCCAGGGCTGGACACAGGGACGGTGCTGGGCAGGAGTGGGCTGTGGTCCCTCTGCATGTGCTGTCAGCCCGTTCTCCACGCCCCTTGACACCGGGAGCCTCATCTGTGCAGTGGGGTGATGAGGCCCCAGGGCTGGGGAGGAGCAGGGCTGTCCTGCCACCCCGCCGCCTTCAGCTCCCTCTCCGTCCACTTCTCTGTCTTTGATCACTCGTCCCGTCTGCCCTGACCTTGTAGTCTCTGCAGGGGTCTCTCTGTCCCTGCCCCGCCCACCTGTGTCCCGAGTCCTTTGCTTCTGTGTCTATCTGTTTTGTCCTCTGGGACTCTTGCTCCTGAC
>NW_016107397.1:36091-38670 GCF_001604975.1 Cebus imitator
CTGAGGCAGGAGAATCACTTGAGCCCGAGAGGCAGAGATTGCAGTGAGCCGAGATCGCGCCACTGCACTCCAGCCTGGGCAACGAGCAAAACTCTGTCTCAAAAAAAAAAAAAAAAAAGGGGGGGGCCTCATATGCAAAACGACCTTACAGACAGAGTGTGGTGTTTGTTTTTGGAGATGGAGTCTCACTCTGTCACTCAGGCTGGAGTGCAGTGATGCAATCTTGGCTCACTGAAGCCTCCACCTCCCGGGTTCCCGCGATTCTGTCTCAGGCTCTCTAGTAGCTGGGATCACAGGCACCTGCCACCACGCCCAGCTAATATTTGTATTTTTAGTCGAGTCGAGGTTTCATCATGTTGGCCAGACTGGTCTTGAACTCCTGACCTCAAGCAATTATACCTGCTTCAGTTTCCCAAAGTGTTGGGTTTACAGGTGTGAGCCACCATGCCCAGCCAAGAAGTGTGGTCTTGCGCGGCTGGGAGACAAGATCTCTGCACTGTTGTCCTTCAGATCCAGGACTTGCCTGTCACAGGGAAAGGGGAGGCGTGTTCTAGCAAGACAATGAGAGGCAGCTCTCCAGAACCGGCAAGAACGCTATATGCGTCATAGTCTATAATTTGGGTGATAACATCAAGGCTGGCATGCTCTTGGGTGCCCCCCCCAGGGTGGCTCACACCTGTAATCCCAGCATTTTGGAAGGCTGAGCCAGGAGGATTGAGCCTGGCCTGGCCAACATGGCAAGATCCGGTCTCTACAAAAATACTGTAAAAATTAGCTGGGGCCGGGCACAGTGGCTCACACCTGTAATCCCAGCACTTTGGGAAACTGAGGTGGGTGGATCACCTGAGGTCAGGAGTTCGAGTCCAGCCTGGACAACATGGTGAAATGCCATCTCTACTAAAAATAGAAAAATTATCTTGGCATGGGTGGCACACGCCTGTACTCCCAGCTACTCTGGAAGCTAAGGCAGGAGAATTGCATGAACTCAGGAGGTGGAGGTCACAATGAGCCAAGATCATGCCACTGCACTCCAGCCTGGGTGACAGAGCAAGACTCCATCTCAAAAAAAAAAAAAAAAATTAGCCGGGCATGGTAGTGTACCAGGAGGTATGATGTGCCACTGAACTCCAATCTGGGGTGACAGAGTGAGTCCAAACCCAAGATGTTTTCTGGAAGAGATGAGAAGACAGTGTAGCAATCATGGGGACTCCCCCCCATAACCAAAAAGAAGAGTTTCTTTTTTTTTTTTTTAGAGACGGGGTTTCACCATGGTTTTGATCTCCTGACCTCGTGATCCACCCGCCTCGGCCTCCCACTGGGATTACAGGCGTGAGCCACGGAGCCCAGTTTCTTTCATTTCCCCTGGGAAGGGATCTAAACTGTTGATTGGCAATCAGGTCTTTCCAAAGGCCACCAGGAACACAGTGGGTTGCTGGTCAGTTTTCTCCTTGTCTATCTCAGCCGAGATCAGATCACTGCACGTTTGTTTCCAGGTAACAGTCACCAGGTGCTGTGGGCCTCCGGTCCTGAGCCCTGCAGGCTTCACGTCCCCTCTTCCCTTTGGTTAACAGTTGTTTCTGGTCCTTATCTCTTCCCTCCTGTCATCCTTTTCCTCCCTCTTTCCTTTCTCTTTTCTCTCCCCTGCTTTCCTTTTTTTTAGAGGTGGGGTCTCACTGTGTTGTCCAGGCTGCAGTACACTGCTGTGATCTCAGCTTGCTACAGCCTCAGCCTTCTGGGCTTGAGCCAATTCTCTCATTTCAGCCTCCAAAGTACCTAGGGGTACAGCTATGCACCACCGTGCCGAGCTCATTATTATTTGCAGAGATAGGGGTCTCACTCCATTGCCCAGGCTGGTCTTGAACTTTCGGACTCAAGCCATCCTCATGCCTCAGCCTCCCAAAGTGCTGGGATCACAGAGCCAACGTACCTAGCCTTCCCTTTTTAAAATTTTCAAATTTATTACCCTATCTCTAAAGTTACCTAGAATATGCTTCCCTTTTTTTTTTTTCTTGAGACAGAGTTTCACTCTTATTGCCCAGGCTGGAGTGCAATGGCAAGATCTCGGCTCATCGCAACCTCCGCCTCCTCGGTTCAAGCAATTCTCCTGCCTCAGCCTCCCAAGAACAAGTAGCTGGGATCACAGGCATGCGCCACCACGCCTGGCTATTTTGTATTTTTAGTAGAGACAGGGTTTCTCTATGTTGGTCAGGCTGGTCTTGAACTCCTGACCTCGTGATCCACCTGCCTCGGCCTCCCAAAGTGCTGGGATTACAGACGTGAGCCGCTGTGCCTGGTCATCCTTTCCTTTTGAGAGCAAAACTACTCATGTCGCAGAAAACAAAAGCCCAGTGCTTGCAGCCCTTGGCAGAATTATTGGATAGTTGAAAAACTTTTAAACAGCTGCTGAAGAGAATGCTTAACCACAAGGGCAGTGCAGCTGGGGGGACACTGGTGGGGATGGCATTAGGTGGGGGACACTGGTGGGGATGGCATTAGGCGGGGGACACTGGTGGGGATGGCATTAGGCGGGGGACACTGGTGGGGATGGCATTAGGCGGGGGACACTGGTGGGGATGGCG
>NW_016107397.1:38946-60298 GCF_001604975.1 Cebus imitator
AACAGCTGCTGAAGAGAATGCTTAACCACAAGGGCAGTGCAGCTGGGGGGACACTGGTGGGGATGGCATTAGGCGGGGGACACTGGTGGGGATGGTATTAGGCGGGGGACACTGGTGGGGATGGCATTAGGCGGGGGACACTGGTGGGGATGGCATTAGGTGGGGGACACTTGTGGGGATGGCATTAGGTGGGGGACACTGGTGGGGATGGTATTAGGTGGGGGACACTGGTGGGGATGGCATTAGTGGGGGACACTGGTGGGGATGGTATTAGGTGGGGGACACTGGTGGGGATGGCATTAGGTGAGGGACACTGGTGGGGATGGCATTAGGTTGGGCACAATAGTAATTGTGGTTTTTACCGTTACTTTCAATGCACGGCTGCGCCTGTAAATCCCAACTACTCGGAAGGCTGAGGCTTGAACCCGGGAGGTGGCTGCAGTGAGCTGAGATCATGCCACTGAACTCCAGCCTGAGCGAGAGTGACGCCCTGTCTCAAAAAAACCACCACTAAAAAAAAAAAAAAAAAACCACCACCACCAAACAGAAAAGCCTAGACAGTTCATGTTCACGTGCCAATGCTACTGCACTGAGGCTTTTTCCCACAACCCCATCGTTTTTGGTGTAGTATTTTTTAAACTGTGATATAAATAACACATGCAGGCGACGATGTGAAGACGGAACGCTTGTGCCTATTGGTGGGGATATAAATGACCAAACCCACCATGGAAAATGGTTTGGAGGTTCCTCACAAAACCAAACATTGAGCTTACCGTGAGATCCAGCACTCCCACTGCTGGGAATATACCCCAAAGAAAGAAATTTGGCCTGGCGTGGTGGCTCACAACTTCAATCACAGCACTTTGGGAGGCTGAGGCAGGAGAATCAGGAGAATCGCTTGAACCCATGAGGCGGAGGTTGCCATAGCGGGAGGAAGCTAAGGCCAAGAGTTCCAGACCAGCCTGGGGCACGTAGTGACACCTCCATCTCTACAAATAATTTTTAAAAATTAGTGGGGTATGGGCCAGGTGCGGTGGCTCACGCCTATAATTCCAGCACTTTGGGAGGCCGAGGCAGAAGACCACCTGAGGTCAGGAGTTTGAGACTAGCCTGGCGAACATGGTGAAACCCCATCTCTATTAAAAATACAAAAATTAGCTTGGCATAGCGGTGGGCACCTGTAATCCCGGCTACTTGGGAGGCTGAGGCTGGAGGATCGCTTGAGCCCAGGAGTTCGGGGCTGTAGTGCACTATGCAGATCGGGGGCCCGCACTAAACTCAGTATCAATATGGTGACCTCCCGGGAGCGGGGGACCACTAGGTTGCCTAAGGAGGGGTGAACCGGCCCAGGTCGGAAACGGAGCAGGTCAAAGCTCCCGTGCTGATCAGTAGTGGGACTGCGCCTGTGAATAGCCACTGCACTGCAGCCTGGGCAACATAGCAAGACCCCATCTCAAAAAAAAAAAAAAAAAAAAAAATTTAGTGGGGTATTAGTACCAGCTACTCAGGAGGGAGGCTGAGGTGGGAGGAGGCTGGGGAGGTTCAGGCTGCAGTGAGCTGACTGTGCCACTGCATTCCTGTCTGGGTGGCAGAGGGAAATCCTGTCTCCAAAACATCTAAGTCCTAGCATCTGCTCTTGGGTAGGAAGCAGTTGAAGCAGCAGTTACTCCAGGCCCCCACCTGAATAGCACCTGGCCACCTTACTCAACTGTAGCCGTGGTCCCAGGTCCCCCATCACTGGACAATGCTTCCATCTGTAGGCAGGCGAGCTCTGCCTTGGCCAGGCCCTTCCAAAGCCAGCCCGGTTTCTGAAGCATGCATTCATGCCCTACACCTTCCCTCCCAGCTCCTTTGTCTGCGGAAGTCCGTTTTAACACTACCCAGCAGCAAAGTAAAGCGGCACCTCCCCAAAATCAATCTGCTTCTCAGGAGGCAGCAGCCCTCCCCGCCATGACAGGTACCCAGAATTTCCTCTGCAGACAGGCAGTATGAAAGCAGCCACGGTTGTGTAAATACTTGATTTCTGGCTGGGCGCGGTGGCTCACGCCTGTAATCCTACCACTTTGGGAGGCCGAGGTGGGTGGATCACCTGAGTTCAGGAGTTCAAGACCCGCCTGGCCATGATGGTGAAACCCCATCTTTTAAAAAAAAAAACCAAAAACAAACAAACAAACAAAAAAACAAACTTGACTTCTTCCATCTTGAGAAAAAAAAAAAAAAAACTTATGTTCCTTTACCTAACAGCTAGGTAAAGGAACAGCTAGACTTTCAAGATTTCCACCTGGTTGGGAAAATAATGCTTTTAGCAAGCGAGGGGGAAACTGGTATTCTATTTCCAATCATCACCAGCTTTTCAAACCTCACTCAAAAAAAAACACAAAAAACAACTCACTCATCCCGGAGTTAAAATTAAAGTAGACTCTTCCATTTCAATGGTGCTTCCCAAATTTAAAATCGGTCCATTTCATGAGCAGCTGAAAAGAACTCAAAAATAAAGGCAGGCATTAAATATTACGTAAGGTTTTCTTTTATTTAAAAGATCATTCACAAAATACCATATCCATAGATTCACTTTCTGTCATATAGCTGAAGTGTTAAGTGTTTGGAATTCCATTCTCACACTGCAAAGTCAACTGGGTTGCCCAGAAGTTTAGATGCATTTGTTTTGTTCTTTGTCTTATCCACATTGAAGATGTAAGTAGGTCATCTGAAAGCATCGGGTTTGATTACACCACATAATGCATGTCTTTCTGAAGTTTAGTATTGGTGTTACACAAATGGTTCTTATCTTGGAAGCAGAGAAGCCGACAGGTGGAGGGAAGGAGAGAGAGAGTTCTGTGGATTGCTGAGGCCTTGTCACAAAGACACAGTGGGAGAAGCCAAGGATGGCAGCTGGTGACCAACTACTAAGCACACGACGCTGGGCGCCCCGGCCACCCTGGCCCCGCCAGCACCCGGCGAGGGTCTCTTTCCTAGGCGCCTGCTGCTGGCCGCCCCTGAACTGCTCCCCACAGGACAGACTGGGACGTGGGTACTGAAGGGTATTTCATCTGTTCACACGGAGGTGTTAAGCTCAGAAGCCTACGCCCTAGCACTAACCCCCAGGTAAGTGCTAAATCCTGCACATGGGAACAACCCAGTGTGTCCCAGACCTAGACAGCTGCAGTCCTCTACGGCTAGCTGAAGGGTCCTGACAGCTCTGCACAGTACAGCTCATTTCAACAAGAGATGAGTGAAGTGCCAGATTCTAGACCATTTTGGCTCTGAACTGAAGGGGAGGTGGGAAGCACAGTATCTCATCATGTCGCCTAGACCAGAACAGACCAACACAAACATGCAGCCAACAGGAATGGGGGGAAACGCCGCGACCGCGCCAGCACCAGCCCTCCACCCCCAAAGTGCCTCGGCCCAGCAGAAAAGAAACCAGCTCGCCGTTCACTGCACCCAGCCGGAGGGGAGCCCCGACCACGCCTGGTGAGAGGAGTTTACCAGCTGGGACTCGGCCTTGAAAGAGTGGCAACAAACGCGCGTGAACGCCTGCGAGCACTCGCCGTCTTCTCCGTGGACTCCCTACTGCTGTTCCAGGCCCCCACTCTCAGTTCTCACTGTTTCTCTCACGAGCCTATCTGCTTGGACAGTCCCCTGGGGAGGGGTCAGGGAGCCAGGACTCCCTTCCCAACAGGAATGGAAAGGACCCTGCAGAGAGTTTTATCCTAGTGTGAAAACAAGGTGCCTGCGATTCTGTCTGTCACAGCTGAATACCAACAAGGAGCAGTTCCATCTGTCAGTGACTTCTGGTTTTTGTGGAAGCCCCAGCAATACAGAACTCCACATGCAGGTCAGAAGAGAAGCACTGAGGAAATGAAAGGAGACGCCTGGAGTTGGGCCAGGCGCTAAAGTAAAAGAGAAAGCAAAGGAGAAAAATGACGCAGCACCGCAGCCCAAACGACTCCCCACGGCGGCCACCACGGCAGCCACCTCCGCTCCTCCGCGGAACCCCATGTGCTGCTGGGAAAACAAGGAGCAGGAGGAAAAGGACAGAAGGGAAATGGGGAAGCAGCGGAAGAAAGAAAAAACTGCACAGACAGGCACTAGAGAGATACAGCAAAGCCCAGAATGTACTAAAAACCACTTGTTAACAGCCGACATGCACTCACAAGCTGTTTCCGCTGTGAGGGGGCCAATGGCAGGCGCGGGAGTGGGGCGGCAGGACGCCCGGGGACTCACCAGGCCGTGGTCCTGCTCTCACCCCCCACGCCCCATTCCCTCCCAACCACAGGCTCATTCTTGCTCCTTCTGAACAACTTCCTCTCTGGGCCTGGCACCCCCGAAGATAGCAGAGTTGGGATTGGCTACTTGATTGAGGGGCGTCGCGACTGTTCGAGGTTTAAGCTGGAGTCGTGGTCTCTGTGCTCTTTCCTCTGGGGGAGAAAAAGCAGTTTGTCAGAGAGGATCCCATTCCACATCCAGGTCAAACGACCACGCTGATGCTGTCAGCAACCCAGCCCACGTTCTAGACTTCACCTGGCCTGCCACCCCCTCAGCAGATGCTCTAATGACCAAGATGAACCTGCTACTGCGGAGAACGTGACGATCTATGCTGACAACTTGTGTGCCGCAGGAATGCAAGTCCCCGTGGGGTGTGAACGGGCCACGATCATCCCGTCAGGAAAAGACGCCCTCCGCCAACACTCGAGCCCGTACCTTCTGTCGGTTCTCTGAAATCCATGTTGGATCCGCGGAGGGGAGGGCCATCTCTGAAGCGGCTGCCCATTGGGGGGCCTGTTCGCCGGTCACCTGGGCGACTACCTCCCCTGCTCCCTAAGAAGTCATCCCTGAAGCCTGGGGAAGGAGGAGGACATTGAATTACTTTTCAAATGATCACCTCCAAGCTGCTTATAGAATAATGTTCTGGGAGTTGTTTGAGGTTAATCTGTAAATTTTTTTTTTTTTTTTTGAGACGGAGTTTCGCTCTTGTTACCCAGGCTGGAGTACAATGGCGGGATCTCGGCTCACCACAACCTCCGCCTCCTGGGTTCAGGCAATTCTCCTGCCTCAGCCTCCTGAGTCGCTGGGATTACAGGCACGCGCCACCATGCCCAGCTGATTTTTTGTAGTTTTAGTAGAGACGGGGTTTCACCATGTTGACCAGGATGGTCTCGATCTCTTGACCTCATGCTCCACCCGCCTCGGCCTCCCACAGTGCGGGGATTACAGGCGTGAGCCACCGCGCCCGGCCGTCTGTAAATTCTTTAGCGTGTCCAGTATCTGAAGTCTCTCCAAAATCAAGTGCATTAAAAATGGGTCCAAATGCCAACGTGTGGAGTAATGACAGCACTAACAGACTTTCCAAAGAAAAAGGAATTAGCATCTTAGGAGAGAAAACAAATTAAGCAAAACAAGAGAGCCTCACAGCAGGCTGAATTCTATTTTCTAACATAAATCTACACAGCTAGTTTAAAAGATAAACCTGAAATTTAGAACTATTTATAACTTAGAACACCAAATCAGAAGAAAAAGCTATATGCCAGAATTCTCACTGGTGGGTAGAAGGAAAGAATATTTTCTCAAGGGTCTCAAGGGGCCTTTATTGTACTTAAGTGAAAGCAAGACATTAACTGTATAATCTACTGACGTTAAAATCTGGTAAAAAGAGTAGTTTACGCCTTACAACCCCAGCACTTTGGGATGCTGAGGTGGGAGGTTCATTTGAGCCCAGAAGTTCAAGACCAGACTGGGCAACACAGTGAGACTCAGTCTCTACGAAAAATATATTAAGTTAGCTGGGCATGGTAGTGGTGCCTGCCTGAGGGTTCCAGCTACTCAGGAGGCTGAGGCAGGAGAATCGACTGAACCCAGAAGGTGGAGGGTGCAGTGAGCTGAGATCGTGCCATTACACTCCAGCCTGGGTGATGAAGTGAGACTGTCTCAAGGGAAAAAAAAACATTGGCAAAAAGAAATTAAACCATAATCAAACAAATGAGCGGTGCGGTGGCTCAGGCCTGTAATCCCAGCACTTTGGGAGGCCGAGGCAGGTGGATCATGAGGTCAGGAGATCGAGATCATACTGGCCAACATGATGAAACTTCATCTTTACTAAAAATACAAAAATTAGCTGGGTGTGGTGGCGGGCACCTGTAATCCCAGCCTACTCAGGAGGCCGAGGGCACAAGAATTGCTTGAACCCAGGAGATGGAGGTTGCAGTGAGCCAAAATCATGCCACTGCACTCTAGCCTGGCGACAGAGCGAGACTCCATCTCAACAACAAAAAAAATGAGCTTGCTGCCGCTGGCTGCGCACTCAGGGGTGACCGCTGCTACTCTCTGCAAGGGCAGTGCCGTGGCTCTGAGCTTGCAGGGAGTTCGTCTTGGAGAAGAACCCTCAGAGCCTGCGGTATGCACTATACAGTCATCCTCATTATCCACAGATCCCCTATTTGCAAATCCATCCAGTCGCTAAAATTCATGTGTCATTCCCCAAGCTGCGTACTAGCAGCATTTCTGCAGTCAGGCTTGGACCTGCGCAGACGTGATGATCCCAGCTGAGGCTGAAAAAGACCGGGCTCTGCCTGTTTCCATTCCTAACTGTCAAGTCTTTTTATGGTGAGTGTCAGGTGTTCTGCCCTTCTGGGCTTCTGCTGGTGGCATCGCTGTCTAAAGTGGCCCCAGATGCAGTGGGAAGTGTTCTGCTGCTCCTAAGTGCGGGCTCGCTGTGAGGTGCCTTACAGACAAAACCGGCATGGGACGAGCTTTCCAACAGGCCGAAATGATGGCACCACCGACTAGCGGGCCCTGAGTTTAGTGTGAACACTACGCATTAAGTGGATCAACAAACATTAACTGAGACGTATTTAGAACGAAGGTCACATAAAACAATGTTAGGTGCGATCAGCTGATGAAACGCTGTGATCCGAGGCTCACAGGAGCAGCTCCACACTGGCTCATCCAGTGCTCCAGCCCCTCCACAGCCACCGCAGATGACCAGCGCCGACTGGGTAACTCGTGGGGAGGGCCAATTTCTATTATTTAAAGGTGGCAAGGGTTTTGGAAACCAGTCAAGTGATCTCACACCTGGTTCAGAGACTTGTGTTAAATCACACCAATTTCAACAAAACAAGTAATGAAAACAAGTCTCGACTGATTGAGGCCAACAGGAGCACTGCTTTAGGGGAACATACTGGGAGGCACATAGTCAAGAAGAAGGTCTTTACAAAGTCTTTTAGCCACCACATCACACAGTTCATTGAACAAGCCTAATTAGCATTCAAACGCTGAACCTGACGTTCCCCCAAACTCAACTGTGAAGTGTACCTTTCCTTTCCATGTAAGTACAAAGTAAATTTACACCTTCTATACAAGATTAAATCATTTCCGCCACCAAGGTCTGGCATGAGACATATGTGCTCACACCCACCCTAGTGAAGCAGGGAAACACAAGTGCCACTTGTGTGCTCAGGTGCCCGATGGGGCACGACAGAGCCCAGCAGAGAAAAAACTATCAGTGTGCATTAAAACCAAGTGAGAGCCTCATTTCAAAACCTCCTAGGGAATAAGCAGTGGGAAAATTAGGAATGAAAAGTGAGGTCTGACATGAACAAGACTCTCACCAAATCTGCTGGTGGGTTTCTAGGAAGCAAACTATTCATGAGAATCTTCGGTTTTCTTTACAAAGCTTAGTTTAACACTGGCTATTTCCGATGGTGGAATAATGCCTTTGCTTGCTTTGTACTTTTCTGTTGCTCTATTTTGTTTTTTTACAATGAGCATGTATCATTAAAAAAACAGCACCATCCTATTAAAAAGTAAAAAAGCTCTATTCTTGCAAATAACGTGTAACGCCTGAAATCAGCCATTACTCCGTCAAGTGAGTCCACGTAGGTTTGAGATGTCGCCAGAACACTGCAGTTCCCACTGGAACTGGGGGCGGCAAGGCCGGGGCTGTGTTCACTGTGTCTCTGCTTGAGCGCCAGTGGCCAAGCTAGGCCACGGGTAGGAAGACATTCGTATCTGGGTGACCTCTACAGCACCTGTGAATACCAAAAGGCAGGTGAAAGGCTGTTCCCGAGCTGCCGGCCGGCTCTGAGACAGCTGCTCCAGGTTCAGTCAGAGACTAGCCTACACATAAAATCACAGACTGACTGGACCATACTGCACTTTTATGAATAAGCTCACTTCTGATTGGCTACAGGACTTTTACGAACTATATTAGTCAACAGATCATCAGTCATCTGTTTAGCCACAGCTGGGTTTTTAAAAAATCTCAGACTCACAAGACAGCACACACCAGCCCCTCCCGCACTTACCCATTACTGTACGCCAGTTTTGTTCTGATGGGAAGGGTGCAGAGCATGAGAGTATATCCCAAGTTTGTTGGGAAGAAAACAAATTTTTCTTTCCCTACCTTTCTGTATTACAACTGACGTTATCATTGTGTAAACATAAAACATTTTACACTTTTGTAATAAAAAACCAGAAAGTAGAGATGAAAAAAATGCTGCAAATCACCCTGCAGAGCAGAGGCCTGGTTCGGGGAGTGGTGCTTTGCGCTGTGACACCAGCTGGTCTGCCTGGGGTTGGCTAAGAAAGCTAATGACGACGTGGGGCATGTCCACTCTCAAGGGATCGGACCCCCAAGCCTCCAAGGAAAAAAAATAGGCCATCAGGACTACCTTTCACCACGTATGAGAGCCCAAACCTCTATCCCGTTTTCTGGAAGGAACAGTATACTCCTCTTGGTGCCATACACAAAACTACCAAGGAGATCCCCCGGCTAGAGTCTGAGAAAAACTGCTGAGCGAGACCAAGGGCCCAGGCCCGGCGCATCTAAGGAAACGCGGGCGATCACAGGTGACCACAAAGGAGCACAGGCCTCACTGGCCCAGTGTGGAGCCTTCAAGGCCTGCCCCCACAGACTCTAACAGAGGCTTACCTGCTTGCCTGGGCACCTTCCAGGAGAGGTTGTTTGTTAAAGGAACGAAAGTAGTAGTCCCACCAGGCGGGCTACTCACAAGAAACAGACAACAGCAGCAAGGCCCCTGGGAAAAGTTATGTGGTGACACTTTAAATACTGACACCGGAATTGAAGTCACCCCGGGAATCCCATTCACCTCTAGATTCTCGGGAGCTACCCATTCCTGAGGATACACAAAAAAGATAAAGTTGAGGAAGTGTCATTACCTTGCTGCACAAACATGGAAAAATTCATTTGGAAGACATATAATTCATGTGATGGGAGGGTCAATGAAATCATTCTAAGAGTTTTTGCTTCCAACAGAAAACCAAACCCAGGCCTGCAGAAGCATCAGCCATTCTTTCTCGGATTTTATGCAACCTTCTAAGAGCAAGAACCTATCACACCTATGAGGTAATCGAGTTCCACTGGGAACATTCAAGAGTCGCAACTGGGAGGCATACTGCAAGTTTGCATGAAGTTCAGCTTTAGAAGAACCAATCACCTCTGTCATCTGGTCCACCTTTTCTGAATCCAAAGCCACCTTTATCTTGTTTTCTGCCTTCTGCAATGTCCACACGAAGTGACCGATCGCCCAACAGCTAATAATAAGAGGAAAATAGTGTTAAATATTGGCAAAGAAAAGAATCTCAGCTGCTATGGCAGAGAAACTGAGGATACTTACTGCACCATCGTATGTCAAGGCTTCCTTAAGGGAATCCACTTCATCGAATTCTACATAGCAGAATCCTGGAAAAGACAAGACCACGATTTCCTGAAGTAATTCTGGATTAAAGACATGGGAGGATCCTGTTCGTAGGATTTCTCCACAGCACAACTACCACTCTGCTGTCTAGATGACGGTAGGCTAGGGGAGCCTGAAGCAGTACCTTTTACTTTCCGTAGACAGAGCTGACTGGCACTGCTCCCTCTCGATCATAATCAGTCAGAAAATGCTAACTGAACATGCACTGAAATAGCAGCTGCATTTCTAGAAAGCTTTCTTCTTGAATGTTTTAACCATAGTATTAAAACCTTCCTCAGGCCAATGGCAGCTGTTTTGACTTCTGAATGACTATTTAATCTAAGCGATTAGATTTCACAGATTTCAAATCTGATATCCTAAAATGCTTTGAAGAAGAGGCTTAAAGTGCCTGTTTAACTTACTACTCAGGTAGCTGACAGCAAATTTGCTTCACAAAGCTAAAAATATACCTTCGGCAACCAGGGTGTGCTTCTCTGAATGTTAATGAAAAGACACACGGCCTGGGTTCAAGTACGTGTTACTGACAACCCATGTCTCTGATGTCAGATTCTGACGCTGCCCCTTCCTTGCTGCCTGGGGTCGAAATCTAGGTGGACGGCTCCCCGGATGCTCACACTGCACCCTGCATCCCCTCTCCCCAGCATCCTTGCCCTGTGCATTAACTTCATCATCGCACTTCATCTTCGAAGCCACTAGACCGCAAGTGCTTTGAAGGCCTGAGTCCAAACTCGCCCTGTTCACCAACTGTGTGTAAAGCCAACTGCCTTGGCTGGACGGATGTCCCCCCAGCTCTCTTCCCTAAGTGGACTCAACTTTGGGAAACATGGAGAACACTACCCCAGCTTCACAGAGGCAGCAGGAGCCACATCATGAAGCTCACCCTCTAGAGCTGCGCAAGTGAAGATGTTCTATGAGCCAAACTCCAAAGCCTGCGGCGACTGACCCAGCCCAAAGGCTAGGCTCACCCACGCATTTCTACCCAAAGTTGAATTCCTAATGCCTGCTAGCAAGCAAACTTGTGGAGCTTATTTCCACAAGCGTAACTGACATATCTGCTTTCACTGTTTGATTACATACTCCGTGGGGCTTCAGATTCCGAAGTCAAAAAGATTAAGAATGCCACTGACACACAAAACCTCCCCGGTCAGCAAGGCCTCCTCTACTGCTGGGACAGCTCCGCACCACAAGTCACTCCGTACCTGTCACAGATGTGCTTCTTGGTGGAACATGTGGACCAAACATCCCGAGACCCAGCATCATGCACTTAAATACCAAGCACACTTCCTTCAGGAAGCCCTGCAGGCAGAATGCCGCTCGGATTCCTTCTTCCTCTTCCTCTCTTTCCCGCACCCTACAGACACACCACCTCTGAAATCTCAGCCAGCCCTCCCAAGCACACTCTCCAAATTTACGAACACATACTGACAACACTGGCTGCTTCTCTTCTGGATTTTGTAATAACTGGATGCCTGCACTACCAAGAAAAATCTACCCGGCATTCCAGGTGAAACATGCCTAAGAGTTCTCGGCTCTGTTCCCCTCTCTCCTGGGGAACTCCATTACTGGCAGACACAGGACTGCTGTGGAGGTCAGGCCCACGAACTTGGGTGAATGCCACATATTTCACAGACTACATTGTGTACAAAACATTTTCCCCTAAGTGAACTGAAGACCTGAGTTGAAGAGCTACATTTCTTTCAGCTACTCAGACCAGGCAAATCTTTAAAACACTTTCCTGATTAGAGGCTCTGGTTCACCGATCTGTTTTTATTTAGAACCCGTTCCCATCCTCCCCCACCCTTTACAGTTATATACAATAAGAACCCCCCAAACTCACCTTTAAATTTGTCTGTGTCTTTGTCTCTGACTAGCCGTACACTCCTTATGCTGAGATCCTTAAAGATCGCATCTATGTCACCCTGCACCGTGTTAAAAGGTAGATTTCCTACGTATGCTGTGTAGGGGGGCTCTGTAGGCAACTCCTTCTGGCTACGGGAACCATGGCCACCAGCACTGCCGCGGGACCTAGAAGGGGAGAGAGACAGGACTCAAGTGTGCCCAGAGTAAACAAGCAAACCAAGTCAAGTTGTCTTCCACTGAGCCACCTGGCCAGCGCCCCGGTGAGGCACTCTGCTCGAATGCACCATAAGACTGTTACGGCGAATGGCCTGAGAAAGAACAAAAAAAGAAAAAGAAAAAATCTGTAAGATGAACTATGTCTCTGTCACCCGGACTCGACTGCAGTGGCGTGATCTCAGCTCACTGCAACCTCTGTCTCCCAGATTCAAGAGATTCTCCTGCCTCAGCCTCCTGAGCAACTGAGATTACAGGCATGCTCCACCACGCCTGGCTACTTTTTGTATTTTACCATATTGGCCAGGCTGGTCTCGAACTCCTGACCTCAGGTGACCTGGCTGCCTTGGCCTCCCAAAGTGCTGGAGCGTGTGCCACCATGCCCAGCCTAAACATAACATACCTTCCTAAGACAACTGCTTCTCTCCTATTTACTCAGAATCTGCTATCTGCAGTATTTACACTCTAAAACCTAAGCAAATACCCTCCTTCACACACCGTGGTGCTAAGAAATACGGAAAGGGACTGTCTAGAAGTAATGCTGGATTCAGAGGAAGGATTACTGAAGCTGCTTAACACATTCACACATAATGAAATGATTTCCCCTTACTGCTCGACTATGGGCATAAGAATGTCCTAATAAGGCCGGGCATGGTGGCTCACTCCTGTAATCCCAACACTTTGGGAGGCAGAGGCTGGGGGATCACTTGATGTCAGAAGTTCGAAACCAGCCTGTCCAACATGGCGAAACCCCGTCTCTACTTAAAATACAAAATTAGCCAGGCATGGTGATGCATGCCTGTAATCCCAGCTACTCAAGAGGCTGAGACAGGAGAATCGCTTGAACCTGGGAGTCGGAGGTTGTAGTGAGCCAAGATCGTGCCACTGCATTCCAGCCTGGGCAACAAGAGCAAAAACTCCATCTCAAAAAACAAAAAACAGAATGTCCTAATACAAATTTTCAATGTTACACAGCAAATATTCATGTACGTAACACTCTCATGCAATACTTCTCGGGGTCCTGAAATACGTGGTGTACCTTACCAATCCATTCAAACCTCGATGTCACTTCCTCAGTTACATCAAGCGTTTACTTTGCATAGGTATCTGTTTAAATCCAGCCTGTCACTTACTAGCATTATGACCTTGAGAAGTTATTCAATTTCTCTAAGCTTTATTTTATTTGTAAAACTGAGTTAATCCTAACATAGTACTTTGGGAGGCCGAGGTGGGTGGATCACCTGAGGTCAGGAGTTTGAGATCAGCCTAACATGGAGAAACCCCATCTCTACTAAAAATACAAAATTAGCTGGGCGTAGTGGTGTGCACCTGTAATCTCATCTACTTGGGAGGCTGAGGCAGGAGAATTGCTTGACCCCAGGAGGCAGAAGTTGCAGTGAGCCAAGATCGCACCACGGCACTCCAGCCTGGGTAACAAGAGTGAAACTCCATCAAAAAAAAAAAAAAGAAGAAGAAGAAGAAGAAAGAAGAAAGAAAGAAAGAAATCAAAATACAGTATACATAGATTGTATCAAAATGACCCAGGAGAGACTTAAAGTCGTTAGGAGTGAAGTGCCGACAGCCAACGTTTGTTTTCACGCAGGTCACCATAAAGGGCATGTGTGCAGGCATACAGACAAGCAGGGCACAACAGTCACTTCTGCATCCACCAGCGTCATCCCACTCTACCATTATTTCAACCTTATTGTAGACTCGAAAATTTTCAAAATAAAAGGTTTGGAAAACTCAGGAGGAAAAAAAAAATTAAGGGAGTGATGTGTTTTTGAAACAGACATTTAACCCATTTCCTGTTTGCTCCAAAAATACTGTGCTGGCAGCCAGCTGTTTTTTCCTAAACGGGAAGTGCGTTTAAATAAATGAGATCCTTCACAACAATCAAAGACCTGCTCAACGTCACCCCCCTTGCAGGGGAAATACTAGTACCCATCTTAGAGAGCAACCTGGTCTTTCATCCATATACTGCTAGAAACATCATAATAGAAACTCCACTTCCTCCAGAAGGTACATTCCAAGTGTCTCAAATAGTGAACAAGTATTACTCACCAAAGCATTTTTATGAAGATGGGTTGACCAAGCTGTAATGATTCTTTAATGGTAAAAAAGTTTTAAGTTTCATAATTCAGAAATCTGATACTTTCCAATAGGAAGTTCCACGTTATGTTCTAACAGCACCAGAAAATAGGTTTATGAGAGAATTGCATTCTACTCGCCCACTCCTCCCACCTTTCCAGATCTAGTAAATGCAACTTATTTTGCATTTCAATAACCTTTGCCAATACTACTCTATCATTGCCATCTCCAAGACCATAAATCCTAAAATATTTTCAATAAGATACTATTTAGAACTGGATAATAAATACACGAGCTACAGGCTGGGCGCCATAGCTCACGCCTGTCATCCCAGCACTTTGGGAGGCTGAGATGGGTAGATCATCTGAGGTCAGGAATTTGAGACAAGCCTGGCCAAAATGGCAAAACCCTGTCTCTACCAAAAATACAAAAAACTATCTGGGTGTGGTGGTGCAAGCCTGTAATCCCAGCTACTCAGGACACTGATGCAGAATTGCTTGAACCTGGAAGGTGGAGGTTGCAGTTAGCCAAGGTTGCGCCTGCACTCCAGCCTGGCGACAGAGCAACACTCCGTCTCAAAATACAAACAGCAAAAGAAGAGATACAGTATAAGGCCGGGCCCCGGCGGCTCATTCTTGTAATCCCAACAGTTTGGGAGGCTGAGGCAGGAGGATCCCTTAAGGCCAGGAGTTTGAGACCAGCCTGGGCAACACAGTAAGACCCCATCTCCATAAAAAAATATAAAAAATTGGCCGGGCATGGTGGCTCATGCCTATAATCCCAGCACTTTTTGGCAGGCTGAGGCAGGTGGATCACAAGGTCAAGAGATCAAGACTATCCTGGCCAACATGGTGAACTGCCATCTCTATTAAAAACAGAAAAATTAGCTGGGCGTGGTGGCACGTACCTGTAGTCCTACCTACTGGGGAGGCTGAGGCAGAATAGCTTGAACCCAGGAGGTGGAGGTTGCAGTGAGCCGAGGTCATGTCACTGCACTCCAGCCTGGCAACAGAGAAAGACTCTGTCTCACAATAAATTAAAAAAATAAAAATACACGCACACACACAAACTCTCTCTCTAACTCTAACTTACTCTCTCTCTCTCAACTGTGTGTGGTGGTCCAGACTTATATTCCCAGCTACCTGGGAGGCTAAGGTGGGAAGATCACCTGAGCCCAGGAGGTTGATGCTGCTGTGAGCCTGGGTGACAGAGGGAGACTGTCTCCAAACTGAAGAAGAAAAAAAAAAAAGAAAAAAGGCCAGGCGCAGTGGCCCACGCCTCTAATCCCAGCACTTTGGGAGGTCGAGGTGGGTGGATCACTTGAGGCCAGAAGTTCAAGCCCAGCCTAGCCAACATGGTGAAACTCTGTCTCTACTAAAAACACAAAAATGAGCCAGGTGTGGTGGCATACACTTGTAATCCCAGCTACTCTGGAGGCTGAGGTGGGAGGATCGCTTGAACCTGGGAGGTGGCGGTTGCAGCAAGCCGAGATTGTGCCACTGCACTCCAGCCAGGCTATAGAGCAAGACTCCCGCTCAAAAGTGAGAGAGAGAGAAAAAAAAAAGATACAGAATAAACATGTGGAAAACCATAAAAATGGAGGGTGAATGTTAAAAAAAAAAAAAACAACTTTAAATTCATTACTCAACATTAAACATCTAGTGATGCTTAATGATGTTAAAAGATTCCCTTGTGCCGGGCGTGGTGGCTCATGCCTGTAGTCTCAGCACTTTGGGAGGCCAAGGCAGGTGGATCACCTGAGGTCAGGAGTTCAAGGCCAGCCTGGCCAACATGGAGAAACCCTATCTTAAAAAAAAAAGATTCCCTTGTGTGTAAGTAGCTCACAACCGTGTAGGGCATATATAACATGTATATATGCAGTATGTGTGTATCTATAAATGTGTAACATACATAAAAACTAAATTAACCAGGTATCATTTTTTTAAAAACTTAAGGATGAGGATGAAGAGAGATGATAAACTCTCGGGTGTTTGAAGGTGCAAGGGCTTGCTAAATGTGCTCAAGCTTACAGAGCAGAACAACTGTGGAACTGAGATCAGGCCAGACTTGACCCCTGACTGAGCACAGGAAGCCCAGCTGAATGCCAGAAGACGATGGGGCACTACTAAAAATGCACTAGGATGGGAGAAGTGGCTCTGGCTTTGGAGAAGATAGAAAAATCTGGTTTGGGGCAAACCATTTTGAAAAGTGAGCACATACTAAATGGCAGCACCTAACAGCTAACTGATGACATAATTCTGGAGCAAAGATACACCAAAGGCCACCAACTTGTTCAACTCACTCGTGCCTCACACCCCCACCAGTGGCTTAATACTCTAGACTTTTTTTTCTTTTTTTTTTTTTTTTGAGACGGAGTTTCGCTCTTGTTACCCAGGCTGGAGTGCAATGGCGCGATCTCGGCTCACCGCAACCTCCGCCTCCTGGGTTCAGGCAATTCTCCTGCCTCAGCCTCCTGAGTAGCTGGGATTACAGGCACGTGCCACCATGCCCAGCTAATTTTCTGTAGTTTTAGTAAAGACGGGGTTTCACCATGTTGACCAGGATGGTCTCGATCTCTTGACCTCGTGATCCACCCGCCTCGGCCTCCCAAAGTGCTGGGATTACAGGCTTGAGCCACCGCGCCCGGCCCTACTCTAGACTTTTCAATAATTAACTAAACAGTCCTGATATTCCCATGTCCTACCAGATGTAGTAGTCCCTTTCACAGGACTTAAGCACTTGTTACCTTGTCATCCCATGCAATGAAATCACTAGGGGGCAGCGCAGCAGGGCCATGTGACTTGACTCAAGCTAGCACTGATGAAGTGTCCACTGTGTGAGTCACTTGAGACACAAGGGTGACTAAGACAAACCCCAGGGTATACATCACATAGGATAACACAAATCTGTTACCCACCAATTAATCTACAAAATCAAATGTCAGAAACTGAGCCAAAATGTCTGACACCTTTCTTCCAGTAGATTCAAGTTTGGCGGGGGGGGGGGGGGAAGACTCTATTTAAGCAAATAAACCGTGTTAGGCCAGGTGCGCGTGGCTCACGCCTGTAATCCCAGCACTTTGGGAGGCCTAAGCGGGTGGATTCACAAGGTCAGGAGTCTGAGACTCGCCCGGCCATATGGTAAAACCTTGCCTCTACTAAAAATACAAAAATTAGCCAGGTATGGTGGTGTGCACCTGTAGTCCTGGCTACTTGGAAGGCTGAGACAGAAGAATTGCTTGAACCCGGGAGGCAGAGGTTGCAGTGAGCCGAGATTATGCCATTGCATTCCAGCCTGGGCAAAAGAGTGAGACTCCGTCTCAAGTTAAATAAATAAAAACAAATAAGCTGTGTTTTATGAAATTCCTACGTAGGTCAGTAACACATGAGAGAACAGATTCACCTGACAACCTTAGCTAGCTTGATGTAGGACCTCTGCCCAACTGCCTCTGTACCTACGTTTTCTTGTCTGTTATATTTCAAATCCTAATTTTATAAAGCTTAAAACTGATCATAAAAATATTTCATAAGTACCAAGTAGTATATAAAAGTTTAACAACAGTTCTAAAATGTTCCTGGGCAGAGCAAACAGGCTTGAGGCTATACTGGGCCAGCAGGAGTGCATGTAAAACAGGACACAGATCAGCAGAGCGTGCCAATCCAGAACAGACACCTCAAGTCAAGGTCTGTGCTGCAAACTCCCCGCCACTACTGAGCGCCGATCCCTTCTCCTGCCGTTAGGGACAGTCTATGGATTATGAAGATTAAAGTAGTAAATTACAGCCTCA
Source organism: Cebus imitator (assembly GCF_001604975.1). Classification (NCBI taxonomy): domain Eukaryota; kingdom Metazoa; phylum Chordata; class Mammalia; order Primates; family Cebidae; genus Cebus; species Cebus imitator. The sequence continues at coordinate 56,614 of NW_016107397.1, forward strand.
GTGATTTAGAAAATCCCACTTTCGGCTCCAAGTGGGACTAATATCCTTCACAGGCAAATCACTTTTCCTTACTCAAATCAAGCACGTATCTGGAAGTCTACGAAGGGAGGAGCAGAGTGTACAGAAGACACAAACCTAAGACCCAGTTTCTGCCCTCAAGGAGCTGGTAATTTGGAAAGGATAAATCGCATCACAAGCAAAGGGCTGCAGAAACTCCAGGAGACAGCAATGAGAAGTCTCTCCCGGTTGGAGCAGTTGGGAGCAGGATATACCCCACAACACAGAGCAACACAAGTGGGACTCCACTTCCAGACAGCAGACGGGGCCAATACTGAACCCTTAGGATGATGAACCAGAAAAGATCTGTAGGTGTCAAAGGAGACTAAGAGGGGGTAACTATAAACAGAAACCAATGCAGGCCTGGGTGTAGTGGTTCACGCCTATCATCTCAGCACTCTGGGAGGTACAGGCAGAAAGGTCATGAGGTCAAGAGATTGAGACCATCCTGGCCAACATGGTGAAGCCCCATCTCTTCTAAAAATACAAAAATTAGCTGGGCGTGGTGGCCCGCACCTGTAGTCCCAGCCACTTGGGAGGCTGAGGCAGGAGAATTGCTTGAACCCGGGAGGCAGAGGTTGCAGTGAGCAGAGATTAGGTACTTAAATATTTTTCCAACTTTTTTGGTACTGACAAAAATGCCTAGTACATTATCACTTAATATACATAATATACATGTATGTGTATTAACTAAAACGGAGTCTCGCTCTGTTGCCCAGGCTGGAGTGCAGTGGCATGATCTTGGCTCACTGCAATCTCTGCCTCTGGGTTCAAGCAATTCTCCCTACCTCAGCCTCCTGAGTACCTGGGATTACAGGTGCCTACCACCATGCCCAGCTAATTTCTGTATTTTTCAGTAGAGATGGGGTTTTGCCACATTGGCCAGGCTGGTCTTGAACTCCTGACCTCAGGTGACCTGCCTGCCTCGGCCTCCCAAACTGCTAGGATTACAGGCATGAGCCACCACGCCCAGACTATTTCATTTTTAAAAATGCTTGTCAGGTACCCATTAAACTGATTTGATTATTCACCTACAGGACATGACAGGCATTTACAAAGCCTTATTCTAGATGGACAGTGAACACTAGAGAACTTTTGCTTTACATGGTTAAGACATTTTTTTTTTTTTTTTGAGACGGAGTTTCGCTCTTGTTACCCAGGCTGGAGTGCAATGGCGCGATCTCGGCTCACCACAACCTCCACCTCCTGGGTTCAGGCAATTCTCCTGCCTCAGCCTCCTGAGTAGCTGGGATTACAGGCATGCACCACCACGCCCAGCTAATGTTTTTGTATTTTTAGTAGAGACGGGGTTTCACCATGTTGACCAGGATGGTCTCGATCTCTTTACCTTGTGATCCACCCGCCTCGGCCTCCCAAAGTGCTGGGATTACAGGCGTGAGCCACCGCGCCCGGCCAGTTAAGACATTTTTAAAAAATCTGTTCATAGACAGAGTTTCACTATGTTGCCCAGGCTGGTCTCAAAAATGGCCTCCAGTGATACTCCTGCTTTGGCCTCCCACCATGCAGGCCATGGTTTGCATGATCTTTTGGAAAGTGTGAGGATGTGCCTGTAAACTCAGTTACTCCAGAGGCTGTAAGACGGGAGGATCATTTGAGTCCAGGAGTTTGAGGCCAGCCTGGGCAACACAGTAAGAGCCTGTCTCTTAATAAATAAAAAATGCTTGAGATTTGCCATTCCACATACTATCAGCTCCCAGTCATTTTATGAAAAACTTCATGATTTTGTGCAATGGAGGATTTGATAATGATCTACATATAACTCACAATTTTACAGTTTAAGATGTTTACAATCTATTAAAAATTATTTAGGTAACTATGAAATGCCATAAACAGATCTCCATTTAAAACCTAGAATTTGGCTGGGCGCAGTGGCTCACGCCTGTAATCCTAGCACTTTGGGAGGCCGAGGTGGGTGGATCACCTGAGGTCAGGAGTTCAAGACCAGCCTGGCCATCATGGTGAAACCCCAACTTAAATAAATAAATAAAATAAAATAAAACCTAGAATTCAAAGGCATTCAGAGTCATAGCTAACACAGTTCTTCTCTTCCTCACTTAATATTTGAAAAATAATTTAAGATCTAACTCACTTGCACTAAAGTACACTTCTATGTATCAACACCTAACATTAATACTTTGCTAAAATCAAATTTATCTTAATTTATAGCTATTTCACACATGATGCTTATAAGAACTAAATGTATTAAAAAGTATCTGGGAAGCTCCTCTTGCTTTAAAAAGAACAAGAGGTTCATGGTGGTTCACGCCAGTAATCCCAACACTTTGAGAGACTGAGGCAAGCAAACTGATTGAGGCCAGGAGTTCAAGACCAGCCTGGGCAAAATAGCAAGGCCCCATCTCTACAAAAAATACAAAAATTAGCCGGGCATGGTGGTGTGCACCTGTGTAGTTCCAGCTACTCGGGTGGCTGAAGCACGAATGCCTGAAGCCCTGGAGGTGGACTGCAGCGAGCCATGATGGTGCCACTGCTCCCAGCCAAGGCAACAAAGCCAAACCCTGTCTCAAAAAAGAGAGGAAATTTAGTAGGCAGGACGAAGGAATAAAAAACATGTACTGGACTACTGGTACTATTAACAAATGATCCATTTTTCAGATGTGATGATGTTGTGATCATATTTTTTTACAAAGATTTTTCCCTTTGAAATGCATGCTGAAGTACTTCTAGATGATAATAACACACACATTTCCTTTCAAGTAATCCAGAAGTATGTGGGAAGGGAGTGAGAGGTACAGAGGTCACTGAAAAACAAAGAATAGGTAATGGGTACACAGGAAAGGTTACTATATCATGCTTTGGTTCATGGTTCACATTTTCTACATTTTTCTGTGATACATTTTGCATATTCAAACAATCCAACTATACAAAGTAATCTTTGCAAAAACTGGGAAAAACTGAACACTGGGTAATGGGAAAACTGTCAGATAAAGAAAAGAAAACTAAGCCCTCATCTGTTAGAAACATACTCAAGTACGAAGAGGCCAGGCGTGGTGGCTCATACCTATAAACTCAGCACTTTAGGAGGCCAAGGTGGGTGGATCACGAGGTCAGGAGTTCAAGACCAGTCTGGCCAAGATGGTGAAACCCTGTCTCTACTAAAAATACAAATGTTAGCCAGGCACAGTGGCAGGCGCCTGTAATTCCAGCTACTCAGGAGGCTGAGGCAGGAGAATCACTTGAACCCAGGAGGTGAAGGCTGCAGTGAGCCGAAATTGCACCACTGCACTCCAGCCTGGGCTGGGTGACAGAGTGAGACTCCATTTCAAAACAAAAAAAAACAAAAAAACACAACGTAATATAAGATACATCTACTAGGGTAGCCATAAAAATTTAAAAAAAAAAAAAATTGTTTTAAAGTACATATTTACCATCACAAAGATGAGGATTAAAATTTTTAAAAATAGGCCGGGCGCGGTGGCTCAAGCCTGTAATCCCAGCACTTTGGGAGGCCGAGGCGGGTGGATCACGAGGTCAGGAGATCGAGACCATCCTGGTCAACATGGTGAAACCCTGTCTCTACTAAAAATACAAACACATTAGCTGGGCATGGTGGCGCGTGCCTGTAATCCCAGCTACTCCGGAGGTTGAG
>NW_016107397.1:61853-80841 GCF_001604975.1 Cebus imitator
AAAAAAAAAAAAAAAAAAAAAAAGGCACCAGTCAGGCTATTTTGAGGTTATACTGAGCTATGTATGACTGTGTCACTACACTTCAGCTTGGATGGAAAAGAAAAGGAAAAAGGTTGAAATGGTCAATTGTTATGTATATTTTCACAGTAAAAAGAAAACTAAATAATGACTACAAGAGAGTTCCAAATACTAGTCTCTACCTTTGTTTACATATGAAAATGTTAAGATTAACTTTTAAATGTTAGGGAAGTGAAGGACTAGAAAATTCCAGCTCAATCTAGACCCACTGATATTCTTTCATTAACAAAATATTACTCAGCGACGGCCGGTAAGTACTTTGGGAGGCCTATTTTACAAAAGATTTAGCTCAAGTAGCAGCCTTTACATTTTTGCAGTCTCCGAAGAGTGCCAAGATGTAATCCTTTGGTTCTTTTCTGCCCTCGAGAGCCACACCTTTCTTCCATTCTGCAGTCCCAGAGGCTTAAGAGCTGATATATCACTGCTGCTAAGGCTTCTTTCCGAAGTCATCTACACTAAAGCTGCTGAGCTCTTCCTCCTAAGATGACGTTTCAGAGCCTGGCCATCCCAACTACCACCTCCTCCTTCACAGGCTGCAGTGTGCTGATGCCTTAACTATGGTTCCCACAATGGTTCACAATATTCCACATTTATAAATCAAAGGCCTATGCGGATCTCACAACAGGTCCTTGTATTAACACAAACCAAGGCAGGGGCACCAAACTGCATTACTCATGCTTTTCCAGCATGCACTTGAAGTATTTAAAATAGAAAGGAAGAAAAATCACAGCTTCAATTAGGAATATCCTTGGTAAAGCAGTAAAAATGAATCGTGACCCACTTCTGAATACCCTATGTTATGAAACACGGCACTTCTGCTGCATACAAAAGCATGATGGCTGCTCCAGGAGAGGCGGCTGAGCTACACAAGCCGAACTACCTGTTCTTTCCACAGAACACAATTTTTCACCTGAAGGAAGTGACAACAAACTATGGTTATTCAGGCGTAGCTATCAGTCTTTAAAAAATGAAGTTAGTCTGCTGCTTGAAGTAAAACAACACTATTTCTTTTTTTGTTTGTTTTGAGATAGGGTCTTGCTCTGCTGCCCAGACTTGAGTGCAGTGGTGCAACCACAGCTCACTGCAGCCTCAGCCTCCAGGACTCAAGTGATCCTCCAGCCTCAGCCTCCCAAGCAGCTGGGACTACAGGCACACACTACCACATCCAGCTCATTTCGTTTTTTTGAGAAGAACAGGTCTTGCCATATTGTCCAGGCTGATGTCTAACTCCTCGGCTAGAGTGATCCTCCTGCCATGGCCTCCCAAAGTGCTGGGATTACAGATGTGAACCACACCTGGCCAAAATAACAGTATTTTTGCCAACAGTAAAATTCGAGCTTTCAAGCAAAAACCAAGAGTTTCAGATAACTTGTGGCCATCAACATAAGCCTGACAGCCTTTCAATACTCAAGAGACTTTTGTAACATCTATGGGGACATTAATGAACAACTTTGACACTATGTAACAAAATGTGTCAACATTTGGAAGACCTGTATCGCTCTGCCTGGCTCAGTGAACAGGTATTTTCCAAATCACCAACACATTACAAATGTATGCCTTGATAAAGGATCTAATCAGAGTGCAAGATAAACTACTTTTTTTTTTTTTTTTGATATGGAGTCTCACCCATATCCAAGTGCCATGTACCGTGGTGCAATCTGGGCTCACTGCAACCTCCGCCTTCCAGGTTCTAGTGATTCTACAGCTTCAGCCTCCCAAGTCGCTGGAACTACAGGTGCCACCACCACACAGGGCTAATTTTTGTGCTTGTAGTAGAGACAGAGTTTCACCCTGCTGGCCAGGTTGGTCTTGAACTCCTGACCTCAGGTAATCCACCTGCCTCAGTCTCCCAAAGTGCTGGGGTTACAGGCATGAGACACCACACCCGGCCAAATGATTAATTTTTAATGTATGAGCATGAAGAGTTTATTAGTAAGGTTTCAGGTTCCATGTTGCAACAAACCTTCATAGAAACTACCGCCTGCTGAGTTTTGGTACAGAATCAAATACGAGTATCCAGAATTACCTGATGACTCCTTCCATTTCCAACTATTTATCTGTGAAAGTCTTGAACTTCTCCACACAAGTCAACCAAAGCAACACATCCCAAGAGTGAAGACAGATGCCGGTGTGAGGAACCAGTTGTCTTCTATTAAGCCAGACGTTTAGAAGGCCCCAAAAATGTGAGTACACAGGAAAGATAGGGAAGATCGTGCAGAACAAAGATGATGCCCCACACCCACACCGCCCTGGACTGCAGTGCCATGCTGAACCAGAGGCTCCTCTTCCGTGCAGCAGCCACATGCTAGAGCACCTTCAGAAGGCTCTGATCAAGACGGAAAACCATGTAAATCAAGCCCACCACACCGGACATGGGGAAACTTCGAAGACAAGAACATTCAACTTAAACAAAAGAAGTCTTAGACATACACACAGCTGTCATTAGTTTTATCAAAATCATCCAATCACACTCATTTCGCGCTTCAGTATGCAGGTCTAATCAGCTGCACACATGGTACAAAAGCAACCAGGAAGCAAACACTCTCCTGCAGCTTCTAGGGGAAGCTGGCAGCTGGCAGCTACAGTGTGATCCTGGACAGACACTCGAAGAGTCTGCTTTGTATGTTCTAAGCTTCCGGAGAGACTCCTTGAAATTGTGATGTCTTCCCAGAACACTAAGCTTAATTTCTTTTTTTTTCTTTGTAGACAGTCTGGCTCTGTTGCCCAGGCTGGAGTGTAGCGGCGTGATCTCAGCTCACTGCAACCTCCGCCTCCCTGGTTCAAGCAATTCACCTGCCTCAGCCTCCCAAGTAGCTAGGATTACAGATATGTACCACCACGCCCATTAATTTTTGTATTTTTAGTAGAGATGGGGTTTTGCCACACTGGCCGGGGTGGTGTCCACAAGTGATCCACCTGCTTTGGCCTCCCAAAGTGCTGGGATAACAGGCATGAGTCACTGTACCCAGTCACTAAGCTTAATTTCTAATAGCAATATAAATTGTAGGCTGGGAACTGTGGCTCACACCTGTAATCCCAGCACTTTGGGAGGCTGAGGCAGGAGGATCCCTTGAGCCCCAAGAGTTTGAGACCATGCTGGGCAACATAGGGGACACTCTATCTCTATAAAAAATACAAAAATTAGCCGGGTGTGGTGGTGCACCCTGTAGTCCCAGCTACCTGGGAGGCTGAGGTGGGAGGATGACTTGAGCCAGGGAGGTTGACGCTGCAGTGAGCTACGATCCTGCCACTGCACTCCAGTCCGAGGGTGACAGAGGGAGAGCCTGCTCCATAAATGAATGTTTCTAACTCCTATGTGGGGAAAATGAGGCTCAAAGGGGTGAAGGAACTTACTCCAGATCACACAGCTACCACACGGCTGAACTGATAATCTCGTTTGCCTTCTTCCAAAGCCAGGGCTTCTGCATGAACCCTCATGCCAAGACCTCTTAGCAAATCCAAGTATTTCTGGTAACACTTTTCATAGCAGATAATGGTTTGGAAGTAAGCAATGGAACACTTGCGGTGAAGAAAGAATAACAAACCCAAACAACTTGACATCTGACAGTTAAACAGCATTTTAAAATAAGCTTTTCAATACTTTTACAGGCCCTAGTATCAGTGGAAATCGCTGTAGTTTTTACACACTGCTTTCCTTCCTATTATGTAGAGGTCTGAAAATCTGCTTAGCGACAGAAAGTAGAGTGGTGGTTGCCAGGGACTTGGAGGAAGGAAGCAAAAGGGAACTACTGTTCAATAGGGACAGAGTTTTAGTTTCACAAGATGAAGAGCTGAGTAGATGGACAGCGGTGATGACTGAACATTATAACATACTCAATACCACTGAAATGTATACTGAAAATTGGGTAAAGTGGTACATTTTATGTTATGTGTATTTTACCACCATAAAAAATTTGGATAAAATATGCTGAGAAATTTAGACAGAGATGCCAGGCTTAAAGATTCAAAGGTAAGAATTCTAAACAATCAGGCTAGGTATGGTAGTTCTTTTCTTCTTCTTCTTCTTTTTTTTTTTAAGGTATGGTAGTTCATGCCTGTAATCCCAACACTTTGGGAGGCTGAGGCGGGAGGATCACTTGAGTCCAAGAGGTTCAAGACCAGCCTGGGCAACATAATGAAACCCATCTCCGTTTAAAGAAGAATTCCAAACTTTTTAACTGAATCCTGATAAAGAAAATTTGGGGCCGGGCGCGGTGGCTCACGCCTGTAATCCCAGCACTTTGGGAGGCCGAGGCGGGTGGATCACGAGGTCAAGAGATCGAGACCATCTTGGTCAACATGGTGAAACCCGTCTCTACTAAAAGCACAAAAGAAAATTAGCTGGGCGTGGTGGCACGTGCCTGTAATCCCAGCTACTCAGGAGGCTGAGGCAGGAGAATTGCCTGAACCCAGGAGGCGGAGGTTGAGGTGAGCCGAGATCGTGCCATTGCACTCCAGCCTGGGTAACAAGAGCGAAACTCCGTCTCCAAAAAAAAAAAAAAAAAAGAAAATTTGGGCTGGGCAGGGTGACTTACACCTGTAATCCTAACTTTGGGAAGGTGAGGGGGGAGGATCATGAGGTCAGGAGATCGAGATCATCCTGGCAAACACAGTGAAACCCTGTCTTTACAAAAAATACAAAAATTAGCTGGGCATGGTGGTGCATGCCTATAATCCCAGCTACTCAGGAGACTGAGGCAGGAGAATCGCTTGAACCTGGAACCCTGGATTCAAAAAAAAAACATTCCATCTCAAAAAAAAAGTAAATTTGGAGCTTTGCCAGTTTTTAGATGGCACCATTTCAGCCACCTCAATGCTTGCTACCTCCAATTTCTCATCTCAAGATCGGTGGTTTTCTGCTAAGCACTCACTGCCTTTGTTACAATTAGAAATCTAACAGTGTTACTCTGCAATTCACTGCCAATGTCAAATGAGAAACTGGAACCTCAGAAAGATCATTTAGCAAACTGCAAAACAAAGTCCATTCAAGATCTGATACAATCAACTCTTGATCATTTGGAATTTTGTTTTGATTTGCCTGCTGAACAATGAAGTCCCTGGTTCTCTCCCTGGCTGTTGCCAGGAGAAAAAAGCAGTGGTTCAATGTTGTTTCCTGACAACTGAGCTACTTATTAAACACAACTACAAAGACGCATAATTACCAAAATGTGTTTTAAGATTATAACTGTTCATTTTAAGCCCACCATTTCTTTCGCCTGTGAGCCAAGTGATTTGGAGTTCAGATGTATTAGCCTGTCTGAGGCATTTTAGACAAGGGAGAAGGTGACTACTGTATACAAGTACCAAACAAAGCAGCGTCAAAACTGCTTTCCATAGGTGGCAATCTTCTGTGATGCTTAAGCATTGTAAATGCTCATGTAGACGTAATTAAAATAGTTAAGGCCCACTCCTGGAATCCCAGCACTTTGGGAGGCTAAGGTGGGTGGATCAACTGAGGTCAGGAGTTCCAGACCAGCTTGGTCAGCACTTCGAAACCCCATCTCTACTAAAAATACAAAAATTAGCCGGGCATGGTGGTGCACACCTGTAGTCCCAGCTACTGGGGAGACTGAGGCAGGAGAATCGCTTGAAACCGGAAGGCAAGGTTGCAGTGAGCTGAGATCACACCACTGCACTCCAGACAGGGCAACAAAGTAAGACTCTATCTCAAAAAAAGAAAATAATAATAATAGTTGAAATTATAGTTTCAGAGTTTTTCTCCTTAACTATCCTACCTCACTGCTACATTTCAGAGATCCTAGTAACTGAGAACTACTAATTTGATAAAATTAAAGTAACACTGACTCTGGAATAATAAATGCTTCTACATAAACTACATCTCTCCATGCCTGGTCCTGTGAAATTTCTCCACTCACTCCAAACACATGTATAGAGAAAACACATTTGGCCAGACGCCTATAATCTCAGCACTTTGGGAGACCCAGGCAGGTGGATCACCTGAAGTCAGGAGTTCAAGTCCAGCCTGGCTAATATGGTGAAACCCCCATCTACTACACATACAAAAAAATAGCCAGGCATGGGTCACACGCCTGTAATCCCAGTTACTTGGGAAACTGAGGCAGGAGAACTGCTTAAACCCAGAAGACAGAGGTTGCAGTGAGTCAAGATCATGCCATTGCACTCCAGCTTGGGCAATAAGAGTGAAACTCCATCTCAAAAAAAAAAAAAACACATGCATAAATAAATACATATATTCACCAGATTTTTAAAACTGCTTTTAGGAAGCTGAGCAATACTTTATGTACTTTTAGAGGAATATGAAGCCAAATAGAAAATTCCAAGTATGGGCCAGGTGGAGGTGGCTCATACCTGTAATCCCAGCACTCTGGGAGGCCGAGGCGGGTGATAGATAACAAGGTCAGGAGTTCAAGACCAGCCTGGCCAAGATGGTGAAACCCCGTCTCTACTAAAAATACAAAAATCAGCCAGGTGTGGTGGCAGGTGCCTGTAATTCCAGCTACTAAGGAGGCTGAGGCAGAGAATTGCTTGAACCCAGGAGGCAGAGGTTGCAGTAAACCGAGATCAGGCCACTGCACTCCAGCCTGGGAGACAAAATAAGACTCTCAAAAAGAAAAAGAAAATTGCAAGCAAGTCAGACGGAAGACGCTTAACAGTAAAGAGACTTTCTATTAGGAAGTTTAAGTGAGGCACAGTGTACCTAACTTCTATCAGTTTTTGGAGTACACCTGGGCATACAGCTAATATTTTCGTTTGCCTGTGGATATTTTAAATGAATAGCATCTTAAGAGAATTTACTTCTGATTGTTCCAGGCACTCCCAAATGTCAAAATTTGACACAAGAAGATCTGGCAAATTTATCTAAAGGAAGAATTTTTTAAAAAATCCCCACACTCAGTTTAATGAGGCCACCTTATTGTAGTACCAATGCAACTAAAACTTAAATTGACCACGCTCTTTAAGAAGAATTTTCCTGGGTACTTCTGTGAACGTTTTTTGGAACTGGGAGAAAAAAAAAAAAAAAAAAAAAACAACCCCTAGTTATTAAATTTCGAAATGACTTAAGAACAAATGTGGTGTCTAGAAACCTACCCCAAAGGCGATACTTTTATGTCATCCAAACATTTCTTCTTTTATTAGCAAATAAAATGTTATTTGGAATGACAAGTAACTCCACCCTCCCCAACACTTCCACATTACAGTATCATGAATGGTATTAGCTACACTCCTGCACCAAAACAAGCTTTTGTTTGAGCTGTTCCCAAACCAAGGTATTAAAAGTGATCATTCTTCACCAAACAAAGACACTTTTGGACTGCAACCCAGGAGACTGAACACCTCAGTGTGTACTATTGTGGTGTTATCCTGGGAAAGTAATTCTTTCTGCAAGAAAACACAAACAGCCTTGTCCTTGACAAACAGCAATGTGTTCATAGCCTATAATCTAACGAGGCAACTATTAAAAAAAAAAAAGTGCAGATTCCTGAAATTAAACACCATGAGCTCTCTGCTCAAAGATTTTTCTTTTAAACGAGGTGTTTCAATTACACATAGTCGTCCGCATTTGACAACAATCAGGACGAGGCTAAATGCGGTTCCTTCTCCAGGTCAGAGCGAGAAACCAGAGGGAAATAAAATTGTGCCAAAGAGCACGTAGCACCTGTCAAGGCACTGTGACCCAAGAAAGATTAACACAAAGAAGCCACGACGGATTTGGTTATCCTTGGTCTCTCCCCGCCCGCAGGGAGTCCTACCAGCCCCAGGCCAGAGCCACCAAATCCCAGCCTCACACGTAAGGGGAAGGGAATCGCCCCTCTCGCCTTCCGACCTTCCCTAGTCGGCCGGCCTCATGGCAAAGCGGCCAAGGGCCTGCAGAGCCCGCAAACAGCAGAGGTCCGCGAAAGAGGCCAGGACAGGAGCCGGGAAGGCCGTGCGGCCCGCACCCCGGCGCCGCAGCTCAGCCCCGCGCTGGTCCTGCCGTAGGGGGGATGGGGCTGGAACCCGGCGCTCGTCTCCGGGCACTCTGCGCCGCCCCGGCCGAGGCAGGGCAAAACCCTACACGCTGTCGTTGGCGGGAAGCAGCGGAAGGGATCCGCCCCGCGAGCAAGACCCCCGGAGCTCAACCGCCGCCGCCGCCTCTCCGAGCGCGCCATTTCCAGGCCCTGGCCCTCCAGGCGCCGCTCCTAGGCCTCCGCGGGTCCCCGCGCGGGCCCCCGCCTCCGGACGCCCCGGGTGAGCGCAGGACGGCCGCCTCCCTGACGTCCCCGACCCCGCCGGCCCCCCTGCCCACGCCGGAGCCCGCGCACGCCCGCCTCACCCTCTGCCGCCGCCGAAGCTGCTGTAGGCCCGATCGTCGTAGGTATCGAAGTCCGCCATTTGCCGTCTCCGCTCCGAGAGGAACCAGGGTGAGCGAGGAAGGACCCCGCAATATAACTCCCCCCCGCCCCGCCGCCGGGGCTGTCCGCCGCGCCGCCTGATCGCAAATCGCTCGGACGCACGCGCGCGCGCGCGCGCACGCACGGACGCTCGCCGCGCCGCGCCGGGCCTTGGGCCCACGGGCAGCTGCTGGGCCTGCGCGCTCTAAGGCCCACGTGGTGCGGCGGCGCCCGGGCTGGACGCCTGCTCTGCCACCGCGGCCCATTGTGTGCTGGCCCTGGGGCTGCGCCCGCGGCCGCCTCCTGTCCCCGCCGCGCCCCGCCCTTGCGCGCGGGCCATCCCCTCCATTGGCGGGAGGTGGTCGGCAGAGCCGGGCAGGAACTCCCTCTCCGGTTCGTTTGGGACCTTGCCTTTTGGCCTCCAGACCTGGCAGGGACCGCGGAGGCCTGTCCCCCTTGGCCTCTAGAGTGATCTCCTGTTGACACCCAAGTAAAGGCCACCTCCTCCAGACAGGAACCGGCCACACGAAGAGGATGCCCTGGAAGGGGGTGCAAGGCGATGGGACGCAGATGCGAATTCTGCCTTCCAGGGCTTACTCGCTGCCTGGGTATTGGGGTGTTTTGAGAGGAGATAGGTGGCCTGTGACTTAGCAAGAGAGGATTCACATCTCGGTGTTTTGCAGAAGTCGTTGCCTTGGAAAAAGAGTTGGTTACGGATACGGATTCCATCATCTAGCAATAACAAAACATAGTTATGTAGTGGGAATTAATTACACAGGTAAATTTCTAGGCTTGTGATTGAGATGGTGGTAATTGTGGGTGCCACAATGTTAATAAACCCTAATTATATAGGCACACTTTAAAAATCTCATAGGCCGGGCACGGTGGCTCATGCCTGTAATCCCAGCACTTTGGGAGGCCGATGTGGGTGGATCACAAGGTCAGGAGTTCGAGACCAGCGTGGCCAATATGGTGAAACCCCCATATACTACACATACAAAAAAATAGCCAGGCATGGGTCACACGCCTGTAATCCCAGTTACTTGGGAAACTGAGGCAGGAGAACTGCTTAAACCCAGAAGACAGAGGTTGCAGTGAGTCAAGATCATGCCATTGCACTCCAGCTTGGGCAATAAGAGTGAAACTCCATCTCAAAAAAAAAAAAAACACATGCATAAATAAATACATATATTCACCAGATTTTTAAAACTGCTTTTAGGAAGCTGAGCAATACTTTATGTACTTTTAGAGGAATATGAAGCCAAATAGAAAATTCCAAGTATGGGCCAGGTGGAGGTGGCTCATACCTGTAATCCCAGCACTCTGGGAGGCCGAGGCGGGTGATAGATAACAAGGTCAGGAGTTCAAGACCAGCCTGGCCAAGATGGTGAAACCCCGTCTCTACTAAAAATACAAAAATCAGCCAGGTGTGGTGGCAGGTGCCTGTAATTCCAGCTACTAAGGAGGCTGAGGCAGAGAATTGCTTGAACCCAGGAGGCAGAGGTTGCAGTAAACCGAGATCAGGCCACTGCACTCCAGCCTGGGAGACAAAATAAGACTCTCAAAAAGAAAAAGAAAATTGCAAGCAAGTCAGACGGAAGACGCTTAACAGTAAAGAGACTTTCTATTAGGAAGTTTAAGTGAGGCACAGTGTACCTAACTTCTATCAGTTTTTGGAGTACACCTGGGCATACAGCTAATATTTTCGTTTGCCTGTGGATATTTTAAATGAATAGCATCTTAAGAGAATTTACTTCTGATTGTTCCAGGCACTCCCAAATGTCAAAATTTGACACAAGAAGATCTGGCAAATTTATCTAAAGGAAGAATTTTTTAAAAAATCCCCACACTCAGTTTAATGAGGCCACCTTATTGTAGTACCAATGCAACTAAAACTTAAATTGACCACGCTCTTTAAGAAGAATTTTCCTGGGTACTTCTGTGAACGTTTTTTGGAACTGGGAGNAATTAAAAAAAAAAAAAAAAATGAGCCGGACTGGGTGGCGGGCACCTGTAGTCCCAGCTACTCAGGAGACAGGATACTCCTGTCTCCTACTGAGGTAGGAGAATTGCTTGAACCTGGGAAGCAGAGGTTGCAGTGAGCCGAGATTGTGCCACTGCACTGCAGCCTGGGCGACAGAGCAAGACTCCATCTCAAAAAAAGAAAAAAGAACCTCATGGAATTTTTTGCTTGTTATTATTTATTTGTTTGTAGTTGAGACAGGGTCTCACTCTGTCGCCCAGGCTGGAGTGTGGTGGACTACCGGCAGGCAGTACCACGCCTGACTAATTAGCTTTTTTTTTTTTTTTTTTTTGAGACAGAGTCTCACTCTTGCCCAGGTTGGAGTGCAGTGGCATGTTCTTGGCTCACGGCAACCTCCACCTCCGGGGTTCAAGTGATTCTCCTGCGTCAGCCTCCTGAGTAGCTGAGACTACAGGCGTGTGCCACCACGCCCAGCTGATTTTTGTATTTTTAGTAGAGATGGGGTTTCATCGTGTTAGCCAGGATGGTCTCAATTTTCTGACCTTGTGATCCGCCCGCCTTGTGCTCCCAAAGTGCTGGGATTATAGGCCCACTACCCGACCTGGCTAATTTTTGTATTTTTTGTAAAGATGGGATTTCACCATGTTGGCCAGCCTGGTCCTCAACTCCTGGCCTCAGGCAATCCACCCGCCTCGGCCTCCCAAAGTGCTGGGATTACAGGCGTGACCCACCTCACCTGGCCACAAATAATAGGTTTTTCTGAGTTAGGGTCTTGCTCTGTTGCCCAGGCTGGAGTGCAGTGGCGCTATCATAGCTCATGGCAGCCTACAACTCCTGGGCTCAAGTGATCCTCCTGCCTCAGTCTCCTAGGTAGCTCAGACCATAAGCATATGCTACCACACCCAGTTAATTTTTGTACTTGTTGTAGAGATAGGGTCTTGCTATACAGTATTGCTCAGGCTGGTCTCAAACTCCTGGCCCCAAGCAATCCTCCTGCCTCAGCTTCCCAAAACACTGGGATTACAAGCCTGAACCATGGAATCCAACACAAGTAGGTTTTTTTTGAGACGGAGTCTCGCTCTGTTGCCAGGCTGGAGTGCACTGGCGCGATCTCAGCTCACTGCAACCTCTGCCTCCCGGGTTCAAGCGATTCTCCTGCCTCAGCCTCCCAAGTAGCTGGGATTACAGGTGCGCCACCATGCCCAATTAATGTTTTGTAATTTTAGTAGAGACAGAGTTTCACCATGTAGGCTGGGACGGTCTCGATCTCTTGATCCGAAGGCCTCAGCCTCCCAAAGTACTGGGATTACAGGCCTGAGCCACCACACCCGGCCTACAAGTAGGTTTTTGATGGAAAAGAAGAGGCAGTTTACTAAACTGTTTACAAGAAATTTACATGACAATAAAGTGAGCTATTGATTGGCTATGCGTTTTTTTTGTTTTTGTTTTGTTTTGTTTTGCTATGCATTGTTGTCTGTATCACTGATTCCAAGAATTTAAAGATAATGAATGAGGCAGCAATTTGGGAACAAAATGACTTTAAACATTTGCCCCAGGCCCCGCACAGTGGTGGTTCATGCCTGTAATCCCAGCACTTTGGGAGGCTGAGGTGGATGGATCACTTGAGCCCAGGAATTTGAGACCAGCCTGAGCAACATGGTGAAATCCGGTCTCAAAAAAATAAAAATAGGCTGGACGTGGTGGTTTATGCCTGTAATCCCAGCACTTTGGAAGGCCAAGGCGAGCAGATCACCTAGGTCAGGAGTTCAAGACCAGCCTGATCAACATGGAGAAACCCTGTCTCTACTGAAAATGCAAAATTAGCCGAGCGTAGTGGCGGCCGGCACCTGTAATCCCAGCTACTCGGGAGACTGAGGCAGGAGAATCGCTCGAACCCAGGAGATGGAGGTTTCGATGAGCCAAGATCACGCCATTGCACTCCAGCCTGGGCAACAAGAGTGAAACTCCCATCTCCAAAAAACAAAAAGCAAACAAAAAATAAAAATAATCTTGGAGTATGTTTGAATTCGAGTTGCAAAAAAAAAAAAAAAAATTAAAAATCACCCCCTGGGCATGGGTTAGGGAGGAAGGGTTGGGGAGAGGGTCGGTATGGGTATGGGGGTCATGCCTGAAGTCCCATTCATGTGTCTCTCACGGGGGGCACCCAGGGGACAGAGGTTGCAGTAAGCCAAGATGGCGCCACTGCACTCCAGCCTGGAGGACAGAGCAAGATTCTGTCTCGGAAGAAAACGACCCAGCACGGTGGCTCACGCCTGTAATCCCAGCACTTTGGAAGGCTGAGGCAGGCGGATCATGAGGTCAGGAGATGGAAACCATTCTGGCCAACATAGTGAAACCCCGTCTCTACTAAAAATACAAAAATTAGCTGGGTGTGGTGGCAGGTGCCTGTAATCCCAGCTACTCGGGAGGCTGGGGCAGGAGAACAGCTTGAACCAGGGAGTCGGAGGTTGTAGTGAGCAGATCGCGCCACTGCACTCCAGCCTGGGGACAGAGCAAGACTCTGTCTCAAAAAAAAAGAAAACGAAACAACTTGTGCTTACATCACAGGCCCTAGATTGCTCCAGGCTATTCTCCTTTTCTCAGGAGTTTTGAATTCTTGGGCTGAAAGAGACAAGCTTTCTTCTCACTTCCCAGTGTAGACAGGTACATGTTCTCAAGGTGATCCTATAGCTGTGTAGTTGTCTGATGCTCACAGCAAGTCAATAAGCCTAGATGCCAGGTAGCAGGAGGTGTCTGAGGCCAGGTGCCGTGGCTCACGCCTGTAATCCCAGCACTTTGGAAGGCCAAGGCAGGTGGATCACATGAGGTCAGGAGTTCAAGACCAGCCTGGCCAACGCGATGAAACCCTCTCTACACTAAAAATACAAAATTAGCTAAGTGTCGTGGTGCGGGCCTATAGTCCTACCTACTCAAGAGGCTGAGGCACGAGAATCACTTGAACCCAGAAGATGGAGGCTGCAATGAGCTGAGATCGCACCACTGTACTCCAGCCTGGGTGACAGAGAAAGACCCAGTCTCCAAAAAAAAAGAGAGAAAGAGGTATTTCATTGTAGGATCACTAAATAAGAAGATGGGAATAAACCTTAAATCCACCTCCCCAGGAGTTTGGGACTGGGGCTATTAAGGGTCTTGGAGTGGGCTAAAGTGTTGGAGGTCGTTGATTGGTTGAAGAGTACAGGGTGAAGTCATGGGGCAGGGAGAAAAGGAGCTGTGTTTCGTTTTTGTTTTTGAGATGGAGTCTTGCCCTGTTGCCCAAGCTGGAGTGCAATAGCTTGATATTGGCTCACTGCAACCTCCGTCTCCCGGGTTCAAGCAATTTTTCTGCCTTAGCCTCCAAGTGGCTGGGATTACAGGCACCCACCACTGTGCTGGCTAGTTTTTGTATTTTCAGTAGAAATGGGGTTTCACCATCTTGGCCAGGCTGGCCTCGAACTCCTGACCTCATGATCCACCCACCTTGGCCTCCCAAAGTGTTGGGATTACAGGCATGAACCACCGCTCCCGGCCTGTTGTTGTTTTTGAGACAGGGTCTTAGTCAGTTATCCAGGCTCGGGTGCAGTGGTGCGATCTTAGCAATCTTAGCTCACTGCAGCCTCAACCTCCTTGACTCAAGTGATCTTACCACCTCAGCCTTCCAAGTAGCTGGCACTACAGGTATGTGTCACCACGCCTGGCTAATTCTTTTTTTTTTTTTTGAGACAGAATCTCACCGTGTCACCCAGGCTGGAGTACAGTGTGATCACGGTTCACTGCAACCTCTGCCTCCCAGGTTCAAGTGATCCTCCCAACCTCAGCCTCCCAAGTAGCTGCAACTACAGGCTTGCACCACCATACCCAGCTTTTTTTTTTTTTTTTTTTTTTTGTAGAGACAGGGTCTTGACTGTGTTGCCAAGGCTGGTCTTGAATTTCTGGGCTGATGTGATTCTCCCTCTTCTGCCTCCCAAGTGAGGGGGATTACAGGCGGTGTGAGCCACAGCCCCCAGCCCAGGAAGAAACTGTGTTCTATGCTGATACTGTTCCTCTGTGGGGATCTTCACACTGGTTGGTGTTAGCTGTTTCTCAGGAATTTGGGGCCTGAAAAACATCTTAAGGGCCCTTTAAAGTAAGCCTTATGGTCCTCACGTCAGAGATCCCGTCTATAGGAACAATGGGATGCAATGGCCAGGATCTAGTGCTACGTGACTTTTAGCAACAAGGAAGTGGGCCAAAGTGCAGCCTGATGATGTCGAATGCTAATTATAACAATATTTCTGTCCAGGCACGCAGTTCTTGTCAACCCTATGGGGACGGTTGCAGTCCTTTCAGGAGGGTGTGGCTCCTGAAGGATGAAGTGATCTCTGTTCTTTTCTTTTCTTTTTTTTTTTGAGACAGAGTCTCACTCTGTCACCCAGGCTGGAATGCAGCGGTGTGGTCTTGGCTCACTGTAGCCTCCGCCTCCCGGGTTCAGGCTGTTCTCCCGCCTCAGCATCCCGAGTAGCTGGGACTACAGATGTGCGCCACTACACCCGGCTAATTTTTGTATTTTCAGTAGAAATGGTGTTTCGCTATGTTAGCCAGGCTGGTCTTGATCTTCTGACCTTGGAATCCACCCACCTTGGCCTCCTAAAGTGCTGGGATCGCAGGTGTGAGCCACCACACCTGACTT
The DNA here is from genome assembly GCF_001604975.1 of Cebus imitator. Lineage (NCBI taxonomy): Eukaryota > Metazoa > Chordata > Mammalia > Primates > Cebidae > Cebus > Cebus imitator. The sequence continues at coordinate 76,936 of NW_016107397.1, forward strand.
ATAGAGGTAATCTCAGGGCCGGGCGCGGTGGCTCAAGCCTGTAATCCCAGCACTTTGGGAGGCCGAGGCGGGTGGATCACGAGGTCAAGATATCGAGACCATCCTGGTGAACATGGTGAAACCCCGTGTCTACTAAAAATACAAAAAATTAGCTGGGCATGGTGGCACGTGCCTGTAATCCCAGCTACTGAGGAGGCTGAGGCAGGAGAATTGCCTGAACCCAGGAGGCGGAGGTTGCGGTGAGCCGAGATAGCGCCATTGCACTCCAGCCTGGGTAACAAGAGCGAAACTCCATCTCAAAAAAAAAAAAAAAAAAGAAGTAATCTCAGGTCTAACTGCACTTTAGGTGGTCCTGGGCTTGTCTCCCATAACCCACAGGGGATTTAAAACAAACCCTGGCCAGATGCAGTGGCTCACGCCTGTCATCCAAACACTTTCTGAGGCTAAGGCGGGTAGATCACCTGATGTCAGGAGTTCAAGACTAGCCTGGGCAGCACGGTGAAACGCCGTCTCTACTAAAAGTACAAAAATTAGCTGGATGTGGTGGCTTGTGCCTGTAATCCTAGCTACTTGGGAAGCTGAGGCAGGAGAATCACTTTAACCCAGGAGTCAGAGGTTGCAGTGAGCTGAGATCACTCCATTGCACTCAAGGCTGGGTGACAGAATGAGCCATGTCAATAAATTAATTAATTAATAGATAAAAATAAAAATAGCCGGGCGCGGTAGCTCACGCCTGTAATCCCAGCACTTTGGGAGGCCGAGGCGGGTGGATCACAAGGTCAAGAGATCGAGACCATCCTGGTCAACATGGTGAAACCCCATCTCTACTAAAAATACAAAAAAATCAGCTGAGCATGGTGGCGCGTGCCTGTAATCCCAGCGACTCAGGAGGCTGAGGCAGGAGAATTGCCTGAACCCAGGAGGCGGAGGTTGCTGTGAGCCGAGATCGTGCCATTGCACTCCAGCCTGGGTAACAAGAATGAAACTCCATCTCAAAAAATAATAATAATAATAATAATAATAAAATATAATAAAAAATAAAACGCAAGCCCTGGCAAGGTGCGGTGGCTCACACCTGTAATCCAAACACTTTGGGAGGCAGAGGTAGGAGGATTGCTTGAGACTACGCATTTAAAACCAGACCCAGGCAACATAGCAAGACCCCCATCTCTCCAAAAAATTTAAAAAATGAACCAATTGTGCCTGTTGTCCCAGCTAATCAGGAGGCTGAGGCAGGAGGGTCGCTTAAGTCCAGGCAGAGGCTGCAGTGAGCTATGGTCGTGCCACTGCATTCCAGCCTGGGTGACAGACGAAGACCCTATCTTGCAATAATAATAATAATGATAATAATAAGTAAATAAAACTCAAGCCCCGACTGCTCACCCCATCCTCACTCCAGAGCAGAAGCAATGAGAACTCGTCAGTTGTTCTTTGCACGGGTCAGCCTTTTCTTGTTTCTGGGTTTTGGAGATTTCCTTTTCTTTCTTGGAAATGCAGCTGCAGATTTGAAATAAATTTTTCTTACATTTCATTGACCATTTTAAGGATTTTGTGATGGGAAAATGTTCCGATTATTAATTTGTTTGTTTACTGATTTATTTTTTGAGACAGAGTCTCGCTCTGTTGCCCAGGCTGGAGTGCAATGGCACGATCTCGGCTCACTGCAACCCCCGCCTCCCAGGTTCAAGCTGTTCTCCTGCCTCAGCCTCCCAAGCAGCTGGGATTTCAGGCATGTGCCACCATGCCCAGCTAATTTTTGTACTTTTAGTAGAAACGGGGTTTCACCATGTTGACCACGCTGGTCTTGAGCTCCCGACCTCAGGTGATCCGCCTGCCTCAGCCTCCCAAAGTGCTGGGATTACAGGAGTGAACCACCAGGCCTGGCCCAAATTATTTTGCATGCAAAAATCAGAAATTCCCAAGGAGGTATTCACTGAGCTATCAAGCACTGGGAAATGTAGTCAATGTGACTGTGAAACTGAGTTTTCAATTATATTTCATTTGAATTACTTTTCATTTAAGGTTAAGTAACCACATGTGGCTAGAGGCTTTCATATTGGACAGGGCAGCCTTAGGAAGGAAGGAGGAACTCATCACTGACCTACAAGCTGGGAAGGCTCAGGTCATAGCCTAATCCCAGGGCGTGGAACCTGCATTCTAGCCCTGCCCATGTCCACATCTTCCAGGTCCTTGATGGAAGGTCAAGATAGAAGGAAGTGGTCGGCCTGGATTCCATACCTTGAATTTGGACCTAGGAAGTGCCTGATGAATGGGTTAGCCAGCATGGAGTTCAGCCAGGCTGGAGAGGAAGGCTTAGGGCTTTGTTTTTTGTTTGTTTGTTTTGAGACCGAGTCTTGCTCTGTCACCAGGCAGGAGTGCAGTGGCACGATCTCAACTCATTGCAACCTCTACCCCCCAGGATCAAGCGATTCTCCTGCCTCAGTCTCCTGAGTAGCTGGGGCTACAGGCACGTGCCACCACATCCAGCTAATTTTTTTTTATTAGATGAAATCTTGCTCTGTTGCCCAGATTGGAATGCAATGGTGCAAACTTGACTCACTGCAATCTCTGCCTGGTGAGTTCAAGTGATTCTCCTGCCTCATCGTCCTGAGTACCTGGGATTACAGGCGCATACCACCACAACTGGCTATAATTTTTGTATTTTTAGTGGAGATGGGGTTTCACCATGTTGTCCAGGATGATCCCGATCCTTTGACCTCGTGATCCACCTGCCCTGGCCTCCGAAAGTGCTGGGATAACAGGTGTGAGCCGCCTCACCTGGCCCTCCTCAGGGCTTTGGAATAGGCCCTGCCCATTTCCAATTTGGGGGTGGGGCACAAAGTTGAGTGGGATCAGGACAACTTTGTTTCTTTTTGAGACAGAGTCTGGCTTTGTTGCCCAGGCTGGAGTGCAGTGGCGCAATCTCGCCTCACTGCAACCACCACCTCCCCGGTTCGAGCGATTCTCCTACCTCGGTCTCTCGAGTAGCTGGGATTACAGGCATGTCCTACCACACCTGGCTGATTTTTGTATTTTTAGTAGAGACTGGTTTTCACCATGTTGGCCAGGCTGGTCTTGAACCCCTGGCATCAGGTGATCTGCCAGCCTCGACCTCCCAAAGTGCTGGGATTACAGGCGCCTACCACCATGCCTGGCTAATTTTGTATTTTTAGTAGAGATAGGATTTCTCCATATTGGTCAGGCTGGTCTTGAACTCCCAACCTTGGGTGATCTGCCTGCTTCGGCTTCCCAAAGTGCTGGGATTACAGGCGTGAGCCACAGTGCCTGGCCAATATCTATATTTTTTAATGCATGAGAGGTTTATTTGTTGCTCAGGCTGGCCTCGAACACCTGACCTTGCCTCCTCAGGCGCCAGGACAACTGGCGTGAGCCACTGAGGCTCCCTCTGGCTGGAGTGCAGTGGCGCGATCTCGGCTCCCTGCAACCTCCGCCTACCAGGTTCAAGCAATTCTCTTGCCTCAGCCTCCCAAGCAGCTGGGACTACAGGCATGCCCTCCCATGCCCAGATAATTTGTAAAAACTTTTTTGTAGAGATGGGGGTCTCACAGTGTTGCCCAGGCTGGTCTTGAACTCCTGGCCTCAAATGATTCTCCTGCCTCAGCCTTCCAAAGTGATGGAATAACAGGCATTAGCCATTGTGCTTTGCTGGATGATGACCTTTCTCAAGCAACGGCATGCTTTGCTGTATCAGGTGTCATCTAGTTTGATGATACATTAGACATGCAAATAAGGTTTATCCCTCTTTTTTTTTTTTTTTTTTTGAGAGACGGAGTTTCGCTCTTGTTACCCAGGCTGGAGTGCAATGGCGCGATCTCGGCTCACCGCAACCTCCGTCTCCTGGGTTCAGGCAATTGGTATATAAATATTGGCAATTTTTAAATCCTA
>NW_016107397.1:80882-85208 GCF_001604975.1 Cebus imitator
AGAGACGGGGTTTCACCATGTTGACCAGGATGGTCTCGATCTCTTGACCTCGTGATCCACCCGCCTCGGCCTCCCAAAGTGCTGGGATTGCAGGCTTGAGACACCGTGCCCGGCTTATCCCTCTTTTTTTTTTAATGAGACAAAGTTTTGCTCTTGTTGTGCAGGTTGGAGTGCAATGGCATGATCTCGGCTCACTGCTTCCCCCACCTTCCTGGTTCAAGAGATTCTCCTGCCTCAGCCTTCTGAGTAGCTGGGATTACAGGCAACTGCCATCATGCCCAGATAATTTTACTTTTTTTATGACGGAGTTTTGCTCCTGTTGCCCAGGCTGGAGTGCAATGGCACGATCTTGGCTTACTACAACTTCTGCCTCCTGGGTTCAAGCAATTCTCCTGCCTCAGCCTCCCGAGTAGCTGGGATTACAGGAATGTGCCATCACACTGGGCTAATTTTGTATTTTTAGTAGAGACACTGTTTCTCCATGTTGGTCAGGCCGGTCTCAAACCCCCGACCTCCGGTGGTATGCCCGCCTTGGCCTCCCAAAGTGCTGGGATTATAGGTGCCTGCCATCACACCTGGCTAATTTTTGTATTTTTAGTAGAGATGGGGTTTCACCATGTTGGCCAGGCTGGTCTTGAACTCCTGACCTCAGGTGATTCACCAGCCTCGGCCTCCCAAAGGGCTGGGATTCCAGGTGTGAGCCACGGTTCCCAGCCAGCTTTCTCCCTGTTTTACGCTGACCACGAGTGCCAAGAGTCATTCATGCATTCCTCATTCATTCACTCAGTATCATCTGTGGGTCACGAAACCGTGTGAGACATCGGGGAAACAAAAGTCTAAGACTTAGCTGGGCATGGTGGTGTGCACCTGTAGTCCCTGTTACTTAGGAGGCTGAGGCGGGAGGATGGCTTGAGCGTGGGGGAGCCAAGATTACAGTGAGCTAAGATTGTGCCATTGTACTCCAGCCTGGGCGACAGAGCGAGACCATGTCTCAAACAAAACGAAACGAGAAAAAACACAAAGACTTGAATCAACACTGGGAAAGTGGGCTGTGTGATATTCTCCAAGCACACGGGAGCCAGTCTGTACCCCCACCCCAATTCTGGCCCAAACTCCATCCAGATTTTGTTGTTCTCCTTAGGGGACTGTATCAGAATTTTGGCAGAGAAAGAAGGGCTATAAAACATGTGCTGAAAAACCTCTCCATATGTTTCTGATTTGGCAGGCACAGAGAACCAGAAAACTTTCCTATTAAAACTCTTTGAAATGTTTAATACAATTTTAAAAAATGATGTACAATGCCCAGCTGAGCTCCTGTGAAAGAAAGGGAAATCCTAGGAATCCGGAGACAGAGAGGAAACTAAACGCCACAGATGATAGGCAAGGAACTGATCATGTTTCTGCTCTGAATGGTCACTGAGGGTCAGTGACCAGGAGCTTGCTTTAATGCCCATGTCGGGACAGGAGGTGAGGCCCTAGACTAGAATTACCAGATGAAATAGGACATTATAGGATATATGCACTTTTTTTTCCTGCAAAATATGGCTAATTTAAAAAAATTAAAACAAAGCAATATGGAGTAAATTAAGCTAAGAGCCCCCATGCGCATTAGGAGGAGGGGGTGGAGCTAGCAGAAATTCACACCTTATGCAAATGAAATGCCCAGCCCTCACCAGTTTCTTGGAGAAGCTTTTTCATTCGAGTGTAAAAAATGGCCTCTGTTGGGCCCCTCTCCATGGCAGAGAGCTTTCTTCTTTCACGTATTAAACTTTTACTCCAACCTCACCCTTGGTGCCCATGCTCCTTAATTTTCATGGCTGTGAGACAAAGAACCCCAGGTGATACCTCAAACAACGAGAGATTGCTACACTGAGTTCCAGTTCAAATGGAAATTGTATCTGGACCCAGATCAAATGGAAATTGTGCCTGAGATCCCTTTGAAATGTGATCCTTGAAAAGCCACACTGTCCGTGAAAGGCTAGGCTGGAGACCATGAGTTCATCTGCCTCGAGGAGTGACAAACTTGCCAGCCTGAGCCTGATAATTTTAAAGCATTCAAAGACCCTGACCTGGCTTCACATGTATGTGGGTTTCCAGAGAACTCCTTAGTAACAGTTCAGTCACCTGTAAGTCCCCAAGTCAGAAATGAAGGTATTCTTTTTTTTTGAGATGGAGTTTTGCTCTTGTTGCCCAGGCTGGAGTGCAGTGGCACGATCTTGGCTCACTACAACCTCTGCCTCCTAGTTTCAAGTGATTCTCCTGCCTCAGCCTCTCGAGTAGCTGAGATTACAGGTGCACGCCACCACGCCTGGCTAATTTATTGTATTTTTAGTAGAGATAGGGTTTCACCATGTTGGCCAGGCTGGTCTCAAACTCCTGACCTCTTGATCTGCCCTCCTTGGCCTCCCAAAGTACTGGGATTACAGGCATGAGCCACTGTGCTCAGCCTATTCTTATTTTTTAAATAGAGACAGGATCTCACTTTGCTCCCCAGGTGAGTCTCCAACTCCTGGCCTCAAGGAATCCTCCCGCCTCAGCTTCCCAAAGTGCTGGGATTTCAGGTGTGAGCCACTGCACGTGGCCAAGATATTCCTAAGGAGGAAAAGAAAGTGAGGAGTGGGAGAATTCCCTGAATCTATGCCTCCAGCCTGCCAAGGATTCTCAGATACTAAAATGAAAAACACAAATGAAGAGTTTACAGTTAACCAGTGTCCTACAAAAATATAATGAATAAGAGCTGGTATTCAACAGCCCAACAGGATGACTACAGTCAACAATAATTTATTATACAATTAAAAATAACTGGAAGGCTGAGCGCAGCGGCTCATGCCTGTAATCACAGCACTTTAGGAGGCTGAGGCAGGCGGATCACCTGAGGTTGGGAGTTTGAGACCAGCCTGACCAACATGGAGAAACCCCAGCTCTATTCAAATACAAAATTAGCCAGGCATGGTGGCGCATGCCTGTAATCCCAGCTACTCTGGAGGCTGAGGCAGGGGAATCACTTGAACCTGCGGAGGTTGTGGTGAGCCGAGACGGCACCATTGCACTCCAGCCTGGGCAACAAGAAGGAGACTCTGTCTCAAAACAAACAAACAAACAACTAGAAGAGCAAAATTGGGATGTTTGTAACATAAAGAAATGATAAATGTTTGAGGTGAGAGATACCTCGTTTACCCTGATGTGATTATTATGCACTGCATGCCGGTATCAAAATTATATCATGTACTTCATAAATATATATACCTACTATGGATCCATAACAATTAAAAAAAAAAGAGGCTCATACCTGTAATCCCAGTACTTTGGGAAGCTGAAGCGGGTGGATCTCTTGAGATTAGGAGTTTGAGACCAGGCTGGGCAACATGGCAAAACCCTGACTCTACTAAAAATAAAAATAAAAAATTAGCTGGGCATTGTGGCGTGCATCTGTAATCCCAGCTACTCGGGAGGCTGAAACATGAGAATCACTTAAACTTGCGAGGCGGAAGTTGCAGTGAGCTGAGATCGCGCCGCTTGACCCCAGCCTGGGTGATAGAGCGAAATAAAATAATAAAATAAAATAAATAAAGCTGGGCGGTGGCTCATACATGTGGGAGGTTGAGGAGGGCAGATCACCTGAGGTCAGGAGTTCGAGACCAGCCTGGCCAACATCGTGAAACCCCATCTCTGCTAAAAATACAAAAATTAGCTGGGTGTGGTGGTGGGTGCCTGTAGTCCCAGCTGCTCAGCAGGCTGAGGTGGAAGAAGGTCTTGAACCTGGGAGGCGGAGGTGGCAGTGAGCCAAGACTACGCCACTGCACTCCACCCTGGGTGACAGAGTAAAACTCTGTCTCAAAAAAAACAAAACTGAAAGAAAAAAAGAAATGTCAGCGTCCTTGAGGAAATAATTTACCATTGGCCTCAGCCCCCCACAGGTGCTCTTGACCAAGAAGGCTTAGTGGATCCAGGTGTTTATGGAAACCTTCTGACTGAATAACGGCTGGGCACTAAGCAATGCTGATTCAGAGATGGACCCGTGGGAAGCCAAGCTTGAAAATAAAAGCCAGAATTACAAAACAAAACAAAACAAAACAGAGACTTCCTTTAGCGGCTTCAAGTTATTAAATAACCAACCAGACAACCAGCAAACAACAATGTCCAGATTGACAACAGCCACCACCAGGACATCAGAATTCAGATTTACGTGATAAATGTCCAGTTTTTGCTGGGTGTCATGGCTCACACCTGTAATCCCAGCACTTTGTGGGGCCAAGTCAGGAGGACCGCTTGAGCCCAGGAATTCCAGACCATCCTAGGTAACATAGTGAGACTATCTCTACAAAA
>NW_016107397.1:86270-87587 GCF_001604975.1 Cebus imitator
CCCCACTCCAAAAAAAAAAAAAAAAATGACTGGCTGGGCATGGTGGCTCATGCTTGCAATCCCCCAGCATTCTGGGAGACTGAGGCAGGAGGATCACTTTTGCCTGGAAGGTGGGAAGTTGCAGTGAGCTGTGATTGTGAAGCAGGATATTTTCCTGACCTCTTAGTGGGCAGGAACTGGAGTGCATGGGCGTTGGGACTAGCCAGCTGCTTTGGTGCCGGTAGGGTGAACCACACTCACCCACTGCTCCACCCCTCGAAGGAGGGGAGCACAGGTGAGCGAGTACAGGAGATGGAGCAAGTGCTTTTAGGCACCAGCAAGAGCCAACTCTGTACTAGCCCCATGGTAGTGTCTAGCCCCAGAGGAGGTGTTACAGTACTCTTGTAGCTCCATTGTCTGTGAGTGGCTTAAGTGTTAACAGCTCAGTGGAGGATTGGTGTGACAGCCTTTTGCATTCACACTCATGGCACCCAAGTTCTCTTCCGGTGTCCAAGAGGAATGAGGTCACACGAATGAATTGAAGATGGTAAATGCAGGAGACTTAATTGCTGATGAAAGTGGCTCTAAGCGGGAAGAGGAGCTGAAAAGGGGACGGAGCAGGAAGGTAATCTTCCTCTGAAGTCCAGCTGTCCCTGGCCATACTCCTCCAGAGCTATGCCAGCAGACTGTCTCCCTGAAGTCAAGCCACTTCTCTCTGACTTTCCACTGTAGTCTTTGATGTCCAACTACTTCTCCTTTCCCAGCTGGCTGAGCCTAGGGTTTTTATGGGCACAGGATTGGGGGTGGGGCAGGACATGGGTGGTTTTGGAAAAGGCAACATTCAAGCAGGAAAACAGGGATGTTAGTTCTCACTTTGGGCTGTGGTTTCAGGCTTTTCTGCTTGAGGGTGGGACACTCTGTGGGGACACACCCTCTTCTGCCCAGAATTTCCCTGCCTCCTGTCCCTATCATTTGCACCACTAGCCTGGATGACAGAGCGAGACCCTGTCTCAAAGAAGAGAAAAGCAAAGAAAAGCAAAGCAAAGGGAAGTGAAGTGAAGCAAAGAGAAGAGAAGAGAAAAGAAAAGAAACAAAATAGCAGAGGCAAGTCTCAATGAATTTAGACGTTTATTTTGCCAAGGTTGAGGACATGCCCAGGAAAAAGAGACCCAAGCCACAGAAAAATCTGTGACCCGTGCCTTTTCCAGAGACAGTTATAAAGACTTCAGTATTTAAAGGGGAAATAGCAGGCAGGAGGGGAAGGAGGAAAGAACTAAAAAAGGAGGGAAGGCAGTGAGATAAGTGATCACTTTCTTCTTCTTCTTTTTTTTTTTTTTT
>NW_016107397.1:87897-91468 GCF_001604975.1 Cebus imitator
GCCCACCTTGGCCTCACAAAGTGCTGGGATTACAGGCGTGAGCCACCGCACCCAGCCAAATGGTCACTTTTTTTGTGAGGCTTCGATTCATGACCACTGAATCCACATGTTACATATGATAATCAGGTTTAGCCTAAAGCTGCCTCTTTACATATTTAAGTTTGGCCTAGAGGTTTTTCTGTACCTTGTGAACTACAGCAAGTGGAGGTGGAACCCGACCATAGCCCACACCTGCGCCAATCACTGTTTGCGCCGTATTCAAATAAAGCAGGCGCTGACCTGCAGCCAATCCAGTTGTTTCTGTGCCTCGCTTCTGACTTCTGTAAGGGAAATGCCCTTTGTCTGTAAATCTCCTTCCACCACGTGGCTGCACTGGAGTCTCTCTGAATCAGATGTGATTCTGGGGACTGCCAGATTTGCAAAGTTTTTATTGCTCAATTAAACTCCTTTAAATTTAATTTGGCTGAAGTTCTTTTTTAAATGTACGTGAAAGGAGGGGAAAAAGAACAGTCAATTATGAATTCATCTTGTGCTGAGTATATCTGCATTTTGCACAGGATGAAGTAAACACAGAGCAGAGGAAGGCGTCAATTATGCTTTTGTCTTAGGGTGGGTGGAAGTATAAATTTTTTTTTTTTTCTGAGTCAGAGTCTCACTGTGTCCCCCAGGCAGGAGGGTAGTGGTGTGATCTCGGCTCACTGCAGCCTCTGCCTCCTGGGTTCAAGCAGTTCTCCTGCCTCAGCCTCCTGAGTAGCTAGGATCACAGGAGTCCACCACCACGCCTGGCTAATTTTTGTATTTTTTAGTAGAGACAGGGTTTCACCATGTTGTCCAGGCAGGCTGGTCTCTAACTTCTGATTCACGAACCACCCACCTCAGCCTCCCAAAGTGCTGGGATTGCAGGTGTGAGCCCTCATGCCTGGCCAGATTTCTGTTCTTTTTTTTGTTTTTGAGACAGAGTCTTGCTCTGTCGCCAGGCTGGAGTGCAGTGGTGCAATCTCGGCTCATTGCAACCTCCGCCTCCCAGGTTCAGGTGAGTCTTCCACCTCAGCCTCCGGAGAAGCTGGGACCACAGGTGCGTGTCACCATGCCTGGCTAATTTTTGTATTTTTATTTATTTATTTATTTATGTTTTGAGACAGAATCTCACTCTGTCACCAGGCGCCAGGCTGGAGTGCAGTGGCACAATCTCAGCTCACTGCAATCTCTGCCTTCTGGGTTCAAGCAATTCTCCTGCCTCAGCCTCCCGAGTAGCTGGGACTACAGGCGTGTGCCACCAGGCCTAGCTAAATTTTTTTGTATTTTTTAGTAGACACGGGTTTCAGCATGTTGGTCAGGATGGTCTTGATCTCTTGACCTCGTGGTCGGCCCGCCTCGGCCTCCCAAAGTGCTGGGATTACAGGCATGAGCCATCGTGCCTGGCCAGATTTCTGTTCTTTCTTTGTCCTGTACCTGTGAAGGGAAGCTGTGAATTTACATGGTCAGGGTGAGGGGGCCACCTGGGGAGATATGTGGCCTTCAATCTTGCAGCCATCTGCTGAGGGACAAAAAAAAATGCAGTTTCCTGCACGACTCGGTTCCTAAGCTTAGCTTTTCCCTTTGACATAGTGAGTTTGGGGTGTGGTAATTTTATTTTTAATTTTTAAAATAAATTTTTATTTTTAAAGTTAACAGTGTTACGGGAAAGAGGATCCAGTCCAGACCCCAAGAGAGGGTTCTTGAATCTCACACAAGAAAAAATTCCAGGCAAGTCCATGGAGTAAAGTGGAAGCAGGTATATTAAGAAAGTCAAGGACCAGGGCTGGGCACAGCGACTGACACCTGTAATCCCAGCACTTTGAGAGGCCAAGGTGGGTAGATCATTTGAGGTTGGGAGTTCGGTCCAGCCTCGCCAACATGGGGAAACCCTGTCTTTACTAATAAATACAAAAAGTAACTGGGCATGGTGACACATGCCTGTAATTCCAGCTACTTGGGAGGCTGAAGCAGGAGAATTGCCTGAGCCGGGGAGGTGGAGGTTGCAGTGAGCCAAGATAACACTACTGCACTCCAGCCTGGGCAACAGGGTGAGACTCCACCATAAAAAAGAAAAAAGGAAAAAAAAAAAGAAAGTAAAGGAATACAGAATGGCTACTCCATAGGCAGATCAGTTCCTAGGGTTGCTGGCTGGCTATTTTTATAGTTAACTCTTGATTACATGCCAAACAAAGGTGGCGTATAATTCATGGGTGTTCTGGGAAAGGCATGGGCAATTCCTGGAACTGAGGAATTCCTCCCCTTTTAGAACATATACGGTAACTTCCTGATGTTGGCATGGTATTTCTAAACTGTCATGGCACTAGTGGGAGTGTTTTTAGCATGCTAAGATATTACAATTAGCATATAATGAACAGTGAGGACGACCAGAGGTCGGTTTCATTGCCACCTTGGTTTTGGTAGGTTTTGCGGCTTCTTTGCTGCAAACGGGTTTATCAGCAAGATCTTTTGTGACCTGTGTCTTGTGCCAACCTCCTATCTCATCCTGTGACTGAATGCTCACCTCCTGGGAATGTAGCTCAGTAGTGATGCAGGGTTTTTCTAGGCCCTTTCTCTGGACTCACGGAAGCGATGTCCCATCTACTCGGCCTGCTGAGCTCAACGCCTTGCAGGAAGGAGCACATGAGTAAGTGGGTGTGGGCTGCGGCCAGCTGGCTCCTCCAGGCACCGACACAGGAGTAGGCTCTATGCGGGGCCCACGGCCACACCAGGCATGTCACCTCGAGGGGAATGTGGCAGTGCCCAGGTGAGGGAGCCCGTGTCCCTGACGCCCCAGAGGGGCTATTACCGTGCTGTTTTAGTTCTGCCATCCACAGATGGTGGCATGTCAGCAGCTCAGCCGGCCCCTTGCCTCGTCACATGGGAACAGCTGCCCTCCACTGACAAGGGCAAAGGCCTGCTGTGATAGCCTTTCTGGGTATCTTCACTCGGTGGGTCCTGAGCTCTTGTCTGGCATTTAGGAAGAATGAAGTCACATGGACGACTGAAGGATGGTGAAGGTGGAGAATTTTACTGAGCAATGAAAACAATTCTCAGTGGAGAGGGGAGCTAGAGAGGGGATGGAAAGTGCAGGTCCCTTTCCCCAAAGCCAGGCGGTCTTCTCCTCCACCGACAGTCTGGGGCCTTTATAGGCACAGGATGGAGAGTAGGTGCTGACTGGTTTGTGAGTATGCAAAAAGTAGCAGTCCCAGCTATTCAGGAGGCTGAGGCTTGCTTGAGGGTCCCATGGGTGGAGGAGTTGGAGGAATGTCTGTTATTTACAATGAATCCTTTTGATCACACTGAAATTTATGCTAATGAGGTGAATTAAAGCAAAGACATCACTCAAAGGTGGGCATGACAGAGTAGAAAACCAGTTAGGAGGGGTGTGGCCGGAAAGGCAGCCGCCCCCTCGCCCGTCATGGGGAACCCGGCGCTAAACCATTGGTAGACGACCTGCTTCTTTTTTTTTCTAAAAGAAAAAATTTAAAAAAAAAGAAAACCAATTAGGAAAGGGTGGGTATATAAAATAGGTGAAGGGTGAGGATCAATCAGA
>NW_016107397.1:92813-94575 GCF_001604975.1 Cebus imitator
TTTTTAGTAGAGACGGGGTTTCACCATGTTGACCAGGATGGTCTCGATCTCTTGACCTCGTGATCCACCCGCCTCGGCCTCCCAAAGTGCTGGGATTACAGGCTTGAGCCACTGCGCCCGGCCAGCAGGCTAATTTTTGTATTTTTAGTAGAGACGGGATTTTGCCATGTTGGCCAGGCTGGTCTCGAACTCCTGACCTCAAGTGATCTGCCCGCCTCGGCCTCCCAAAGTGCCGGGATTACAGCCAGGAGCTACTGCACCCCACCCGCAGTGATCCTTTACGTCCCCTTAATAGAATTCCTCTTTCTTCCCCCTCCCATAACCTGTTTTACCAGGATCCAAACCCCTATTCTTTCTGTAACTGCAAGATGGTATAGATATATAGCGCCAGGTGCTGTGGCTCATGGCTATTATCCCAGCGCTTTGGGAGGCCAAGGCAGGAGGATCACCTGAGCCCAGGAGTTTGAGACCAGCCTGCCAAGATGGCAAGAACCCAGTCTCTACTTAAAAAGAAGTGGTATATAAGCTTCTAAATGTCTTTGGGGTGGTGGGTAATCACGCTGTGGTTCTCCTCTTACACGTGTTAATGCAATCTGTATGCCCTTTTTTCCAATTAATCTGCCTTTTGTGAGCTGATTTATCAGCAAATCTTCAGATACTGTAGCAGTTTTTCCCATGGTTCCTACAATCTCACCTCTATGCATGTAACACATTTTCACAGGTACCCTATAAATATGGACAGCTACAATGTATTAATAATATTAGGCTGGGCATGTTTGCTTACACCTGTAATCCCAGCACTTTGGGAGGCGAAGGCAGAACGATGGGTCACTTGAGCCCAGGCGTTCAAGACCAGCAGGGGCAACGTGAGACCCCCATCTCTACAAAAAAGAAAAAATTAGCTAGGCATGGTGGTGCACACCTGTATTCCTAGCTCCTCAGGAGGCTGAGGTGGGAGGATTGCCTGAGGCCAGGAGTTTGAGACCAGCTGGGGCAATATTATGAGACTCCTCTCTATAGAAAATAAAATTAAAGCGCAGGCGCGGTGGCTCACGCCTCTAATCCCAGCACTTTGGGAGGCCGAGGCCGGTGGATTGCCTGAGGTCAGGAGTTCAAAACCAGCCTGGCCAACATGGTGAAACCTCCTCTCTACTAAAAATACAAAAATTAGCTCGGTGTGGTGGTACATACCTGTAATTCCAGCTACTCGGGAGGCTGAGGCAGGAGAAGCGCTTGAGCCTAGAAGGCAGAGGTTGCAGTGAGCCTAGATTGAACCACTGTACTCCAGCCTGGGCAACACAGTGAGACCCTGTCTCAAAAACAAAACAAAACAAACAAAAAAACGAAAGGAATAAAGACTGGCTATTCCACAGGCAGAGCAGTGCCAAGGACAGCTGGACTGAGTATGCTTACAGTTATTTCTTGATTCTATGCTAAAGAAAGAATGGCTTATTCATGAGTTTTCCAGGAAGGGGTCAGGGATTTCCCAGAACTGAGAGTTCTTCCCCTTTAGACCATATAGGGTAACTTCCATGTGGCACTTGTAAACTATCATGGCACCGGTCGGAGCGTCTTTTAGCATGTAATATATTATAATTAGCATGTAATGAGCAGTGAGGATGGCCAGAGGTTACATTCATCACCATTGGTGGGTTTTGGCTGGCTTCTTTACCGCATTCTTTTATTTATTTATTTTTTTAAAGACGGGGTTTCACCATGTTGGTCAGGCTGGTCTTGAACTCCCGACCTCAGGTGGTCCACA
>NW_016107397.1:96265-97459 GCF_001604975.1 Cebus imitator
GATTTTGGACCAATCCCAGAAGGAAACGTAACACCTTTTATATGCACGTGATTTCTTTGCTGTGTTAACTCTGCAGCTTATAAAAACATAAAAAAAATTTTTTTAAATTTTTTTGAGATGAAGTCTCTCTCTGTTGCCCAAGCTGGAGTGCAGTGGTGTGATATCAGCTCACTGCAACCTCAAGCAATTTTCCCACTTCAGCTTCCTGAGTAGCTGGGAGTACAGGTGCGTGCCACCATGCCCGGCAATTGCTGTATTTTCAGTAGAGACAGGATTTCACTATGTTGGCCAGGCTGGTCTCAAACTCCTGAGCTCAGGCAATTCGCCTGGTCGCAGCCCCACAGAGAGCTGGGATTACAGGCATGAGCCACTGTGCCTGGCCAAGAAATTATATAATTTTTTAAAAGGCATATTAATTTGTGTAAAACAACTGACTCTGTTATAAATGCTCATGAAAAGCCTTCATAATATGATTTAGTACTTAAGTGGTGCTTTTGCAGTAGAAATTACTATTAAAGTCATCTCTGACTCCAACAAACACATAGTTTTATTGTATTACAAAATACTGTATTGATGCCAAAATTTTATAATTCAGAAAAGATATTACCTTCTTTAGATCTGTATTTCCAAAACAGTCTATGAATTATAATGCTATATTCTAGGCTGATTATATCAACTGAAAAATATTACCTAAATTTTGCTGCACTCTAAATTTAAACAGAGGAACCATTGTTCACCTCTTTTATAGCATTTTTTATTTGCTAACCTCATAAAATTTCTATGTGTCAAAATCACACTTCTATAATTGCTAAAGCATGAGCTGTTAGGTTATTTCAATGTAATTGCATTTTGAAGTAATTGTGACCACAAATCATTCTTATAAAAGGAGATTTGTACATTATGTAACTTATAAATCAGCTACAGCATAAATTCCAGGTGCTTAATGCTTTTAATAATACGATGTCACAGCTAGGAGAAAAACTCGACTTATGCTCATCACTAACAGCACTGCAGTGCTTTTTATGGCAAATCATTCTTCCTGATTACCGAAGGCCAGGTGCTGTCTTAAAAACAATGTAGTAAATGAATTTTGTCTCACATTTCAGGGCAAGGAATTGTCAGCCATTAAATAGTATTTTCAGGCTGGGCGCAGTGGCTCACACGCCTGTAACTGCAGCACTTGGGAGGCTGAGG
>NW_016107397.1:98040-98505 GCF_001604975.1 Cebus imitator
TGCACTCCAGCCTGGATGACACAGAGGGACCCTGTTTGAAAAAAAAAATCATGTGAAAATTCAAGGGACTTCAAATAGCCAAAACAATCTAGAAAAAGAAAAACAAAGTTGGAAGACTCGCATTTCTCAATTTCAAAAGTTACAACAAAGCTATAATAATGAAAACAATCAGTACTGATATGGGCATCCAGGCAAGCCCCCCAATTGTGGATTAGCCTGGGAGGGTTTGTGGTTACACTCAAAGAATTCAAGGCTACGCTGGTGCTATTAAACAGTGATCTTTTTATATTTTTATTTTTTGAGACGGAGTCTCCATCTGTCACCCAGGCTGGAGTGCAGTGGCGTGATCTCAGCTCACAGCAACCTCTGCATCCCGGGTTCAAGTAATTCTCTACCTCAGCCTCCTGTGTAGCCTCCCGAGTAGTGTGGCACCCGGCACCACACTCGGCTAATTTTTGTACTTTT
>NW_016107397.1:98648-102833 GCF_001604975.1 Cebus imitator
TTTTTTATGATGGGGTTTCACCATGTTGGCCAGGCTGGTCTTGAACTCCTGACCTCAGGGGATCCACCCACCTCAGCCTCCCAAAGTGCTAGGACCCCTACAGGCGTGAGCCACTGCGCCTGGCTCAATTTTTGTATTTTTAGTAGAGATGGGGTTTCACCATCTTGGCCAGGTTGGTCTTGAACTCCTGACCTCCTGATCCACCCGCCCTGGCCTCCCAAAGTGCTGGGATTATAGGCGTGAGCCACCCCACTCAGCCTATTTTTTATTTTTTTGAGACAGTGTCACTCTTGTTGCCCAGGCTGGAGTGTAATGGCACGATCTGGGCTCACCACAACCTCTGCCTCCCCGGTTCAAGCTATTCTCCTGCCTCAGTCTCCCGAACAGCTGGGATTACAGGCTTGAGCCACCACGCCCAGTTAGTTTTGTATTATTAGTAGACATGGGGTTTCTCCATGTTGGTCCAGCTCGTCTCAAACTCCCCACCTCAGGTGATCTGCCCGCGTCGGCCTCCCAAAGTGTTGGGATTACAGGCGTGAGCCACCACATCCAGCAAAAGCAATCTTCTATTAAACCCCAGAGCTGCTTCTTGCAAAGCAGGAGTGAACTCATAAGCAATGCACCCAGAGCTGCGCTTGCGGGCAGTTGGCTAGCTGTAATTTCTTTTTCTTTTTTTTTTGAGACAGAGTCTTGCTGTCACCCTGGTTGGAGTGCAGTGGTGTGATCTCTGCTCACTGCAACCTCTGCCTTCCATATTCAAGTGATTCTCCCACCTTAGCCTCCCAAGTAGCTGCGATTACAGGTGTGGGCCACCATGCCCAGCTAATTTTTGTATTTTTTGGTAGAGACAAGGTTTCGCTCAGTTAGCCAGGCTGGTCTCAAGATCCTGGCCTCAAGGGATCCTGTCTTGGCCTCCCAGTGTTGGAATTACAGGCGTGAGCCACCTTGCCTGGCCTCTTTTCTTTTTTTGAGATACTGTCTTGCTCTGTTGCCCAGGCTGGAGTGCAATGGTACAATCCCGGCTCATTGTAGCCTCGACCTCCTGGGTTCAAGCAATCCTTCTGCCTCAGCCTTCCAAATAGCTGGGACCACAGGTGTGTGCCACCACACCTAACTAATTTCTTTCTTTCTTTTTTTGAGACAAAGTTTCACTCTTGTTGCCCCAGACTGGAGTGCAATGGTGTGACCTCGGCTCACCACGACCTCTGCATTTGAGACTCAAGCGATTCTCCTGCCTCAGCCTCCTGAATAGCTGGGATTACAGGCACGTGCTATTGTGCCTGCCTAATTTTTTTTTTTTTTTTAAAGACGGGGTTTCACCATGTTGGTCAGGCAGGTCTTGAACTCCCGACCTCAGGTGATCTGCCCGCCTTGGCCTCCAAAGTGCTTGGATTACAGGCGTGAGTCACTAGCCCGGCCTAGTTTTGTGTTTTTAGTAGAGACGGGGTTTCTCTATGTTGGCCAGGCTGGTCTCAAACTCCTGACCTCAGGTGATCCAAAGTGCTGGGATTACAGGTGTGAGCCACCACACCAGGCCCTAATTTCTTCTTTTTAAAGTAGAGAAGGGATCTCCCTATGTTGCCCAGGCTGGCTTGAACTCCTGGGTTCAAGGGATCCTCTTGCCTCAGCTTTCCACAGTGCCGGGGTTACAGGCATGAGCCACCGTGCTTGGCCCAGTGGCATTTGTCTTAGCTCTCTTGTGATACTCATTCTGGTGGCTGCTGTGGGGACACTGACGTGGTCTTATGGAGAGGCCCATGGGATAAACTGAGGCCTCCTGCCCATGAAACCGTGCCCCAGAGAGTTAAAGAAACCAATGACTAGCAGAAATCCTCTAGTGTGCAGGGTGGCAGATTAAAAAAAGAAACAACTTGCAGAAATGCTGAAATTCATCTGTTTGTGGGATTAGCACGCTGGCTGAAATAGACTGGAACCAATATGGCCAGTGGCAGTTTGCACAGAACAAGCTTGCCAATGTCACAGCCAGAACTTCCACTGCACGTTACATACTAACCAGCCCCGGAATTTGCTCACGCCACCCATGAGGTAGCATGAAGAGGGAACTCTGCATGCCCGAGCACTTTCCAGGCCTCCCTTTCCTTCCATCAATCACCTAATCTCAGAATCCACCCCCTAAACCTTTCCTAATAAAATTACTGCCGTAAAGCTGGCACAGGGAGAGATTTGAGCTAGACTTCTGTCTCCTTATTGGTTGACTTGCAATAAAGCTTTTCTGTTCTCAAAAACCTGGTGTCAGCTGGGCGTGGTGGCTCATGCCTGTAATCCTAGCACCTTGGGAGGTCAAGGCAGGAGGATCATTTGAGGCTTGGAGTTCAAGGCCAGCTGGGACAACATAGTGAGACCCCACCTCTAAAAACAAAAAAAATGGCCAGGTGTGGTTGCTCATGCCTGTCATCCCAGCAGTTTGGGAGGCCGAGCTGGGTGAATCACTTGAGGTCAGGAGTTCAAGACCAGCCTGGCCAACATAGTGAAACCCCGTCTCTATTAAGGACACAAAAATTAGTTGGGCATGGTGGCGCACATCTGTAATCCCAGCCACTCAGGAGGCTGAGGCAGGAAAATTGCTTGAATCTGGGAGACGGAGGTTGCAGTGAGCCAAGATTGAGCCACCGCACTTCAGCCTGGGTGACTGAATGAGATCCTGTCTCAAAATAATAATAATAATAATAATAATAATAATAAAAGCTTGGTGTCATAGTATTGGCTTGCAGCTCATTGGCTCAAGCCCATTTTGCTCTGCAGAATCAACCGCTGGCATCAAACTGCTCGCCACGTGAGTGAGCCACATAGGAGGGTTCCTGGAAGGGACCCTCAGCCCGTTACACCCTCAAAGGACTGCAGCCCCAGGAGAGACCCCTACATCACAGTCCCCCACCCAAAGGACTCCCAATTCTTGACAAACAGAGTGATCACTGTTTACTTACATTTTATTTTTTGGCGGAGTTTCGCTCTTGTCCAGGCTGTAGTGCAAAGGCATAATCTCGGCTCACCGAAACCTCCACTTCCCGGGTTCATGCAATTCTCCTGCCTCAGCCTCCCCAGTAGCTGGGATTACAGGCATGCGCCACCATGCCCAGGTTATTTTTCTGTGTTTTTATTAGAGACGGGGTTTCTCCATGTTGGTCAGGCTGGTCTTGAGCTCCCGACCACAGGTGATCTGCCTGCCTCGGCCTGCCAAACTGCTGGGATTACAGGCGTGAGCCATTGTGCCTGGCCTTATTTTTAATTATTTATTTGCTTATTATTTATTTATTTTTGAGATGGAGTTTTACTCTTATTGCCCAGGCTGGAGTGCAGTGGCGTGATCTCGGCTCACCGAAACCTTCGCCTCCTGCGTTCAAGTGATTCTCCTGCCTCACCCTCCAGAGTAGCTGGGATTACAGGTGTCCACCACCATGCCCAGATAAGTTTTGTATTTCTGGTAGAGACAGGGTTTCACCAGCTTGGCCAGACGGTCTTGATCTCTTGATCTTGTGATCCACCCACCTTGGCCTCCCAAAGTGCTGAGATTACAGGCATGACGCTGTGGCCCCGCCGATCACTGTTATTTTAAGCAACCAAGTTGAGAGGTGACTTCCTCTGTGTGTGTGTGTGACACAGTTTCACTCTGTCACCAGGCTGGAGTGCAATGGCGTGATCTTGGCTTACCGCAACCTTTGCCTCCCAGGTTCAAGCAATTCTTCTGCCTCAGCCTCCGGAGTAGCTGGGACAACAGGTGTGTGCCACCACACCAGGCTAATTTTTTTTTTTGTATTTTTAGTAGAGATGGGGTTTCACCATTATAGCCAGGATGGTCTTGATCTCTTGATCTTGTGATCCGCCCGTCTTGGCCTCCCAAAGTGCTGGGATTACAGGTGTGAGCCACCGCACCCAGCCTGGAGAAGTGATTTCCTATGCAACATTAGGCAACTCAGGTAATCACCTCTCCCTGTCAATCCCCCGACGGGGGTAGTAGTTCTTTCCTGCAGTCAGTCATCTCTGGGTTACCTAAGTACCCACTTCTGGCCTTTCCTCTTTCAACAGCCATATAAAAAATTTCTCACATTAAATTCAGCCAAGTGTGGAGGCTCATGCCTGTAATCCTAGCACTTTGGGAGGCCCAGGAGACTGCTTGAGACCAGGAGTTCGAGGCCAGCCTAGGCAACAAAGTGAGACCTTGTCTCT
>NW_016107397.1:103448-109031 GCF_001604975.1 Cebus imitator
TAGTAGAGACGGGGTTTCACCGTGTTGACCAGGATGGTCTCGATCTCTTGACCTCGTGATCCACCCGCCTCGGCCTCCCAAAGTGCTGGGATTACAGGCTTGAGCCACCGCGCCCGGCCCTAAATTTTTTATTTCTTCTTGAGACAAGGTCTTGCCGTGTCACTCAGAACTGCAGTGCAGGGACATGACCACTGCTCACGGCAGCCTTGACCTCATGGGTTCAAGTGATCCTCCTGCCTCAGCCTCTGAGTAGCTGGCACTACAGGAACACATCACAGCATCCAGATAATTTATTTTTTGGGTAAAAACAGTCTTGCTATGTTGCCCAGGCTGATCTTGAATTCCTGGCCTCAAGTGATCCTCCCACCTCAGCCTCCCAAAGTGCTGGGATTATAGGTGGGAGCCATCACGTGCAGCCCATTTTCTTGACAGGACCCTTTAAGTTTTACAAGAAAACACGAAGTGTGAAAGCAGTACCTCCCAAATATGCCCGGCCCTCCAAATGCAGCTTTTTTTTTGAGACTGTGTCGCTCTGCCGCCCAGGCTGGAGTGCAATGGCATGATCTCAGCTTACTGCAACCTCCGCCTCCCGGGTTCAAGCGATTCTCCTGCATCAGCCTCCTAAGTAGCTGGGACTACAGGCACACACCACCACACCCACTAATTTTCTGTATTTTCAGTAGAGACAGGGTTTCACCATGTTAGCCAGGATGGTCTGGCTCTCCTGACCTTGTGATCCACCCACCTCGGCCTCCTGAAGTACTGGGATTACAGGCGTGAGTCACTGCGCCCGGCCAAACCCAGCTTTGGAAGAATCTTCACTTGTCCTGGCTGGGCCACCACCTCAGCTCCACCTAAAATTGGGCTGTTCTGGGTGCTCTCTTCCCCTCTACACTCCCCAATGGGCCCCTTTCTGCCTCTCCATCCCTCTTTTTTTTTGAGACAAGGTCTTGCTTTGTTGCCCAGGCTGGAGTGCAGTGGTGCAATCATGGCTTACTGCAGCCTTGATCTCTTGGGCTCAAAAGATCCTCCCACCTCAGCCTCCCAAGTAGCTGGGACCACAGGTACATGCCACCATGCCCAACTAATTTTGTGTTTGAGACAGTTTCACTCGCTGCCCAGGCTGGGGTGCAGTGGCTCGATTTCGGCTCACTGCAAACTCTGCCTCCTGGGTTCAAGCAATTCTCCTGCCTCAGCCTCCAAAGTAGCTGGGATTTCAGGCACCCACCAACACACCCGGCTAATTTTGTATTGTTAGTTGAGATGGGGTTTCACTATGTTGGTCAGGCTGGTCTCAAACTCCTGACCTCAAGTGATCTGCCTGCCTTGGCCTTCCAGAGTGGTGGGATTACGGGCGTGAGCCACCGTGCCTGGCCTGCCCAACTAATTAAAAAAAATTTTTTGTAGAGACAGGATCTCACGATATTGTCCAGGTTGGTCTTGAACTCCGGGGCTTAAGGGATCGTCCTGTCTCAGCCTCCCAGGTGCTGGGATTACAGGGGCCACTATGCTCATCCTTATCTTCTCGTCAGGGAAGATTAGCTGTACTCCTCTCCACCATTTCCCCAGGGCCCCAGACACACATCGCCACGCAGGACCTGGGTGGGGAGTACGGAATTTATTTTATTGTTTGGCGTCTGGGTTTGGTTCCTTGGATGTCATGGGGGTGGGTGTGTCCCACCTCCCTAAGTCATGGTCCCACGGGCCTGTCAGGATTGTTTTCCAGGTTCAAAGTGCACTGAGAAAGCTTCACAGTTTTAATACTTCCTAGATGCTCAACTGAGGCAAAGTGACAGAATGGCCCTCCCACCCCTGCCCGCCACAAAAATAAAACCCCAAGCCCCTGGCAGCTGCGGCTGCTGCTGCAGCCGTATGAAAAAATAATACAAACTTTTCTCTTTTTTTTTTTTTTTTNTCTTTACTCAGAGGTGGAATTCTAAGCAGAGAAGCCAGAGGCTGTGATATTCAACATAGAAATACTACCCTAAAGTTCCTGGCACCAAAAATATCACAGTTACAGGCAGCCTCTGGAAATGGAATGAATATTCCATTATTTCTAACCATGGTTAGAAAGATGCATCAGGCTGCAGAATTTTCATCAGGCTGTCCTACTATGAATAATGTCATATGATATATTTTTTTTTTTTTTTTTTTTTTATAGATTTCTTCTGACTGTGTCAGTGAAATCTGACATTACAATAAACCCTTGACAATATTCAATATGGTTTAAAACAGTGTTCTAAGAGAAAATAATACAAACTTTTCTCTTTTTTTTTTTTTTTTCTTTGCATTTTAGTTTGGGAACAAACTCTTCTTAAAAAATAGATTACACAGAAAAAACGCAGAGGACAGAGGGGCATGAGGAGGGGCAGGGAGCCTCGGGGGAGACCCCGGGAAGGCTGTGAGATGACCGCAGGGGCTGAGCTGCTGGCGGACACATGCCCTGCCTGCCGTGCCCGCCGTGCCCGTCCTCTCTCTGCCCGAGCCGGCTCCTCCCCATCAGCTCCGGCCCGGGCACCGCAGCTCCAATGCTCCCTCGAGGGACCCCCTTCACCCTGAGGCTTGGTACCTGCTTCTCACTAAAGTGGCTTTGAGAAACAACCAACCAAAAAAGACCCAAAGTGAGAGAAGGGGCTGTTTGCTCAGCCGTCGGGGACCTCTGCCCCACAGGATCAGCCCTCTCTCTGCTTTGGGGCTTTGGAGAATCCTCGATACTTGTTGCTACCTAGACACCCCCTGTGGGGAAAACGGACCCCAGACACCCCATTTGGTTCCTGGGAACACAGACACCTGGGAACCTGGCTTCTGCCCTGACACGCGCCCTCCCATGCACCCAAACGAGATAGGGGGCATGGCTGGGAGGCTGCCTCTCAGCCCAGCCTCCGTGGAGCTATGGATCAGACAGGCGGCTGGGGCAGCGGCGTGTGGAAAGGGGCACAGCTCACACAGGCCCTCCAGCTCATGCAAGGGGAAGCGAGAGGGGACAGCCCTGCCAAGACAGAGGTTACAGCAGGGCGAGGGGATGCTGTGTGTGTGCAGCTGGGCCGGCTCCGGGGCCGGGGCAGAGAAGGCAGGGGAAGCGGTCCACGGGGCAGGAGAAGGCAAGTCAGGGCCTGGCTCTGGGGAGAAGCCTGGGTCCCCACTGTCCCAGCTGAGGGCCACCTCCTTCAGAGGAATCTGGCAGGGGTGGATTCTCTGGAGGTGGGGACGGGGGCGGCTGAGCGGTCCAGCTCAATCGGGGACCTCGGGGTGGGCAGGCAGTCCGCTCTCGCCGCGCCGGTAGGTCTCCCAGAAACCCCTGTCCAGCTGCTCCAGCTGAGGGCCCAGTGGCAGGCGGCCAGCCAGGTGCATGTGGAGCATCTCCAGCCAGTGCTCCAGCTTCACGAAGGACGGCCTGGGTGACAGGCGAGTGGGGAGATGATGGGTCTGGCTCTCCTCGGAATCAGCCCCAGTGGACCCCCAGGCCAGAGCCCCACCCTACTCACCTCTTCTCAGGGTCCAGATCGCAACAGTGCACAGTGATGGGGAAGAAGCTCGGGGGGCAGTTTGGGGGGCAGTAGCGGTCCAGGAAGCCTCGCACGTTGAGGCCAAAGTCCATGGTACGGGGCAGGTAGTCAGGGTCCGCGTTCACCCGCCCGATAATCTGTCCGGTACAAGGACCCAGTTATTCCAGGGAGGCTCTCAGCCCGGGCGTCGGGGTGCCATCCAGGTGGCTTGAGGGCAGGCGGCACTGGGCCTGGCTGCAGTCTGACTGGGGCATCCCCCGAGGGTCAGCCCATGCCTTGCTGCAGGCAGCCTTCCCGGCCTGAGGCCCCTGCAGACGCCGAGCCTGCAGCCTGGGTGAGTAGGGACAAGCCCAGGCCTCAACACCACTGCGACCCACCCTGGACCTACCTCGCACAGGACGATTCCGAAGGAGAACACATCCACCTTCTCGTCATAGCTGCGGCCTGGACAAAGACACTGACTGTCAGCAGCTGAACACACAAGGGTGCCAGGGATGCCAAAAGGCAGGGCACCAGGCCAGCCGGGAGGATGCCCTGGCTGGGAGGTCAAGGCCCAGGAGGCAGAGGCCGGCAACCTCCGTGGAAACCCAGGCTTACGCTCTGTCCCCCAATCCCACGGTCTGAGCAAGCCTCTGGGAGCTCGGAGGAGCAAGGGGCAGAGCCCTGGGCACAGAGTTCCTGGCCCAGCTCAGCCACCCATCAGCTGCGTGACTCTGGGCAAGTCGTGAACTCTGTGGTGATCCTGAAGGGCAACCGTGTGAGGTCTCTGGAATCCGTGAATGCTACTGGGTTGGAAGAGGGGTCTTTTGCAGATGGGATTAAGTTAGTCTGGAGATGAGATGATGCTGGATGATCTGGGGGGGCCCTGAATGCCACTGCAAATGCCCTCATGAGAGATACACAGAGAAGACACAGCAGCAGAGGAGGAGGTGGGCCTGTGAAGACGGGTGGAGTCTGGAGTGATGTGGCCACAAGCCCAGGAATGCAAGACAACCAGAAGGAGGAAGAGGCAAGGAATGCTTCTCCCCCAGGACCCCCAGAGGGAGCGGAACCCTGTTTGATTTCAGCCTTCTGGCTTCCAAAACTGTGGGGAATGCATTCTGCTGTTTATTTTGAGATGGAGTCTTTCTCTGTCGCCCAGGCTGGAGTGCAGTGGTGCGATCATGGCTCACTGCAACGTCCACCTCCTGGTTCAAGGGATTCTCCTGCCTGAATTTCCTGATTAACTGAGATTACGGGCATGTGCCACCATACCTGGCTAATTTTTGTATTTTTAGTAGAGACAGGGTTTCACCATGTTGGCCAGGCTGGTCTTGAACTCCTGACCTCAAGTGATCCGCCCACCTCGGCCTCACAAAGTGCTGGGATTACAGGTGTGAGCCACTGTGCCCGACTATTTTCTGCTGTTTTAAATCATCAAGTTTCTAACAATTTATTACAGCAGCCTCAGGAAACTGACATGGACTCTCTAAGTCTCAGTTTCCTCATCTGTAAAATGGGAATTACGCTTGCCACTACTTAATGAGGTTAAACCTTCGGTACATGGCCAGTGGTCTGAGACCAGTCTGGGAAGCATAGTGATACCCCGGCCTCTGTGAAACATTACAACAATTGGCTGGGTGTGGTGTTTTGTGCTGGTGGTCCCAGCTACTCAGGGGCCTGGGGCGGGATGATAATTTGAGCCCAGAAGGTCGATGTTGCAGTGAGCTATCGTGGCACCACTGCACTCCAGCCTGGGCAACCGAGCAAAAACTCTGTCTCTTCAAAAATCAAATCAAATCAAATAAAAGGGCCAGACGCAGTGGCTCACACCTGTAATCCCAGCACTTTGGGAGGGCAAGGCAGGTGAATCACGAAGTCAAGAGATCGAGACCATCCTGGCCAACATGGTGAAACCCCGCCTCTACTAAAAATACAAAAAGTAGCTGGGTGTGGTGGCAGGCAGCTATAGTTCCAGCTTCCCGGGAGGCTGAGGCAGGAGAATCTCTTGAACCCGGGAGGCAGAGGTTGCAGTGAGCTGAGATCGTGCCACTGCACTCCAGCCTGGCGACAGAGTGAGACTCCGTCTCAAAAAAAA
>NW_016107397.1:110036-117945 GCF_001604975.1 Cebus imitator
CAGCCTCCCGGGTTCAAGCGATTCTTCTCCTGCCTCAGCCTTCCAACTATGTTGGCCAGGCTGGTCTTGAACTCCTGACCTCAAGTGATCCGCCCGCCTCAGCCTCCCAAAGTGTTGGAATTACAGGTGTAAGCCACTGTGCCTGGCTGGTTTTTGTTGTTGTTGTTTTTTTTAAAGATAGGGGCTCACTCTGTTGCCCGGGCTGGAGCTCAGTGACGCAATCAGAGCTCACTATAACACTGACCTCCTGGGCTCAAGGGATCCTCCCAGCTGTCCTTCCAAGTAGCTGGGACTACAGGCACGTGTCACCAAGCCTGGCCTGACTGTAACAATATTAAGAGGCAGGGCCCCTAAGTGGTAATGGGGTCACAAGGGCTCTGTATGAATGAATGGATTAATGGGTTGTTGAGGGCCAGTCAGTCATCACAAGAGAGGGTCTGTATTAGGGTCAGTTTTGGGGTCTCTCGTGAGCCTCTCTCACCATGTGATGCTTTTTTTTTTTTGAGATGGCATCTCACTCTGTCGCGCAGGCTGGAGTGCAGTGGCACAATCTTGGCTTGCTGCAACCTCCGCCCTTCTGGGTTTAAGTGATTCTCCTGCCTCAGCCTCCTGAGTAGCTGGGTTTACAGGCATGTGCCACCATGCTGGCTAATTTTTGAATTTTTAGTAGAGACAAGGTTTCACCATGTTGGCCAGGCTGGTCTTAAACTCCTGGCTCCAAGTAATCTACCTGCCTCGGCCTCCCAAAGTGCTGAGATTACAGGCGTGAGCCCCTGCGACCGGCCTGGTTTTGTGTTTTTCAGACAGGCTCTGTCTCTGTCTCCCAGGCTGGAGCAGAGTAGCACAATCTCAGCTCACTGCAACCTTTACCTCCCAGGCGCAAGCGATCCTCCCACCTCAGCCTCCCAAGT
The DNA here is from genome assembly GCF_001604975.1 of Cebus imitator. Classification (NCBI taxonomy): domain Eukaryota; kingdom Metazoa; phylum Chordata; class Mammalia; order Primates; family Cebidae; genus Cebus; species Cebus imitator. The sequence goes on from NW_016107397.1 coordinate 110,948, forward strand.
AGTTGGGACCACGGGCTCATGCCACCACACCCGGCTATTTCATTTTGTATTTTTGGCAGAGATGGGCTTTGGTCATGTTGCCCAGGCTGGTCTTGAACTCCTGAGTTCAAGCAATCCACCTGCCCCTGCCTCCCAAAGTGCTGGATTACAGTTGTGAGCCACCGTGCCTGGCACATTTGTGTTGTTTGGAGCCACCTGGGTCACACTACTTTGTGATGGCAGCCCCAGGACATGAACACACCACCTCTCCAGATGGGCGTGGTTACCCCCTTCTCTGCTTCTGTTGGAGAACTAGGCTCCCCTCCCTTGCCAGTCCTTAGACACTGGGCTGCTTGCCTGACTGTCCCCTGCTTAAATATCCACTTAAAGCCTCTTCTTTCAGGAAGCCTGCCCTGACCACCCCAGCCCACACGTCTCTGCCCCCACTCCACAGCCCCCAGCTGCTGGTACTGCCTGGGGTAGCCCGTGGCCACTCTGCCGTGGGCTGCGCGAACACTAAGGTCCTGGTCCTTTGCAGCTTACATGTCACTTTCTCCTTCATTGATTTATGAGACCCTCCTACCGACCTGGGATGCTGATGGCCCACCGTGAGTCAGTGGCAGAGACAGGGCTTGAACCCAGGTCTGTCTGCCCCCGGACCCTGGGCTCTTCCCTACGGGCTGCTGATCCCACCTCCATCTCAAATTGAAGTTAGGGAGGCAACCTAGGGGCCTCCAGTTCCGGGAAGGCCCCAAGGCTGGGAGTGGGTGGGCTCCTGCTGCCTCCCTGACACCCAGCCGCGTGGGGCCCTGCTGCTCACCTCTCGGACCAGGCAGTTGTGGGAGTTGAGGTCTCGGTGGATAATGCTCATGGAGTGGAGGTAGGCCTGGGGGCAGGGACACAGGGGTCAGGGGGCATCTGTGCGGAGGGACCCCAGCCCATTCTGGCCCCCCCAAGAACGCCCTCCACTCCCACCCCAATCAGCCTGGTTGGGGCGATTCTTCCTACTCTCCCACTGGCCCCCTCTGCCCTCTGTTTTTTTTTTCTTTTGGGATGGAGTCTTGCTCTGCCTCCCAGGCTGGAGTACAATGGCGTGATCTCGGCTCACTGCAACCTCCGCCTCCCCAATTCTAGCGATTCTCCTACCTCAGCCTCCCGAGTAGCTGGGATTACAGACGTGTGTCACCAAGCCAGGCTAATTTTGTATTTTTAATAGAGACGGGGTTTCTCCATGTTGGCCAGGATGGTCTTGAACTCCCTACCTCAGGTGATCCACCTGCCTCAGCCTCCCAAAGTGCTGGGATTACAGGCGTCAGACACTGTGCCCGGTCCCCCTCTGCCCTCTTTCAAAGCTTCTTTGTGAGTTATTTTATTTTATTATTTTTTTAAATTATTATTATTTTTTTTAAGATGGGGTTTCACCATGATGGCCAGGCTGGTCTTGAACTTCTGACCTCAGGTGATCCACCCACCTCGGCCTCCCAAGGTGCTAGGATTACAGGCGTGAGCCACTGTGCCCGGCCGTTTGTGAGTTTTGTTTGCAAATTCCTGGTGGCATTAGGAATGGAGTTGGAACACCTGGCTCACTCACCATTCCCGACGCGATGTCCTTGGCAAAGCTCACTCTCTGGCTCCAAGGGTATTGGCTGTCCTGGAATAGAAAAGGAATGGCCAGGATGTGGCTGGCGGGGGCTCGGTGGCAGGGATGGTTGCATGAGAGAGAGGCAGGAAGGGGGCAAGTGTCCTAGAGGGTCCTATGGGCTCCCTGACACCCAATTTCTTTTTTTTTTGAGACAGAGTCTCGCTCTGTCACCAGGCGGAATGCAGTGTCGCCATCTTGGCTCACTGCAACCTCTGTGTCCTGAGTTCAAGCAATTCTCCTGCCTCAGCCTCCTGAGTAGCTGGGATTACAGGCACCCACACCACGCCCAGCTAATTTTTGTATTTTTTAGTAGGGATGGGGTTTCACCATGTTGGCCAGGATGGTCTCAAAATCCTGACCTCATAATCCACCCGCCTCGCCTCCCAAAGTGCTGGGATTACAGGCGTGAGCCACCGTGCTGGGCCAGAGCTCTTTATTTATAAAGATGGATTTGTAATTTTATCCAAATCCTTAAGAAAAGTTCTGAATGTTATTCTGGTTTTTGAGATAGGGTCATGCTCCGTGGCCCAGGCTGGAGTGCAGCCTTGAACTCCTGGCCTCAAGCGATCCTCTCGCCTTGGTCTCTCAAAGCGCTGGGATAACAGGTGTGCGCCATCGTACCTGGCCTTTCCCAACTTTACGTGGAGTTTGTCGCTCCCCTATGTAATCGGAATCAGGGTTGAGGGCCCTGAGACCCCTGTGGCTGCCTCCCGGTGAAGAGATGAGACTGAGACCCAGAGAGGGAGCCGCCGTGCCCGGGGCTGCACAGCGGGGGTGGCTGGCTCTGCCCGGGACTCACCATGCTCTTGATGATGTCCCGGAGCGTGCCCCCCTTGATGTACTCAGTGATGAAGTTGAGCCGCTTGTCCTTGTAGAGCACCCCGATGAACTTGAGCACATTGGGGTGCTCCAGGCATCGCATGACCTTCACCTGATGGGGCACAAGCAGGATGGGCCCGGGCTCTGTGGGGTCTGAGCTGGGTCTGCTTCTCTCCGCTCCATCCCCCCGGGGCGGCAGATGGTCTCAAAGATGACGAAACCCAGCTTCCCTCTCCTGCTTCTGCCACACCCAGCAGCTGCTGTGCGCTCTGCTTCAGCTGCCTCTACCCACAGCAATGCTCTTATTCCCAGTCCCCTCCCTGAAATTACGATTTTTTTTTTGAGAAGTCTCTCTCTGTCACCCAGGCTGGAGTGCAGTGGCGCAATCTTGGCTCCCTGCAACCTCTGCTTCGCGAGTTCAGGCGATTCTCCTGCCTCAGCCTCCTGAGTAGCTGGGATTATGGGCGCCCACCACCACCACGCCCAGCTAATTTTTGTATTTTTAGTAGAGAAGGGGTTTCGACATGTTGGCCAGGCTGGTTTCAAACTCCTGACCTCAGGTGATCTGCCCCCTCCACCTCCGAAAGTGCTAGGGTTACAGGCTTGAGCCACTGCTCCCGGCCCATGGAGTTACTTTCTTCCTTTTGGAGACAGGGTCTTGCCTTGTTGCCCAGGCTGGAGTGCAGTGGTGCGATCACTGCAGCCTCCAACTCCTGGGCTCAAGCGATCCTCCCACCTCAGCCTCCCAAGCAGCTGGGATGACAGGTGCGTATCACCAACCTCAGCTAATTTAAAGTGTTTTTGTAGAGATGGGATCTTGCTATGTAGTCCAGGTTGGTCTCAAAGTATCTTCCCACCTTGGCCTCCCAAAGTGCTGGGATTACAGGCATCAGACACTCTGCCTGGCCTGCTCTCTCTTCTTTCAATGCGTCCCAGAGCCTTTTCCTGATCTATTGCATGGGGCAGGGGTGAGGAGCTGGAAGTCCCTCTGGAGGGAAGAGGGCATCCCGCTCACTGACCTCCTTGAGGAATGTCCTCTGCGTCTCCTCATCGAACCGGATCAGCTCCTTCATCACCATCACCTCACCTGTCTCACGGTGTGTCACCTGCGTGTGAGACACAGAGGTATGAAGACAGAGGCTCTGCTGTAAGCCTGCCTCCTAGGAAGCCCCACCTCCATCCCAGGACTGCAGGGAGGCGTGCAGATGGCTTGTTCATACTCTAGGCTGCTCAGGGGATGTTCCCAGACACCCAGGTGGACGGGATGCATTCATCCCTTTTTGCTTTTTTTTTTTTGAGACGGAGTCTTGCTCTGTTGCTCAGGTTGGAGTGCAATGGTGATATTGGGTCACCGCAACCTCCGCCTCCAGGGTTCACGTGATTCTCCTGCCTCAGCCTCCCGAGTAGCTGGGATTACAGGCATGCGCCACCACGCCCAGCTAATTTTCTATTTTTAGTAGAGACGGGATTTCTCCATGCTGGTCAGGCTGGTCTCCAACTCCCGACCTCAGGTGATCCGACCACCTTAGCCTCCTAAAGTGCTGGGATTACAGGCTTAAGCCACCGTGCCCGGTCTTTTTTTTTTTTTTTTTTGAGAGGGGGTCTTGCTCTGTTGCCCAGGCTGGAGTGTAGTGGTATGATCATAGCTCACTGCAGGCTTGAACTCCTGCCTCACGATCCTCCTGCCTAAGCCTCCTGAGTTGCTGGGACTACAGGCAGTCGCCATCATACCCAATTAATTTTTAAATGTTTTCTAGAGATAAGGTCAAAGCTGGTCTTGAATTCCTGGGCTCAAGCGATTTTGCAGGCTCAGTCTCTCACAGGGCTGGGATTACAGGGATAAACTGCGCCGGGCGAGGGGCCACCTTTCAATGATGTCCTGCACATAAGGTCTCTGTCTACCTGTAGGAGGTCCCATGCTCCTAATTAGCCCCAGGAGGCCACAGTGGTGGAGAGGGCACTGGCCACGGAGTCCAGAAGCCAGATACCCCTTCCACTGCGTGTCCACAGACTGGGGAGGAGGGAGGAGGACGGAGGGCTCCCACCCAGACGGTCCCCTGAGATGCCACCACGCTCTGTACCTTGATGGCTTGGCCGAAGCAGCCCTTGCCGAGCACCTCCCCGTGGATGAGGTCCGACGGCCGGAAGATGCGGTGTGGCCGGCAGACCACGCGGAGGGACTCAGAGCGACCCAGGTCCTTGCGCTGGGAGGCCGGGGATCCCAGTGAGCTGGCACCCGGAGACCTGTCGATGCTGCAGCTCCTCCTGGGGGGCACACATGGGCGCCTGGTGCCACTGGGGGATGGGTGGCACCCACCCAAGGCCCTGCCCCTTCCTCCTCCTGCCTGCCCCTGTCCACGCCAGTGTATACCGTCACCCCCTGCTTTGGAAGGGCCTGCCAGGGACAGTCCAAAGTCTGCCCATCCCAGCGTCTTGGCTCTTCCTGGCTCTGGTGGCAACCCCCAGCTTCCCCTAAACCCTCAGATCCCGCTCTGTCATCCTTTTTTTTTTTTTGAGACAGAGTCTCGCTCTGTTGCCCAGGCTGGAGTGCAGTGGCATAGCCTCGGCTCACTGCAACCTCCGCCTCCTGGGTTCAAGTGATTCTCCTGCCTCAGCCTCTCGAGTTGCTGGGACTACAGGCACCTGCCACCAAGCCTGGCTATTTTTGTATTTTCAGTAGAAATGGGGTTTCACTATGTTGGCCAGACTGGTCTTGAACTCCTGACCACAAGTGATCCACCTGCCTCGGCCTCCTAAAGTGCTGGGATTACAGTCATGAGTTACCTCACCTGGCCCCACCTCCTTCCCCTTTTAAAATTTGTTTCCTTTTTTTTTCTGGAGACTGGGTCTTGTTTTGTCACCCAGGCTGGAGAGCAGTGGCATGATCACAGCCCACTGCAGCCTCCACCTCCCTGGCTCAAGCCTGGGCTGCGTTTGTGCAGGCCTGGCTGCCCCACCCAGGTCCCATGGCCCCTGAGCCCAGCAGGAATGAAAGCACCCTGTGAACTGAGGAGCAGGCTGACTTACAAGACAGGCTTCTGCCGAGCGGAGCTGCCCGCCTCCCCGCCAGGTGTGTGAATCGGAGAGCTCAGGGGGCTGGTCTCAGACCCCGTCCCATGGCCCAGTGTATCGTGAGGGTCGTGCTCGAGGGTCAGCTGGAGCAGGCGGCTGGTTTCCTGAATCAGCAGGTCAATCTGGGAACAGCAGGCATGTGAACGGGGTTGGGGTGGAGGGGGGGCTAGGCATAAAGGCACCACCTCCCATCCTGCCCCCCAGACTCAGGACCATACCTCGTCCAGGGGCACATTTCGGATGGGTGTGCCATTGATTTCTAAGATCCGGTCTCCGACATGGATGGAATTTTTCACATCTGGGCTCATGTAGCCGGGATCCACTCTGTGGGTAGGTCAGGGGTCAGGTCAGTTCCCGCTTGTCCCTCTGAGCCCCAATAGGAAACCAAGGCCAAGGGGACCAGATCCGGGGTGAGCAGGCAGAGGATTCTACCTCATGTGACTGGGAGGTAGCAGGTGGCTAGGACACCGAGTTCAGGTTTCAGGGGATGCATTCTGTAATCGATTACTGATGTCTGCCACAGGTGTGAGCTGGAGAAACGTGGTCACCCACATGAGATGCTCAGCTGCTCCCATTCAGTGGACCATTGTCTCCACCCTCGGGGGACAGATCTATCCTGCCAACTCCCAGGTATGCTTGATCTCGATTTTTGTTTTGTTTTTTCCCGGAGACAGAATCTCACTCTGTTGCCCAGGGTGGAGGGCAGTGCCACGATCTGGGCTCACAGCAGCCTCCACTTCCTGAGTTCAAGTGATTCTTGTATCTCAGCCTCCTGAATAGCTGGGATTACAGGTGCACGCCACCATGCCCAGCTAATTTTTTGTATTTTTTTCAGAGACGGGCTTTCACCATGTTTTCCAGGCTGGTTTTGAACTCCTGAGCTCAGGCAATCTGTCTGCCTCGGCCTCCCAAAGTGCTAAGACTGGCTGGGTGTGGTGGCTCACGCCTGTAATCCCAACACTTTGGGAGGCCGAGGCGGGTGGATCACCTGAGGTCAGGAGTTTGAGACCAGCCTGGTCAACATGGGGAAACCGTGTCTCTACTAAAAATACAAAAATTACCTGGGAGTGGTGGTGCGTGCCTGTAGTCCCAGCTACTTGGGACGCTGAGGCAGGGGAATCACTTGAACCTGGGAGGTGGAGGTTGCAGTGAGTCAAGATTGTGCCAGTGTACTCCAGCCTGGGTGACAGAGCAAGACTCTGTCTCAAAAAGAAAAGCAAAGCAAAGTGCTAGCATTACAGACACGAGCTGCTGCACCTGGTGTGCCTGGTATGTTTGGGGCAGAGTGCCTTAGGTCCTAAAAGGTCCCAGATTAGTGGCTTCCTATCTGACTCCCAAACTCGCCCTGCAAGAGGAAGCCAAGCTCGCCGGGCGCGGTGGCTCAAGCCTGTAATCCCAGCACTTTGGGAGGCCGAGGCGGGTGGATCACGAGGTCAAGAGATCGAGACCATCCTGGTCAACATGGTGAAACCCCGTCTCTACTAAA
>NW_016107397.1:119646-142066 GCF_001604975.1 Cebus imitator
AAAAAAAAAAAAAAAAACCTAAACGGAAAACCATCTTATTTTAATGACTGGCCTGTATGATTCAAAAATGTCACGGCTGTGAAGGGTAATGAAAGGCTGAGGAAATGGTCGGGCGCAGTGGCTCATGCCTACAATCCCAGCATTTTGGGAGGCTGAGGTGGCTTGTTTATATTTGTACATATACATATATGCGCATGTTGTTATTTCTTGTTTGGGAGTAAGCTGCAGGCATCATTGACTTCCCCACAAATGTGCTAGACATTCTCAAAACAAGGGCTTTCCTTTTTGGAGGCAGAGTATCACTCTGTCACCCAGGCTGGAGTGCAGTGGCGCGATCACAGCTCACTGCAGCCTCAACCTCCTGGGCTCAAGTGATCCTTCCACCTCAGCCTCCCGAATAGCTGGGACTACAGGCACGGGCCACCACACCTCCCAGGCATTCTGTTACATAATTATCAATTGTATCTTATAGTACAATGATCACATTTAGGAAATTTAACATTGATACCATCATCTAATACACAGACCATATTCAAATTTTCCCAGTTGTCTCTATACTGAACTTCTGAACTGTCCTTTATAGCAGTCTCCCCCTGATCCACCATCCAGTCCATGATCCACATTGCATTTAATCTTCATGTGTCATCAGTATCTTTTTTTTTCTTTTGAGGCAGAGTTTTGCTCTTGTTGCCCAGGCTGGAGTGCAATGGTGCAGTCTTGGCTCACTGCAACCACTGCCTCCTGGGTTCAAGTGATTCTCCTTCCTCAGCCTCCTGAGTAGCTGGGATTACAGGCATGTGCCACCATACCCGGCTAATTTTATTTTTTAGTAGAGTCGGGTTTTCTCCATGTTGGTCAGGCTGGTCTCGAACTCCTGACCTCAGGTTATCTGCCCACCTTGTCTTCCCAAAGTGCTGGGATTCCAGGTGGGAGCCACTGTGCCCGGCCAAGTATCTTTTAATCTGTAACAATCCCTCAGCCTTTTTTTTTTTTTTTGCTGGGGGTGGACAGAGTCTGCACTCTTAACCTGTCACCCAAGCTAGAGTGCAGTGGTGAGATCTTGGCTCACTGCAACCTCTGCCTCCTGGGCTTAAGTGATTCTCCTGTCTCAGCCTCCCACGTAGCTGAGATGACAGGTGTGCACCATCACGCACGCCTAATTTTTGTGTTTTTAATAGAGACGGAGTTTCACCATGTTGCCCAGGCGGGTCTCAAAGTCCTGACCTCAAATGATTACTCCTGTAATCTTAGCACTTTGGGAAGCCAATGTGGGAGGATCGCTTGAGCCCAGGAGTTTGAGACCCGCCTGGGCAACATGACAAGACTCAGTCTCTACAAAAAATTTAAAAATTGGCTGGGTGTGGTGGTGTGTGCCTGTAGTCCCACTTACTCAGGAGGCTGAGGTGAGAGGGCTGCTTCAGCACAGGAGTTTGAGGCTGCAGTGAGCTATGATCATGCCACTGCACTCCAGCCTATGTGACAGAGCAAGACCGTCTCAAAAAAAAAATTATATATACATATCATACATATATATATATTCCGTAGAATTTCATATCCTCTCCCTTGGTTTGCTAAAGCAGCAGGTGGCCGGGATAAATTAGACTTTTCTTAAAACGCTGCTATACACAAAATAAAAGTGGTCAACTAAAACCAGTTTAAAACAAACAAGTAAATCTTTGGCAAATTAGATTCCTTCCGGGAAGGGTGTGGCTCTTTGCAGAAATTACTGGGATGTTCCAGATGTTGGCTGGGCAGAATGCTTACCCAGTGAGACAGACAGGGAGGAGACGTCATTAACTCTCTTCCTTATTTTTATTTTAGAGACAGGGTCTCGCTTTGTCGCCCAGGTTGGAGTGCAGTGGCACCATCGGAGCTCCCTGCAGCCTCCACCTCCTGGGCTCAAGCAATTCTCCCATTCAGCCGTCTGAAGAGGCTGAGATTACAGGTATGAGCTGCTGCACCCAGCTGACTTGTCTTCATTTGTTTTTTTTTCTTTTTGAGACGGAGTCTCACTCTGTCACCCAGGCTGGAGTGCTGTGGTGTGATCTTGGCTCACTGCAGCCTCTGCCTCCAGGGTTCAAGCGATTCTCATGCCTCATCCTCCCGAGCAGCTGGGATTACAGATGTGCACCACCATGCCCAGCTAATTTTTGTATTTTTAGTAGAGACTGGGTTTCACCATATTGGCCAGGCTGGGCTTGAACTCCTGACTTTGTGATCTGCCCGCCTAGGCCTCCCAAAGTGCTGAGATTTCAGGTGTGAGCCACCGCATCTGGCTGTCTATCTTCATTTCTAAAATTCTGCCTGGATTTCAGGGATCAGTGGCAGCCTCTGACCCTGTGGGGACCTCCCTTGGCCCTCTGGTAAGAGCTGTTGGTCTGGGACTTCCCTCATCTCCTTCTCCAGGTGTCTGCTCACTTGTGTACATAAAGCAGCTGCTGGCTTGGCTGATGTCAGGGTGGGGATGGAGACACACATTCAAGCCCAGCATCTTTTTCTGTCCCCAGGGCCACCTTCACACCTCACCAGTGCCTGTGCAGGGCCAGGCACCTGCCAGATGTACAAGGAACACTCACTGCATCAAATGAAATCGAGCACTTGGGCTGGGCACGGTAGCTCACACCTGTAATCCCAGAACTTTGGGAGGGAGAGGAGGGAGGATCACTTGAGCCTAGGAGTTTGAGACAAGCCTGGGCAACATGGTGAAACCCTGTCTTTACTAAAAATACAAAAATTAGCCAGGTGTGGTCGCCTGTAGTCCCAGCTACTTGGGAGGCTGAGGTGCAAGAATTGCTTAAACCTGGGAGGTAGAGGTTGCAGTGAGCCGATATCACACCACTGCACCCCAGCCCGGGCAACAAAGCGAGACTCTGTCTCAAAAAAAACGAAAGTGAGCAATTGCCCCAAAGTGGAAAGACTGCATGCTACTTCTCAAGATGTCAATAAAGGCTCAGCAGAAATCTTAGAAGGCTCCAAGGTATCTAACTCCCTCATTGCTCAAGCAGACCCCCAAAGCCCAGAGAGAAAGGAGATGCCCAGAGTCACGCAGTAATCTAATTTTTACTGGCCCTGCCCCACTTTATTTTGAGACGGGGTTTTGCTCCATTGCCCAGGATGGAATGCAGTGGCCAATTATAGCTCACTGTAGTCACGACTTAAACTAGGCTCAAGAGATCCTCTCACCTCAGCCTCCCAAGTAGCTGTGACTACAATGTTGCCCAGATTAGTCTCGAACTCCTGGCCTCAAGGGATCCTCCCATCTGAGCCTCCCAAAGTCCTGCGATTACAGGTGTGAGCAACCATGCCCAGCCTTCATGTGTTCAGTGATTTAACCATACTGTTAATTTTCCTTTTCTTTTTTTTTTGTAGAGATGGGAGGGTGGTCTCGCTATGTTGCCCAAGCTGGTCTCGAACTTCTGGCCTTAAGTGATCCTCCTGCTTTGGCCTCCCAAAGTGCTGGGATTACAGGTCTGAGTTACTGCACCCAGCCTTTTCACTCATTCCTGACTTGCTTCCTTTTTCTTGTTGGATCAGATATTAACTAAAGAAAATGTCTTTTCATTTTGTGTGTGGGTTATTTTTTTTTTTTTGAGACAATTTCATTCTTGTTGCCCAGGCTGCAGTGCAATGGCACAGTCTGGGCTCATTGCAACCTCCACCTCCTGGGCTCAAGTGATTCTCCTGCCTCAGCCTCCCAAGTAGGTGGGACTACAGGCACACACCACCACACCCGGCTCATTTTGTATTTTTAGTAGAGATGGGGTTTCAACATGCTGCCCAGGCTGGTCTAGAACTCCTGACCTCAGGTGATCCACCCACCTCGGTCTCCCAAAGTGCTGGGATTACAGGTGTGAGCCACCACACCTGGCTGAAAATGTCTTTTTATTGTATGTGGCATTTGTAATGGTACTGAGAGGAATGATTGGGCCAGGAATCTGGTAAACCAGGTTGTCAGAGCTGCGCCCCATCTGCACCAAACACTTGCCCATTCATTTTCAGGGCCCCCCGTGCCAGAGTCTGCCACCACATCAATGGCCATGGCCACACCGGGTGCAGCCTCGGCAGGCTGGCCACTTACCCCTGCACACGGACGGTGTGTGAGTGCTCCGTGCTGCAGCCTGGTGGGCTGTGTGGGGGGTCGATGGAGACTGAAAGTCCACGCTTGCCATGAGATGAGGCTGGGATGGACACGAGGGTGACAGTGTGGGGCAGGTGGGAGCCAGGGGAGTCGGGGGTCAGCACAGTCTGGTAGTAGCAGTGCCCGCTGCAAGAGCCGTCAGGGGTGGGAAGAAGACAGTGTCAAGGGTGTCAGCAATTTCAGCATCCCTGCAGCCCCCAGCCCCAGGCTCTTCCGCCACCTGCTTCCTTTTTTTTTTTCCTGAGACGGAGTCTTGCTCTGTTGGTCATACCACTGTACCCCAGCCTGGGCGACAGAGTGAGACTCCATCTCAAAAGAAAAAGAGAGCTAGGTCAGGCACAGTGGCTTACGCCTGTAATTCCAGCGCTTTGGGAGGCCGATGTCGGTGGATCACGAGGTCAGGAGATCAAGTCCATCCTGGCCAACAGGGTGAAACCCCGTCTCTACTAAAAATACACAAATCAGCTGGGCATGGTGGTGCATGCCCATAATCCCAGCTACTCAGGAGGCTGTGGCAGGAGAATTGCTTGAACCAGGGAGGCTGCAGTGAGCTAAGATCACACAACTGCACTCTAGCCTGGCGACACAGGGAAACCATCTCAAAAGGGAAAAAAAAAAAAAAAAAAAAAGAGGAAGCCAAGCTCCTATGGGCCCTGCATTGGCAGGAGGCAGCTGGCAGCTTCCCCTGAGCCACAGTTAATTGTGGGGTGAAGACAGCACAGAGACACTCGAGGCAGTTGCCCATAAGCGAACTCACAAAAAGACCAATTTGCCAAATTTACCTCCTTCTTTTAACTCTTCGGTGTTAGGGATGTGGTTTTCATTTTGCCTCATAGAAGCTTTTTTTTAAAAATTTATATTTTTTTTAATTTTTAAATTTTTTTATTTTTAAGATGGGGTTTCACCATGATGGCCAGGCTGGTTTTGAACTCCTGACCTCAGGTGATCCACCGACCTCGGCCTCCTAAAGTGTTACGATTACAGGCGTGAGCCACTGAGCCCAGCTCATAAAAGCTTTTTAGGGAATGTTCACTTTGTCTCTGCCCTAGGTTCTGGAGATGGGAAAGGGAATAGGAGTAAGGCAGAGAGGAGACTGAGAGCTTTAAGAAAAACTAAGGCCAGGCATGGTGGCTCACACCTGGAATCCCAGCACTTTGGGAGGCCAAGGTGGGAGGATCGCTTGAGACCAGGGGTTTGAGACCAGCCTGGGCAGCATAGCGAGACCCCATCTCTATGAAATTTTTTTGAAAAAATTAGCTGGACATGGTGGTGGTAATCTTGTAATCCCAGCTATTTGAGAGGCTGAGGTGGGAGGATCACTTGAGGCCAGGAGTTTGAGACCAGCCTGGGGAAAACAGTGAGACTTCATTGTTTCAAAAAAAAAAAAAAATTAGCCAGGCATGGTGGTGCTGCCTATGGCCCCAGCTACTCCAGAGGCTGAGGCGGGAGGATCGCTTGAGCTCATCAGGTCAAGGCTGCAGTGAGCTATGATCTTATCACTGCACTCCAGCCTGGGCAGCACAGCGAGACCCCATCTCAAACAAACAAGCAAGCAAACAAAAAGACTATTCTCACATTGGGAAGAAGCTCTTCCTTACAGTAGAAAATCGGCTAATAAATGCAGAAGGAAGAACAGAGACAGAAATTCAGAATTTTGTAGCCACCCTAGTAACGATCGCTTCAGGCAGGAATCATCAATAGATGCTAAAATCATTGGGTGAAGGCTTTCTGGGAACAGGATATTTACAGACTCAAATCTCACAAATGGTTTATTGACGAGAAAGGGAAAAAAATCCTTACAGCAGAGAGAAAACAAGTGATCAAAGCTAACATCCTCAGCAAAGGGCACACTGACATCATACGTCTCCCGGCCAGATCCACTCGGAAGGACAAAGCATCGCTTATCCAGTATCAGGCCAAACACGCAGAGCCTGATTCACTAAGAGGAAACATCAGTCAAACCCAGACGCAAGGGTGGGTGCGGTGGCTCACGTCTGTAATCCCAGCACTTTGGGAGGCTGAGGCAGGAGGATCACTAGAGCCCAGGAGTCCGAGACCAGCCTGGCCAACACAGTGAGACCCTGTCTCTCTTTAAANAAAGCTAGCAATTGCCCAAAAGTAGTGGTGCGATCTTGGCTCACTGCAACCTCCGCCTCCTGGGTTCAAGCGATTCTCCTGCCTCAGCCTCCCGAGTAGCTGGGACTACAGGCACTTGCCACCACGCCTGGCTAATCTTATATTTAGAGATGGGGTTTCACCATGTTGGCCAGGCTGGTCTCAAACTCCAGACCTCAGGTGATCCGCCCGCCTCGGCCTCCCAAAGTGCTGGGATGACAGGCGCGAGCCACCGCACCCAGCCCGCTTTCTTTTCTTTCACGCCTCCTACGGAGCCGGGGGCAGGAACTGTGCATGCCTAGCCAGCCCTCATCCCTCTGAGTCATTCTGGGCCTGTCTACTCGCTGTGATCTTGTAAGGCGGCCAGGACAAGGCCTGAGGATACATTCAGTTCAGGAGGAAGTCATTAAAGGCCCATCTGGGATCAAGCCACGCTGTCCTCTAATCCAGCTTGATCAGTGTTGTGTAAGAAAGAATCTGTGTTTTGTCCTGATTCCAGGGAGGACGACTCTAAGTCCTTGGAATGGGATATCTTTGTTATTCATGAGCCCCTCGGACTATTCCTGAGTTGATGCTCACGAGATGACTCAGATGAGGCTGGTCCCCTCAAAGTGATCTGAAGAGGACTGTAGTTTTCGGCCAGCCTGACCTCCACGGACAAGGCCTGGAGACTAAGTTTGATCAATGACTCAATCAGTCATGACGACTTAAAGAAGCCCCAATACAAACTCTGGCTGCTGAAGCCCAGGGAAGCTCCCTGGTTGGTGACCATAGTGATGTGCTAGGGGAGGCGGGGAGATGCTTCATTTGGCTGGACCTAAGCTATATCCTTTATAATAAAACCGGAATCCTAAATGGAGGCTTTCTGGAGTTCTGTGAGTCTATGAGCAAATGATCACACTTGGCAGGGTCTTGGGAGTCCCTAAATTTGTAGCCAGTCAGTCAGAAGTGTGGGTGGGCTGGGGACCCCTGACCTTGCAGCTGATGTCTAAAGAGGGAGCAGCTGTGCTGGGATAGTGTCCTTAACTTGCGGCGTCTACCCCAACTCTGGTGGTCTGTGCCAGCACCATGCTGCAGTCTAAGAAAGCTGATGGGTGAAGTTTCCTTCTCTCCCTTCTTCCTTTCCTTTTCTTTCCCTCCGTCCCTTCCTTTCTTCTCTTTCTCTCTCTTTTCTTTTTTTTTTTTGGGTTGGAGCTCACTCTTGTTGCCCAGGCTGGAGTGCAATGGCACTATCTCAGTGGCTCACCGCAACCTCCCCCTCCCGGGTTCAAGCAATTCTCCTGCCTCAGCCTCCTGAATAGTTGGAATTACAGACATGCGCCACCACACCAGGCTAATTTTGTATTTTTAGTAGAGATGGGGTTTCACCATGTTGATCAGGCTGGTCTCGAACTCCCGACCTCAGGTGATCCGCCCTCCTTGGCCTCCCAGAGAGCTGGGATTACAGGCGTGAGCCACCGTGCCCAGACTCTCTTTCTCTCTTGCCCCACCTCCCTTCCTCTCCCTCCCTTCCTTCTCTCCTTCCCTTCCTCTCTCTCTTTTTTTTGAGATAAGAGTCTCGCTCTGTTGCCTGGGCTAGAGGGCAGTGGCGCGATCTTGGCTCACTGCAACCTCTACCTCTTAGGTTCAAGTGAGTCTCCTGCCTCAGCCTCCTGAGTAGCTGGGATTACAGGTGTGCCGCTAATTTTTGTATTTTTAGTAAAGACAGGGTTTCACCATCTTGGCCAGGGTGGTCTCAAACTCAATTTTTGTATTTTTAAGAGACGGGGATCCACCATGTTGGCCAGGCTGGTCTTGAACTCCTGGCCTCAAGGGATCCACCAGCCTCAGCTTCCCAGAGTGCTGGGATGACAGGCGTGAGCACCGTGCCCGGCCATCTGAGGCTCCTTCCTGCTGACTTCTGTCATTTCTCACTTGTTTCCATGCCCGGGTGTGGGAAGAGTCAGCATCCTTGCAGACCCGTGACACAGGTGGGCCCCCCAGGCTGGGGGAGGGGCCAAGGCACTCACCAGTACAGCTTGGAGTGCTCCACCAGCGTGTAGGTGTCGCCATCGCCGATAAAGGTCCCACATGTAAGGCAGATGAAACACTCAGGGTGGTACTTCAGCTCCCCAGCCACCTGGTGTGGGGGTGAGGAGGGAACAGCCCAGCTCAGCGGCCTCTACAGCCCCCACAGATCCTCCCCGAAACACAACCACGGGGACCTGGCTGGCCAGCTGAACTCCTGGACGTAGCTGGCTCTATAGGCCGGGGGAGGCCCTGAGGGATACAGACAGACAGTCAGGCTCAGAAAGCAGGGGACACTCCAAGGACCAGCAAAAAAAAAGATACCAGGAGAGGCGATGATGGGAGAGAGACCCGGAGCATGGGGTCTGCTTGGACGCCCTCACCCCAGGTCAGTGTGCAAGGTGGGGGGCGCTCACCATAACCAGTCCCTTGGTGATCTGCTCCGAGCACCCGTGGCAGGACTCGCCATAGCGGGCCCAGTAGTCCTTCTTGCAGAAGAGCTGTCCATCCTTCTCATAGTACTGGTGCGACAGGGAGGCACTGCAGTCACAACACCTGGGGACAGGGGCTGGGCTGAGGATGTCCACTCCCACCCTCCTCCACCACACCTGGGCCCCAGCCTTGCCTACAGGCACCTTTCTAAGAATTAGAAAACCGGTTGCTGGGACTGGTGCCGCGGCTCACGCCTGTCATCCCAGCACTTCGGGAGGGGGAGGTGGGCGGATGACTTGAGGTCAGGCGTTCAAGACCAGCCTGGCCAACATGGAGAAACCCTGTCTCTACTAAAAATACAAAAATTAGCAGGGTGTGTTGATGGGCGTTTGTAATCCCAGCTACTCAGGAAGCTGAGGCAGAATCACTTGAACTGGGGAAGTGGAGGTTGCAGTGAGCCGAAATTGTGCCACCGCACTCCAGCCTGGACAACAGAGTGAGACTCTCTCNCTCCTCCACCACACCTGGGCCCCAGCCTTGCCTACAGGCACCTTTCTAAGAATTAGAAAACCGGTTGCTGGGACTGGTGCCGCGGCTCACGCCTGTAATCCCAGCACTTTGGGAGGCGGAGGTGGGTGGATGACTTGAGGTCAGGAGTTCAAGACCAGCCTGGCCAACATGGAGAAACCCCATCTCTACTAAAAATATAAAAAGGAGCCAGGTGTGGTGGCAAGCATCTGTAATCCCAGCTACTCGGGAGGTTGAGGCAGAATCACTTGAACTGGGGAAGTGGAGGTTGCAGTGAGCCGAAATTGTGCCACCGCACTCCAGCCTGGACAACAGAGTGAGACTCTCTCAAAAAACAACAAAAAATAAGCAGAATGCAGGAGAATCCCCAGGTGTGCAGGGTCAAAGCCAGGGCTCCCCTCTTTCCTTACTAGGGGCTCTCAAGGAGGCCTGGCTGGTAGGGCCTTGAAGGGCAGATGGGGAGAAATCCCAGGCGCTAGCTGCCACAACAGCAGCGGGGGGTTAGACCTACATTCCCAGCTTTTTCCCAGCCAAGCCTCCCGGGAGGTGGGGACCAGCAGCCCCGCCCAGCCAGGATGAATGAGTATAGGAATGTGGGTGTGGTGGCTCATGCCTGTGACCTCAGCTCTTGTGGAGGCTGAGGTGGGAGGATCACTTGAGGCCAGAGGTTTGAGATCAGCTTTGGCAATACAGTAAGACCCCATCTCTAAAAAAAAAAAAAAAGTGGCTCACGCCTGTAATCCCAGCACTTTGGGAGGCTGAGGTGGGTGGATCAGGAAGTCAGGAGATTGAGACCAGCCTGGCTAACATGGTGAAACCCCCATCTCTACTAAAAAAATGCAAAAAAATTATTAAAAAATTAGATGGGACTCTCAGCGCCTGTACTCTCAGCTACTAGGGAGGTTGGGGAGGGAGGGTTGCTTGAGCCCAGGAGTTCAAGACTTCAGTGTGCTGTGATTATGTCACTGCACTCCAGCCTGGGTGACACAGCAAGACCCTCTCTCTAAAAAATAAACAGACCAGGCGCAGTGGCTCATGCCTGTAATCCCAGCACTTTGGGAGGCCGAGGTGGGCGGATCATGAGGTCAAGAGATCGAGACCATCCTGGTCAACATGGTGAAACCCCGTCTCTACTAAAAAACAAAAAATGAAAAACAAAACTTAGCTAGGTGTGGTGGCACGCGCCTGTAGTCCCAACTACTCGGGAGGCTGAGGCAGGAGAATTGCTTGAACCTGGGAGGCAGAGATTGCAGGAGCTGAGATTGCGCCACTGCACTCCAGCCTAGCGACAGTGAGACTCTGTCTCAAAAAACAAAACCAAAAAACCCAAAAATAAAATAAACAAAATGTGGGTGCCCCAGTGAACCCACAGGCACACATGTGCCTGGGCTGGGTTCTGCTGTGTGCGGCATGTCTGGGTCTGGGTACAGACGCACACAGAGAACAGGCTAGACAACCCGTCCAGCTCTGCCACTGTTTGGGTGCTATGGGTCACACAGGGACAGAAGAACCCAGGCTCTATCTAGGGCCGTCATCTAGGAGAGGCGGGTAGGAGGACTGGGACCTGGATGAGATGAGGGACCCTGAGGGGCTGTCTCATCCAGGTCCTGCTCTTTCCTACCCAGGAAACCCTCCACCACCTGGGGCCTGCATGGGTATCACTCACGGACTGTCTGCTAAGCTAATTCCCCGTAACTAGGGAACAGGGGTTGGAAAGGGGAGTTAGGCATAAGCCGGTGGGGCACTGTCCCTTTAAGAGGATCCAGCCAGTTCCCCTTTGTCTGGGAGCCTGGGGGAGGGGCTGGGAGTAGAGGGGGAGCAGCAAATGCCAGGGTCTGGATGAGTGTGGGTGGGGGTGCATCCAGGAAGGGTGGCCTCGTGCATTCCTCTGTGGGGGTGGGGAATGCGGAGGTGGGACCACGGGAAGTGGTGGCAGGGGCAGCAGGAGACATGACGTCAGGGTCACTGCCCCCACTGGAGCTGGGGGCGGGCAGTTCAGGAGGGGTGGAGGAGGGAGGGGTGGGGGAGGTCCCTAGGGCACCTCCTGTCCTGGGGCTCTAACCTATCCACAGGAGGCCGGGCTGACTTGGGTCCTGCCCTCTCGGAAGCCCCCACGCCCACTACAGACCAATGACTTGCTTCCTGCCCTTACACCGATCAATCACACATGACCTCGGTCACAGGGATGCCACATCGGAGGAGTGTCCCTCACTCCCACCTGCAGGAAGCAGGGTCCCCCTCCCCAGTGCCTCTGTGGTGGGCGGTGGGTGGGTGGGGGATTAGGACCCACTGTAACTAAGTGTCCCCATCCCGGGGAGGGAACGCTCTTCCGCAGCCTGGAAACTCCTACTGGTCCACTGACTCGCTCACGCAGACTCACAGACCTTTAGCACTGTGGCTTGCTTTCGCCAGCTGTGAAAGACCCAGTGCTGATGACTCACCCTGGGATCTGAGTGCACTCTGCTTCCCTCCGGTCACCACTTCCTTGAAGCCTGTTCCATCAGACGCTAGGTCTGCCCACCACTGTCTGCCATTGCTCTGCCAGCTCCCTGCAGCCCCAGGCTGGGCACCCACAAAGCTTATTCCAGGAGAGAACATAAGGGATTCCTGCAGGCCAGGCCTGCATTGTGCACTCAGCATCCTCAGAGCTGCCCCGAGGCCCCCATCTCTGCCTCCATTGCAGACAGGGTGCCCAGGACAGGCCCAGGCTGATTTGGTGGCTCAGGAGCTGGGGTTCAGGGACTCAGTGAGCCTTTGTGGATGGAGAGCACGCGGAGTCCCTGATCCTGCCCCTCCTCCCTCAGGCCTGCATTCTGCCAGGAGCTAGAGGCGGCAGGTGGGGTGGGATGGGCCTGGCTCTCTTGGGTGCTCCACAGAGTGCCTGACTGTCCACAAGAAGATGTCAAGGGAGGTGTGCCAGGTACAGAGGCTGTGCAGAGCTGCCCTGGGGCCAGCCAGAGAGGTGGGCAGATCGCTTCAGGCCAGGGGTTCGAGACCAGCCTGGCCAACATGGTAAAACCCCATGTCTTTTAAAACTACAAAAATTAGCCAGTCGTGGTGGTGGGCACCTGTAAGCCCAGCTACTTGGGACGCTGAAGCAGGAGAATTGCTGTCTCTGGGGGGAGAGCTGTGCCCTGGCCCCATTACCGGGTACCCATCCCTGAGAGCAGGGTAGGACAAAACCGGGCTGGGGCAAGAGGAGGAGGAGGCACCAGGAGGGCATGAAAGGGGCACGCTGTGGCCCAGGTGGCTGGCTGGGCGGGACAGCCGTGGCTCCCATAACGACAGGAGTGGAATCATCGCTGTACCCAGGGCCATATCCTTGGCCACCAGGTGTGAAGAAAGAGCAGGTGGAGGACCAGCCTCATGCGGAGGCTGTCCAGAAAGGGCTCACAGCTTCAGCTGTGAGCAGGGGCCTGCTCCCCCGACATCAGCGACAGCGACCAAGGAGTTTCAGTTCTGCCCCGGAGCCTGGACCTAGGTCAGCCTCCAGCCCCAGGCCTTACACCAGGAGCTCTGCCTGGGGCTCAGGACAGACGGAGAGGGGGCTTCCCACTTACTTAGCTCTCCGGAGGAAGCATCGTCTTCTCGGGGCTGAAGCCAACAGCATCCTCTGTGTCTACACAGCGGGCTCTGGAGGTCTAAGGGAGGGCAGGGTGGCCGGACCGGCCGCTTCCCCATCCTCCTTCAGGGGCCCAGGATTGGAGGCTGCAGAGGGTGGGGCCAGCATGGCTGCAGCGCACAGGAGGAGGGTGCAGCCGCGTGGGTACCAGGGGACTCAGTCTGAGCCTGCAACAGGAAGTGGCCAAAGCTCCCTTTGCCTGGGCTTTGCTGCAGGTGGGGAGGGAGCCATCTAGGCTCGGCTCCCACAAAGGGGGGTTGTGGCCCGTCCCGGGCCCTGAACACACGCTGTAGGCTCCTCAGCCTTGTTGGCCCTGGCAACGGCACGGAAGGCCTCTGGCTTCTCTGGGGACAGGGACAAGCTCAAAAGCAGCTGCCTCTTCCACTGCTGCCCCCAAGGGAACAGAGGTTGACTTCTTATGGACAGTCTGTCCTCATGTAAAAGGTCCCGGGAAGAAAGGGAGGCTGCATCCCGGCCCTGGCTCGAACCCCTCAGGCCAGCAGCACGCTCAGCCCTCCTCGCCTAGGGCCAGCCCAGCCGGCTGCCGGGGAGATGCGACCGGGGCTGCGGCAGCCCCGGGGACTGTGCACTGGAGGCTTCCGGGAGGGGACCTCGCAGAGGCAGTATCTGAGCCAACGAGAAGCCTGGACCAGTCCAAGGCTGGTCCTAACCTTCCGGGAGGTGGGGCCTGCAAGGGGGTGGGAAGTCAGAACAGAGAAAGGGGTGGGCCCCGGAGTGACAACCCCCGGCTAATGCCAGAGGCCCACGTGCCTGCAGCAATTGTCCCGCTCCACACAGAGGGGCGGCACTGGGTCCCGCCTGAGCGCTCCGGCAGCCATCACAGCACTCATGACCCTGTCTGTCCTGTCAGCATGGGACTTTCTCAAGAGCAGGGGCCAGGGGACAGCAGCAGCTCTCAGATGCTCAGGTTATGACATTCAAAGACACACAGCTGGCCGGGCGAGGTGGCTCAGGCCTGTAATCCCAGCACTTTGGGAGGCTGAGGTGGGCAGATCACTTCAGGCCAGGGGTTTGAGACCAGCCTGGCCAACATGGTAAAACCCCCTGTCTTTTAAAAATACAAAAATTAGCCGGGCATGGTGGTGGGCACCTGTAAGCCCACCTACTTGGGAGGCTGAGGCACGAGAATCGCTTGAACCCGGGAGGGGGAGGTTTCAGTGAGCTGAGATTGTGCCACTGCACTCCAACCTGGGCAATAAGAGCGAAACTCTGTCTCAAAAAAAAAAAGCTGCACAGCCAACAGCACCTTCCACGGAGCCCAGAAGACTCTACCACCCCGGCCAGTGACTGCACTCCCACACACTGGTCTCCTCGTGGTCCTCAGTTGAGCCAAGCACACTCCCACTCCAAGGCCTTTATACACACACCCCCACCCCCAAAACATCCTCCACACACTGCTCCCTTCAATTCTGTCCCCTTAAACATCACCTCCTCAGAGTGCTGTCCCCCAGCACCTGACAAGCATTTGTTCACTGAGTGTCTCACCCACTAGAAGGCAGGGACCCCGCCGGTCTGGGAGCGGTGGGACTAGGCTGTGGTCACACTGTAGGCTCTGAAGCCAGGCTGCCCAAGTCCTGATTCTACTCCTCACTCTCGCTGGGAGACTCTTAGCAAGTGACTGAACTCTGCGCCTCATTTGTAAAATCGCCTTTTAAGAATTTGAGACAGTGTCTCTGCTGACCAAGCCGAGTGCAGTGGCATGATCACAGCTCACTGTGGCCCAGAAGTCCTGGGTTCAAGTGATCCTCCCATCTCAGCCTCCTGCGTAGCTGGGACTACAGGTACATACCACCATGTCAGGCTGATTTTTACATTTTTTTGTAGAGATGGAGTCTACTATATTGCCTAGGCTGGCCTCGAACTGCTGGCCTCAAGCAATCCTCCCACCTCAGCCTCCTGACGTGCTGGGATTACAGGCGTGAGTTACCATGCCCGGCCTTGAAACTGCTTTCATCGACAGCACTCCCTGCCTGGGCTGTTGAGAGGGGCTTAATGCAGAGTGGGTGTGCCACAATTATTTGCAAGTGACTGACTCAGGGACCCCAGGAAGTTCTGCCGGGAGGGGCACACAGAGGGGCCAGGAAGGCGGGGGGCGGGGGCGGGTTGGCAATCACTGGCCACCTCCCCAGTGGGGCTGGAGGCTGCAGACCCCACACAGCCTTGTCACACTGCTCCTGCCTGAACACCTTCAGAGGGGTGGGGGCCCTGAACAAAGGTCTCAGTGCATCAAGTGAGGTCTGGGCTGGGCCCAATGCCTCGGAGCCCAGGGCCTGAGGGAGGCTAGGCAGAGTCTAGCACCTCGGACGCCCCACCGAGAGCCAGCCTGGCTGTGGTCAGCCACATGGCCAGGTGAGCAGGGACCCCCTCTGAGCTGTTTTGCTCACTGTCATGCGGGGAGGACACTGTTAGACCCGCCAGCTTTGGGGACTGTTGGGACACCCCACAAGCCATGTGGTGGAAGCCCTGGGTCCTGCTTCTGGTGGATCTTCACTCATAGAGAGACTTTTTGTTTTTTTGAGACAGAGTCTTGCTCTGTCACCCAGGCTGGAGTACGATCTCAGCTCACTGCAACCTCCACCCCCCAGGCTCAAGTGATTCTCCTGCCTCAGCCTCCCGAGTAGCTGGGACTACAGGAGCCTGCCACCACGCCTGGCTAATTTTTGTATTTTTAGTAGAGACGGGGTTTCACCATGTTGGCCAGGTGGGTCTCAAACTCCCGACCTCAGGTGATCCACCCACCTTGGCCTCCCAAAGTGCTGGGATGACAGGTGTGAGCCACCACCAGCCCCTGGCTTTTCTACTCTGTGGCGATGTGGAGTGAGAAGTCTGAGTCCCAGCTCTAGATGTCACAAACTTCAGCGAGGCACCTGACTGCACAGTCTGTTTCTCCCACGCAAACCGGGCACAGACGGACCCTCATAGTTATGATGAAGATTTAACTAATTAGCACGAAGATGCTCAATGCATGGTAGCCAATATGACAAATCCTCGCCAAAAACTGTCCCTTCTGCCTGAAATTCTCTGCATTCTCAGTCACTGTCCCAGGTCAGGCCTCATGAGCTCGGACCCCTGAGCTATTGGGACAGTCCCTTTGCTGCCTGGTTACTACCACCAGCCCACTGGGATGGCATTCCTCAACAGCATGTCACCCCAGCCCCCCCCCCAGCCTTCTGCCGGCTATGGAGTCTTACTCTATTGCCCAGGCTGGAGTACAGTGACATGATCTCAGCTCACTGCAGCCTCTGCCTCCCGGGTTCAAGTCATTCTTCTCCCTCAGCCTCCTGAGTAGCTGGGATTACAGGCACCTGCCACCACACCCAGCTAATTTTTGAATTCTTAGTAGAGATGGGGGTTCACCATGTCGGCCAGGCTGGTTTCAAACTCAAGTGATCCGAATGCCTCAGCCTCCCAAAGTGTTGGGATTACAGGCGTGAGCCACCATGCCCATCCTGACTTTTTTTTTGAGATGGAGTCTCACTCTGTTGCCCAGGCTGGAGTACAGTGGCGCAATCTCAGCTCACTGCAACCTCCGCCTCCCAGGTTCAAGTGATTCTCCTGCCTCAGCCTCCTGGGTATCTGGGATTACAGGTGTGCACCACCACAACTGGCTAATTTTTTTTTTTTTTTAGACGGAGTTTCGCTCTTGTTACCCTGGCTGGAGTGCAATGGCGCGATCTTGGCTCACCGCAACCTTCGCCTCCTGGGTTCAGGCAATTCTCCTGCCTCAGCCTCCTGAGTAGCTGGGATTACAGGCACGCGCCACCATGCCCAGCTAATTTTTTGTATTTTTAGTAGAGACAGGGTTTCACCATGTTGACCAGGATGGTCTCGATCTCCTGACCTCGTGATCCACCCGCCTCGGCCTCCCACAGTGCTGGGATTACAGGCTTGAGCCACCGCGCCCGGCCTTTTTTTAAATTTTTAGTAGAGACGGGGTTTTACTATGTTGGTCAGGCTGGTCTTGAACTCCTGACCTCATGATCACCCGCCTTGGCCACCCGAAATGCTGGGATTATAGGCGCAAGCCACCACACCCATCCTGACTTCTGAAGCTCCTTATCCTGGCATTCAAGGTCCTTCATGAATCAGTCTCAACTTTGTTTCTTGTTGGATTCCGCAACTTAACAAGTGAACTGTTCCCGTTCCCTCAGCAGTCCGCACCGTCCCACCTCTGTGCAGATGGTTTTCTCTGCCTGGTGAGACCCTGCTTGCCTCCCAAAGGCCTCCTTCTGAGCACCTGATACAGAACCCATAGCATGCTGTCTGTCTCCCTTCAGCCATGCCACTGGGTGTGTTCATTTCACTCACTGGTTGTGTGACTTTCATCAAGAGAATTAACCTCTCTCTGTTGTGGTTTGATGATTCTCATATTAAAAAAAAAAAAAAAAAGAAGGCCGGGCGCGGTGGCTCACGCCTGTAATCTCAGCACTTTGGGAGGCTGAGGCGGGCAGATCACCTGAGGTTAGGAGTTCAAGACCAGCCTGGCCAACATGGTGAAACCCCGTCTTAAAAAAAGGAAAAAAAAGACAGAATTAACCTCTCTGTGTCCCAATGTTCTCTCTGGCAAAAGAAAGACGAAACTAATATCTAACTATGCAAAGCGCTTAGAACAGGGGTTGTCCATCACTGAATGTTAGACGATGTTAGACATTATTCCTAAAAAAGAAAAAGTAGGCTGGGCACAGTGGCTCATGCCTATAATCCCAGTACTTTGGGAGGCAAAGCCTGGAGGATCACTTGACCTCGGGAGTTGGACTTGGAGGCTGCAGTGGGCTATGATCTTGCCACTGCACTCCAGCCTGGGTGACAGAGCAAGACCCTGTCTCTAAAAAAAAAAAAGAAAAGAAAAGCACCAAAAAACAAACCAAGGCCTGGCGCGGTGGCTCACGCCTGTAATCCCAGCACTTTGGGAGGCCAAGGCGGGTGGATCACTTGAGGTCAGGAGTTTGAGACCAGCCTGGCCAACATAGCAAAACCCTATCTCTACTAACAATACAAAAATTAGCTGGGCGTGGTGGTGTGTGCCTGTAATCCCAGCTACTTGGGAGGCTGAGACAGGAGAATTCGCTTGAACAAGGGAGAAAGTGTTTGCAGTGAGCAGAGATCTCACCACTGCTCTCCAGCCTGGGCAACATAGCAAGACTCTGCCTCAAAAAAAAAAAAAAAAAAAAAAAAAAAAAAAAAAAAAAAAAAAAAAAAAAAAACCCAAAAAGCAAAAAAGTAAAGCCTAAAATAAACTCCTGGTGGTAGAGGTCTCGACCGCTGCTGGGCATCCCAGCTTTACCTTCCGTCCTTTTATGGAGTTTTCTTCCCTGAGCCTTGTTGTTTGGTGCTGTGGCTAGGATTCTTTCCCGCTCGATTTGTTTTTCTTTCTTTTTAAAAAATTGAGACAGGGCCTCACTCTGTTGCCCAGGCTAGAGGGCAGTGGCACGATCATAGCTCACTGCAGCCTCTACCTCCCCGGCTCAAGTAAACCTGTCATCTCAGCCTCCCGAGTAGCTGGGACTACAGGCAACTGCCACCACGCCCGGCTAATTTTTTGTATTTTTGGCAGAGAGGGGGTTTTGCCACGTTGCCCAGGCTGGTCTTGAACTCCTGAATTCAAGTGATCTGTCTGCTTCAGCCTCCCCAGAGCGCTGGATTATAGGTATGAGCCACCATGCCCACCCCTACTCTACTTTTCTACCCAGGAAATCTCACATCCTTTCAGACCCCACAGCCAATTCCAAGGCAGTAGACCCCTGCACCTGGTTTCTCAGGATGGTCCTACGGGGCAACTGAGCCACCTGCAGGTCTCCATGCGAGCTGTCCTCTGCTACTGACCCTGACCCCGTTTTCTTCCTCCATGTGGGTATATGTCTAGAGGCTGGGGCTGCTGTGACTGGGTTATGCATGCTTGCAGGCAGCCTGGAAGACAAGGCGTGTGGCTCGCTTTCCCTCAAGGGCTGGCTGGTCTTCCCTCCCTGCAAGAGCATGAGCGCCCAGAAGGCAGGGGGGACATTCCTTCCAACTCTTCCCCCTGTCTGGGTCAGCAGGGGGCTGCATTGCAGGTCTCTCTCATCCACTCTAAGATTTAGATCTTAGAGATCTAAAATGACAACAGAGGCCAGCGCAGTAGCTCACGCCTGTAATCCCAGCACTTTGGGAGGCCAAGGCAGGAGGGTTGCTTGAGACTAGGAGTTCAAGACCAGCCTGGGTCTCAATAGTGAGACTCTGTCTTTACAAAAAATTTTAAAAATTAGCTGAGCATCGTGGTGCATTACCTGTAATCCCAGCCGCTGGGGAGGCTGAAGTGGGAGGATCGATTGAGCCCGGGAGGCAGAGGTTGCAATGAGCCAAGATGGTGCCATTACACTCCAGTCTGGGCAACAGAGCCAGACCATTTTGAAAAAATAAAAAATTAAATAAAATTAAATGAGGCCAGGAGCAGTGGCTTACGCCTGTAATCCCAGCACTTCGGGAGGCTGAGGTGGGAGGATCACTTAAGGTCAGAAGTTTGAGACCAGCCTGGCCAACACGGCAAAACCCCTTCTCTACTAAAAACACAAAAATTAGCCAGGTATGGTGGTGGGTGCCTGTAATCCCAGCTACTCCAGAGGCTGACACAGGAGAATCACTTGAGCCTGGGAGGCAGAGGTTGCAGTGAGACAAGATCATGCCACAATACTCCCAACCTGGGTGACAGGGCGAGATTCCATCTCAAAAATAAATAAATAAATAAATAAATAAATAAATAAATGACAACAGGAAGGCCTGTAGGGATCTTCTAGTCAAAACACCTCATTTCATAAATGGTAAACTGAGGCCACAGAATCACAATGGCTGACAGCACCGTCAGACATACACCAGCCTTCCCCCATCCTTGACCCGCCTGTCCTCTATGGCAAGCCTTGCTTAGGGCGACACAGGCCCTGGGCACCCACCTACCTGAAGCAGTCTGCGTGCCAGTCCGCATTCAGGGCCTGGAGGTACTGGCCGTCACAGATCCTCTGGCCGCAGCTTGCACACATGGGCAGCTCGCTTCCTGCAGGGGTGGAAAGGGAGCTGGGAAGCGTTCTCAGGAGGTGTGATCTGGCGCAGGCCCAGCCTGCCCTGCCCACCATGTACCTACACCTGCAGGAATCCTCGCACACGCACACGTGCAGCACCCAGGCGGGGCAGCCACTGTGCCAAACGGAGAAGAAAGGACGCTGGCCTGAGTCTTGCTGAGATACTGACTAGGCTACCAAGTCTCTCTGGCTCTGTTTCCCTACTGAGATACTGACTAGGTTACCAAGCCTCTCTGGCCCTGTTTCCCTAGGTATCAACCTAGGAGGAGGACCAGGTCCACCCTCCCGCTACAGCATTGGGTCTGGCAATGTAAGTGCGGAGAAAGGAAGTAGTGGCCTTACACATAAGGCAGCGGGTGACATTCTCATCACAACCTCCTTTCCTGCCCTGCCTGTCCAGGAAGAAGTACTAAGAGGGCCCTTCAAAGGCAGGGACTGGGCAAGGCTGGATTGGTGCATCCTGGGCTGAAGCCACCTGCGAGGTCAAGGGCAGAAGCCTGGAAGTGCCGGCCCTAACAGATCCTTGGCACTGAATGCCATGGCTTGGCGAGGGGCAGGGGCTGCAGAGCCAGGTACTCCCAGACACCTGTCCCAGGGAGGTCTGGCACCTCCTCTAGGCAGCCACAGGCATGCTTAGTCATCCCTGGGGCCTGGCACCCTTGGAGCCGGTGGACCCTGGAAAATGCCCCAGGCCTGCCCCTCCCCACTGTACAGACGGGGAGACTGAGCCCGAGATGGCATGGCTTGCCCAGTCACATAGCTATGTCCCAAGGCCACAACAGCCTGCCGCTCTGTGAAGAGGCAGGGACCTTAGGTAGGTAGGGGTTATATGAAGGAGGGTCCCTACCCCCAATCAGGTTTTCAGGGGCCTGAGAAGGGTTGGTGGCAGGGGGAGGTGCGGGCAGGGTTGGCGGAGTCAGGCTCTGCTTTGGGGCCAGGTGGGTCTATGTGATAGGTCAGCGAAGGAGATCCGGGGAGGAGACCCCAGACCCTGTCCTGGGCTGGGGGACTCTGGTGGGGGGTGGTCCTTGAACCCTAACAGCAGTGCAGTACTGCGCCTTGGGCCCCAGTGAGGGAGAAGGGGCTAAAGAGGGGGTTAGGATGAGTCATGCTCCCAGCCAAGACTGAGGCAGGCACCGGGTTTGGGGCACGGAGAGGGAGAGTGGATGAGGATTCCGCAGCACACGGCCTCAGGCTTCCTGGAGCCCGTCTCTGCTCTACCCATCTGGCCCCCCAACCACCGGCACCGGGGGGCAACTACCCGGTCTCCAAATGTGCAGAAGAGGAAACTGAGGTCCAGGGAGTCAGCGCTTGGCTCAAGGTCACAGAGCTGGGCAGGCGCCAGGCGGCCACTGGGACCCGGGGCTGCGGCTTTCCCGGCGGCCGCTCTTTCTTCCCAGACTGGATAAAGGGTGGCTCCAGGGCGAGGCCCGGGTGGTGGACACAGCACGCGGATGGAGGCCGGCGCCAGGCGGGAGTGGGGGGAGGAAAGGGGTCCAGGGGCCCCCAGCCCCGCGGGAGGACAGCTCGCCGGGGGCCGGGGAGGGGATCCCGGGCGGGAGGGGGACAGGGAGGGGCCTGCGGGCTTCGGAAGGACGAGCTCATCCCGGAGGAGGCAGGGGCGCGGCCTCCTGGCAGACCTGGCCCCCCCCGTGCCCTGGGCTGCCCCCCAAGGCCCTCGCCCCGCACCCCGCGGCCCGCGCACCTTCCTCTCCCATACGTTCTTCCCTCCAGGTGCAACAAAGTAGCGTCAACCTCATGCACTCGGCGGGGGGCGGGGCCCGGCGGGGCTGGGGCTGGGGGCGGCCGGGCCCGCTAGTTCGCCCACCGCCGCCGGCCCGGGGAGGCGGGGGCGGAGGGCGCGGGCCGGGCCGGGCCGGGCCGGGCCGGGGGCGCCTCTCGGACACCGGCGGGGACACCGGCTCGGCGCCGCGGCTGCTGGGGAGCGAGCGGAGGGGCGGACCGAGGCGGAGCCTGCGAGCTGCGGCACGGGGGCGGGGTGCGGGCGGCCGGCGGCGGGAAAAAACCCTGCGCGGCCCCGCCCCCAACCGAGACCCCGCCCACACGCCCGAGGCCACGCCCCCTAGAGGCCGCGCTCTGTTGCCGGGGCTGGAGTGCAGTGGCGTGATCTCAGCTCACTGCAGCCTCTGCTTCCCACGTTCAAGCGATGCTCCTGCCTCAACCTCCTGAGTAGCTGGGATTACAGGCGCCTGCCACCATGCCCGGTTGATTTTTGTATTTTTAGTAGAGTCGGGTTTCACCATGTTGGCCAGGCTGATCGCAAACTCCTCACCTCAGTTGGTCCACCCTTCTCGGCCTCCCACAGTGCTGAGATTACAGGTGTGAGCCACTACGCCCCGCCGGAATTTTTAATTTTTTATTATAAAGAAGGCTGAGCACAGTGGCTCACACCTATAATCCCATCACTTTGGGTGGCTAAAGTGGTAGGACCAGTTGATGCCAGGAATTGGAGATCATCTGAGGCGACTAAGTGAAACCCTGTCTCTT
>NW_016107397.1:143466-158787 GCF_001604975.1 Cebus imitator
TCAAAAAAAAAAAAAAAAAAAGTTTTCTATATAAGGAGTTGTGCGTCCCATGGGAATGACTCACTCCAGAGATTAGAATTGTCCAGTTGCAAATTTGTGCCTGGCTAGACACGAGCCAGTGATAAGCAGGAGGCTCCTTGGGGACGCTGCCATAGTGTGAGCCCAAGGCTGTGGCTGAGGGCAGGGCCAGAGCCTACGCTGTTCTAGGCTAGGCACGCAAAGCAGGCTGGCGTAACGGGATCCCTCCTGTCAGACCCCGACTGCCACCTGCCCACTTCTTGCCCACTCTGGGTGACCTCACTGAGACGAATGGCTTGGTGATTACTTCTACCTCTCTTCGAACTGCAGACACAAGAACCTGATGTCTCTTAGGGATTGCCACTTGGATGGCAAATGGGACCTCAAATTTTTTTTTTTTTTTTTAGTAGAGATAGAGTCTTACTCTGTCGCCCGGGCTGGAGTGAAGTGGCACCATCTCCACTCACTGCAACCTCCGCCTCCCGGGTTCAAACAATTCTCTTCCTCAGCCTCCAGAGTAGCTGGGACTACAGGCGCATGCCACCACACCTGGCTAATTTTGTGTATTTTTAGTAGAGATGGGGCTTCACCATGTTGGCCAGGTGTGTCTTGAACTCCTAACCTCATGATCTGTCTGCCTTGGCTTCCCAAAGTGCTGGGATTACACCTGTGAGCCACCGAGCCCGGCCGGGACCTCCTGCTTAACACGTCCAGATCAGAGCTCATCATTTGTGTCTGGCTGGTTCCTCCCCATGTTTCTTACCTCAGTAAATGACACCAGCGTCATCCAGGTGTTTCTTACCTCAGTAAATGACACCAGCGTCATCCAGTAATTCAGGCTAAATTCACAGGCATTCTCCTTCTTCTTTTTTTTTTTTTACACAAGATCTCCCTCTATCACCCAGGCTGGTGGGCAGTGGCATGATCAAAGCCCCACTGCAGTCTTGACCTCCCAGGCTCAAGCGATCCTCCCATCCCAGCCTTCCTAGCAGCCGGAACTACAAGGGTGCAGCATGGCATGACTCCTCCCATTCCCTCCCTGCATCTGATCCATTGGCAAATCCTACTGGCTCTATGTGTGAGATACATCCGGAATTCCAGCACTTCTCCCTCCTTCTTGGCCTAGTTAGGGACTGAGAGCAACAGCCTCTCAAGTCACGTCCTTATGCCCTGTCATCCTGCAGAGCCTCTGAACACGTAGCTCAAAGAGTGACATTCCTTTGCTTTTTAACCCTGAGGTTCTTGCTTCTGTGCTTATGGGACCTAGCCTCTGGCTCCTACTTTGCCCTTATTTTTTCTTTCCTCGGTCATTTTTGTTAAAACCGTGATGGTCAGTCATGGTGGCTCACACCTGTAATCCCAGCTATTTGAGAGGCCAAGGCAGGAGGATCGCTTGAGGCCAGAAGTTTGAAACCAGCCTGGGCAGCATAGTGAGATCTCTACAAAGAAAAAAAAAATGGCCATGTAGGGTGGTACGTGACTGCAGTCCTAGCTACTCTGGAGGCTGAGCCAGGAGGATTGCTTGAGGCTGGGATTTCCAGGCTGCACTGAGCTAGGATTACACGACTACACTCTAGCTTGGGCGACAGAGGGAGACCCTTTCTCTAATTATTATTATTTTTTATTTATTTTTGAGATGGAGTCTCGCTCTGTTACCAGGCTGGAGTGCGGTGGCATGATCTCGGCTCACTGCAACTTCCGCCTTCCAGGTTCAAGCAATTCTCCTGCTTCAGCCTCCTGAGTAGCTGGGACTACAAGTGTGCGCCATCACACCCAGCTAATTTTTGTATTTTTAGTAGAGAAGGGGTTTCACCATGTTGGCCAGGATGGTCTTGATCTCTTGACCTCATGATCCACCTGCCTCTGCCTCCCAAAGTGCTGGGATTACAGGTGTGAGCCACCACACCTGGCCCCTTTCTCTAATTTGAAAAAAGAAAAATCGGCCGGGCACTGGTGGCTCACATCTGTGATCCCAAGACTTTGGGAGGCTGAGGCGGATGGATCACCTGAGGTAGGTCAGGAGCTCAAAACCAGCCTGGGCAACATGGTGAAACTCTGTCTCTACTAAAAATACAAAACTAAGCTGGGCACGGTGGTGTGTGCCTGTAATCCACGCTACTCGGGAGGCTGATGCAGGAGAATTGTTAGTGCCCACAATCTCGGCTCACCGCGAGGTGGAAGTTGCAGTGAGCCAAGATTGCGCCATTGCACTCCAGACAGAGTGAGACTCCGTCTCAGGAAATAAAAAAAAAAAACAACAAAAAAAGAAAAACTGTGGTGTGCCTCTCTGCCATTCTGACTTCCCAAGTTTGTGGTAGTCACAAGGCTTTTGACTTGAGGCCGGGTCCCTTCGCCATCCTGTTAGGATGACGACATTTCTTGTCACTATCCCCTCCTTAGTGTTTGATCTTCGTAGCACGGATTTAGCTAACGTTAGAGTATTCGTTTCCCGTGGCTGCTATGACAGAGCACCAAAAACCTGATGGCAGAAAACAAGAGACATTTATTTTCTCACAGTTCTGGAGACCGGAAGGCTGAAATCAGATTGTTGGATATCAATCCGGAAATCAATCTGCTCTGTCTTCTTTTAGGCATTTTATAGTTTTGGGTCTCACGTTTAAGTCTTTTTTTTGTTTTTTTCTGCCTAGCTGTTTTGGCCAGGACGTCTAATACTAAGCTGAATGGAAGTGTTAAGAGTGGGCATCCTTGTCTTATTCCTGATTACAGGAAAAGCTTTATGTCCTTTTTATTTTTCATTTTATTTATTTATTTTTTTGAGACAGGGTGTCACTCTGTTATCCAGGCTGGAGTGCAGTGGTGTGATCATGGCTCACTGCAATCTCAACCTCCCAGGCTCAAGCAATCCTCCTGCCTCAGCCTCCCCAACAGCTGGGACTACAGGCATGTGCCACCATGCCTGGCTAATTTTTGTATATTTCATAGGGATGGGGCTTCGCCATGTTGCCCCGGCTGGTCTTGAACTCCTGGGTCAAGACATCTGCCTCCCTCAGCCTCCGAAAGTGCTGGGATTACAGGTGTGAGCCACCACGCCGAGCCCAGCCTTTCACTGTGAGGTATGGAAGCTGTGCGCTTTCATGTATAGCCTTTATTAGGTGAAGTGGTTTGCTTCTATTCCAGTTGGTTGAATGTTTTTATCATGAAAGGGTATTGGATCTTGCTGCTGCTTCTGCAGCAACTGAGATGATCATGTGATTGCCTTTCATTCTGTTTATATGTTATTTTTTAGGGATTGATTTTCATGTGTTGAAACATGCTTAGATTTCAGGAAAAATCCCACTTGTTTTTAATCTGCGACTGAATTTGTTTTGCTTGTATTTTGTTGAGGATTTTTGCATCGATGTTCATAAAGGATATTGGCCTGTAGTTTGCTCTTCTTGTGTCTTTGGTAGTAGCATAATGCTGGCCTCTCTTTTTTATTTTTTCAAAATTTTTTGCATATTGAGTGAAAAAAGAATTTTTTTGAGACAGAGTCTTGCTCTGTTGCCCAGGCTGGAGTACAGTGGCATGATCTCAGTTCACTGCACCCCCCGCCTCCCGTGTCCAAGCAATTCTGCCTCAGCCTTCCAAGTAGCTGGGATTACAGGCGCCTGCCACCACACCCAGCTAATTTTTTGTATTTTTAGTAGAGATGCATTTCACCATGTTGGCCAGGATGGTCTTGAGCTCCTGACCTCGTGATCCACCTGCTTCAGCCTCCCAGGGTGCTGGGATTACAGGTGTGAGCCACCGCGCCCAGTGCTGGCCTCTTAAAATGAGATTGGATTTGTTCCCTCTTCTTCAGTTTTCTGGCAGTGTCAGGAGGATTGGTGTTAATTTTTTAAATGTTTGTTAGAATTCTCCAGTGAAGCCATCTGGTCCTGGGCTTTTCTCTATTGGGAGACTTTTTATTACTGATTCAATCTCCTTACTCATTATTGGTCTGTGCTGATTTTCTATTTCTTCATGATTCAGTCTTGGCAGGTTGTGGCTTTCTAGGAATTTATCCATTTTATCTAGATTTTTCAATTTGTTGGCATATGAGTATTCTAGCTGCTTCTTCTTTTCCCCCCGCCGAGATGGGGTCTTACTCTGTCACCCAGATTGGAGTGTGCAGTGGCACAACCATAGCTCACTGCAGCCTTGACCTCCTAGGCTTAAGTGATCCTCCTGCCTTGGCCTCCCAAAGTGTTGGGATTATAGGCATGAGCCACTCCGCCCAGGCCTAGCTTCTCATAAGAATACCTGCAATGGGACTGAGGGTCCTGCAGGTTAATCTCCCTGCCTCTCAAGATCCTAACTTAATCACGTCTACAAAAACCCTTTTTCCATATAAGGTAACTCTTAGGGGCGGAAGTGTGTCTTCCCAAAATTTATATGTTGAAGCACTAACTCCAATACTGCAGAACATGACTGTATTTGGAGATATAATCTTTAAAAAAAATTTTTTTTTTTTGACACGCAATCTCAGTTCACTGCAACCTTCACTTCCTGGGTTTAAGCGACTTACCTGTCTCAGCCTCTGGAGTAGCTGGGATTACAAACAGGCACCACCAGGCCCAGCTAATTTTTTTTTTTTCTGAGACAGAGTTTTGCTCTTGTTGCCCAGGCTGGAGTGTAATGGTGCAGTCTCAGCTCACTGCAACCTCTGCCTCCTGGGTTCAAGGAATTCTGCCTCAGCCTCCTGAGTAGCTGGAATTACAGGCATGCACCACCACGCCTGGCTAATTTTGTATTTTTAGTAGAGACGGGGTTTCTCCATATTGGTCAGGCTGGTCTTGAACTCCCAACCTCAGGTGATTTGCCTGCCTCGGCCTCCCAAAGTGCTGGGATTACAGGCGTGAGCTACTGTGCCGGACCTAATTTTTTTTTTTTTTTTTGTATTTTTAGTAGAGACAGGGTTTTGCCATGTTAGCCAGGCTGGTCTCAAACTCTTGACCTCAAGTGATCTGTCTGCCTCAGCCTCCCAAAGTGCTGGGATTACAGGCATGAGACACCGTGCCTGGCCTATTTTATTGTGGATGGGTGGAAGGGCGGATGGGTAGATGGATGGGTGGATAAGTGTATGGATGGAAAGATGGATGGATTGATGTGTGGATGGGTGGATGGGTGGTTGGGTAGATGGGTAGATGGATGGACAGGTGGATGAATAGGTGGGTGGATGTGTGAATAGATGAATACATGGGTGGAAGTGTGGATGGGTAGATGGAATGGTGGATGAGTGTATGGATGGACAGATGGGTGGGTAGATGGATGGTTGGATGGGTAGATGGATGGGTGGGTAAATGGGTGGGTGGATGGACAGGTGGATGAACAGGTGGGTGGATGAGTGGATGGATGGATGGGTGGGTGGGTGGATGGATGGGTGGATGAGTAGATGGATGGGTGGGTAAATGGGTGGGTGGATGGACAGGTGGATGAACAGGTGGGCGGGTGGATGGATGATGGATGGATGGATGGGTGGAAGGGTAGATGGGTAGATGGACAGGTGGCTGAGTGTATGTATGATGGGTGGGTGGGTGGGTGGATGGATGGGTAGATGGATGGCAGGTGGGAGTGTGGATGGATGGATGGGTGGAAGGGTAGATGGGTAGATGGACAGGTGGCTGAGTGTGTGTATGATGGGTGGGTGGGTGGATGGATGGGTGGATGGACGGCAGGTGGGTGGATGGATGGGTGGATAGGTGGACAGATGAACGGGTTGATAGCTCTCCTTTGCCACTACTCTAGGGCAGGCTGTGTCACCCCTCCCAGGACCATTGCAGCAGCCCTCTGTGCATGTCCTTGAACCACACCCATCACCCCCTCTGATCCATCCGTCAGTCCTTAGAGCTGCCCTCTCCTGCCAGACATTCTGGCTGTCCTGTCCTCCACCTGAAAGGCTCGACCTTCTCTGTTCTATTCTTTGCCTGGTAAAACGTTCTTGCCCTTTACTGTCCTCCGGGAAGCTCTCCCTGAGCACTAGCCTCCACCAGCTTTCTCTTTCCCTCCCAGCTCCTTCTGGCACTGCAAAGGTCCTTGTGTGCAAACCTGCAGATGCTCCAGTCTGCACGGCGAGCCCCATCCACACTCCCAGTGAATAGCTCTGTTGCCACGTTTCTGGCTTAGGGGTGTGCACACTCAGCACAGGGGCCCCCCTCTCAGGAGGATGGCGCAGGCCTGAGGCTGTGAGTCCTGGAAGAGGACTCGTGGTTGGGGAGGGAAGTCCAGTATCTGGTACCCAGGGCGTGGTCCAGAGGTGTGGATGTGGGCTGCAGGTGAGCACGTTCCCAGGCCCCATGGATTTCTGGCCTCAAAGGGAGGAGGAAGGGCCAGAATGGGAACGGGAACATCTGAGTAAGGATGGAGCTGAGCCTGCGCTTCTCAAAGAAGCCAAAGGATGCCTTAATGGGCCACACATGAGGGTGGGTCTTCCTTAGAGTGGACTGTTTCAGAATGATTACCCTTGACTGTCTTCTAAGTTTTCTTAGGTCAGCCATCTTTCCTCTCTGTCTCTGTCTCTCTCTCTGTTGAGACAGGGTCTTGCTGTCTCACCCAGGCTGGAGTGCAGTGACACAATCATAACTCACTGCAGCCTCGAACTCCCAGGCTCAAGTGATCCTCCCACCCCAGCCTCCCAAGTAGCTGGGACCACAGGCATAAGCCACCACTCTTGGGTAATTTTTTTTTTTTTGTAGAGATAGGGGTCTCACTATGTCGCTCAGTTGGTCTCAATCTCCTGGCCTCATTGTTAAAGAACAAGCCAAACTTGGAGAAAGATCGATGCCCCAGAAGCCAGCAGCAGGGACTTTTGGTTGGGAACCTTTCAAATACACTGTGGGAGGTTCCCGGAAGCAGAGCCCTGGTCCGCCTTCAGGCCAGGGAGTTGAAGGCAGATGAAATCATATCAAGAAACCCAAGACACAGTTTCCTTTAAAGGTTTTCATTTATTAGTCTTTTCTGAAGCAGTTAATTCTCTTTTCTTATTAAAAAAAAAAGATGTGTTTCATCCAGAGTTATATCAGAGTGATTAAAATGATTTTTCTACTGAGGATACAGCTCCCTGGATCAGAAAAAAAAAATTCTCTTTTTTTTCAATGAACCACAAAAATAAAACCAAAAGAGAACATCAACAATCAAAAATAATCCCCAAATATCCAGGACAAAAAATAAAATATTTATTGATCTATCACAGCGAGACACAAAAAGATGGGCAGGGCAGGGGTGGGAACTGCTTTGAAGTCCAGTGGACTGAGGGAGGGATGGGGGATACAGTACTGCATGTGGGACACCTCGGGTGAAAAGGAGATGCCTGGCACCCCAGTCTGCACAGCCCCGCACGCCCTGGGGAGTGTCGGATGGGGGTGGAGGCAGGGCACAGGCTGCCGTGACAGGTCAGCCAGGTTGATGGCAGGTGCACCCAGCCAGCCAGTGGTGCCGGGCGGTCAACTGGGGACATGGGTGGATGGACGGATGGACGAATGGACGGATGGGTGGATGGATTCTCCAAGAGCAAGGTGGCAATTCCCAGTGTGGGGTGGTTTTCCAACCCAAAGGCACCCCAGATGTGGGGAACAGCGATCCGTGGGGAGGATGTGGCCACGTGGACTGAGGAGGGGAGGATGCTACGAGCAAATCCAGCTTTGAGGCTTCGGGTGCTTGGGTACCAACTGGATGGCAGCCAAGGGTGGGTCCTGGTGGGACTGCCCAGGAAGTGTCTGCACCATCTTTAGAGGAGCCCCTGGGGAGGGGGTTCTCCGAGGGGCCACCCTTCCCTCCTCCCTCCCCCCAGGAAGATAAGAGCACCAGCATGTAGCACCAAGTTCCCCTGGAGATGGAGGCTGTATGGAGGGGGAGCTCCTAGGTGGGAAGGGATGGGCCGGGGGCCAGGACCACGAGCCCCTTGCCTCTGAAGTGGGGGCTCCTGGTTGGGGCACTTGGCCACTCCCCTCTTTTTCCTTGCCCTGTGGATTTGCAAGGCCGCCCGGCCTGCCCGTTCCCTCCTGGGGTGGGGAGTCGGAGGGGCATGGGATAGGGTCACAAAGGGTTTACATTCTCCACCAAGCAGTAGCACCAACGTTGATGAGGTCGTGAGTCAGGGGTCCTGGGAAGCTCATTTTCTCTTCCGGCCGCAAGCCTTCCCCAGGCAGGCCCCAGCTGCATGGGAGGAGGGCACATCACTGGGAGCCTGGCCCTTCTCAGGGGCGGCTCTAACCCCCACCTGCTCTGACCCACTCAGACGGAGGCTCCAAGAAGCCACGAGAAACCAAGCTGTGGCCCCAGGCCAGACTCAGACCTGGCCCATGTCATCAACTTCCACTGGGCAGATGGGGCCAGGAGAAGCCCCCAAGACGTTACTTGGATGAGGCCGGGCAAAGTGGCCCACACCTGCAATCCCAGCACCTTGGGAGGCCAAGGCGAATGGATCATGAGGTCAGGAGTTTGAGACCAGCCTGGCCAACACGGTGAAACCCCTTCTCTAATAAAAATTGAAAAATTAGCCAGGTGTGGTGGCCCACGCCTGTCATCCCAGCTTCTCAGGAGGCTGAGGCAGGAGAATCGCTTGAACCCGAGAGGCAGAGGTTACAGTAAGCGGAGATCGTGCCACTGCACTCCAGCCTGAGTGACAGAGGAAAAAAAAAAAAAAAAAAAAAAAAAAAAGATACTACTTGGATGAAACCAACACTAGCAGAAAAGGGGGCAGGTCATGGGGTCTGCCAGGGAACGACTGGGCCTGGACAGGGTGTCTGTACCGGCTCCACTGCTCCGAGAAGCCTTTCGAGGAAAAGCTAAGAGCAGCTCCATCAAGGAGGCTGGGGTGAAGGGAGAGTCAGTGTCTGCAGGTCTGGCCCTCTCAGGGAGCTGGGTGGATCCATACAGCTGAGAGGGCATCAGATAAGTAAACTGAGGGCCAGTAGAGGGAGAGAGGGTCTTATCCACCTAGCGTCTGAGCTGGGACTCGAACCCAGGATTCCTACCCCCTCCTGGGAACGGTCTGATGGGTGAACCTGTTTCAGAGCATCAGTCTGTGTTAGGTAAGGCACCATTGTCTAGTACCTGGGCCTGGTGTAGGTCCTACCCCGGCTGGAGCCAGATGTGGCTCCTTACCGCCACCTGGTGGCAGCAAGCAGAGAGTAGGGCAGGAACAGACATCTGCCTCTGTTTTTGTTTTGAGACGGAGTCTTGCTCTGTCCTCACCCAGGCTGGAGTGCAGTGGCACAATCTCAGCCCACCCCAACCTCTGCCTCCTGAGTTAAAGCAATTCTCCTGCCTCAGCCTCTAGGATTACAGGCACACACCACCACGCCCGGCTAATTTTTGTATTTTTAGTAGAGACGGGGTTTTGCCATGCTGACCAGGCTGGTCTTGAACTCCTGACCTCAGGTGCCCTGTCTGCCTTGGCGTCACAAAGTGTTGGGATTACAGGCGTGAGCCACCACACCCGGCCCTGTCTCTGAAGTTTGTCCCCTTGTTTGGGAGATGACGCCATGATAGGGTCACAAGCAAGACTGGTGTCGGGTTGAAAACTGGGCAAAGGGTCAGTTTGGTCTTGCTTCTGCCCCCCACCCCTGGCCTCAGCTGTCTCAGCTGTGCAGTGGGGAACAGGGCTGCGTGGAAGGAAATTCACAGTCCTGGGTAACCACAGGGGCGCAGCTGTGGATTCTCTGGGACTCTTTCTGGTATCACATGGAGGGACCTTGTGGGGGAGTGAAAGAACCGCCCACAGCCTCCCCAGAGGTGAATCAATGTATTTTTTTGGGGCGGGGGTGGGATCCTGATCTATTGCCCAGGCTGCCGTGTGATGGTGCGGTCACAGCTTACTGCAGCCTTGAACTCCTGGGCTCAAGCAATCTTCTCACCTCAGCCTCCAGAGGAGCTGAGACTGCAGATTCACAGCACCACACCCAGCTAAGTTTTAAAACTTTTGTAGAGACAGGGTCTCACTTGTTGCCCAGCCTGGTCTCAAACTCCTGGGCTCAAGTGATCCTCCCACCTCAGCCTCCCAAAGTGCTGGGATTACAGGCGTGGGCCACCAGGCCCGGCCAGGTCTGCATCTTTCAGCAGGAATGTGGCTTAGCCCTAGGTGGTGGCCTCAGCCCTCCCTGCCTAGCCCAGGGTCACCTTGGACGCCCCCACTGCTGACACACCCTCCGATTTCCCTGGCTCTGTGGCTCCGGTGATCCCAGCCCTTCTCCCTCCCTGCCCCTCCAATCTCCTGCCTCTCTTTTCCAGCTGACTTCCTATAGCAGGCTAAGGGACTTTGGGGGGGTGAGCCTGGAGGACACTGAGTGCACACCCATCTCTGAGTGTCTGTGTGGCAGGTAGGAGGGATGGGCGGGAGGTATCCTTCCTCCTTCCGTAACCTCCCCGCTCCAGAAGCCAGGCTGGCGGACTATCCCTCCGCCTCTGTCTCTGCCCCTCCCGCCCTGCCTCTTTGTGGGGCTGAATCTCTACTCACCTTGGTATCCCAGGGCTCCCAGGGCCCCTCCATAGGGCTTGAGGGGTTTTCCTGTGGATGGGGAGGACAGGATGGAGGAGGCAGCCCGCTTTTCCTGCGTCTCTCAGCTGCTCTACCCTGCACCTGGCCTCCATTCTGTCTCAGCAGGTTCCAAAGGCCTTCCTGCCTCCAGCCTGCCCCTCAGCCCCACGCAGCCATGCTCCTTGTAAATCACAGATGCATCCGGTCTGTGGAGACCTGAGTGCCCAACCCCACCCCACCCAGTCAGCCCAACCTATTTCCCAGGCTCAGCCTTGCCCACTTGACCACTCAGCTTCCCCTCCCAGCCTACCCTGCTTGTCCTGACCTTATTCTTCCCTTACACAGCTTATTTCTCTTTCTTTTTGAAATATTTTAGGCCACATATGGTGGCTCATGCCTGTAATCCCAGTACTTTGGGAGGCTGAGGCGGGTGGATCACCTGATGTCAGGAGATCGAGACCAGCCTGACTAACGTGGCGAAACCCCATTTCTACTAAAAATATAAAACTTAGCCGGGTGTGGTGGTGGGTGCCTGTAATCCCAGCTCCCTGGGAGGCTGAGACAGGAGAATCACTTGAACCCAAGAGGTGGAGGCTGCTGTGAGCCGAGATCACGCCACTGCACTCCAGCGTGGGCAACAGAGCAAGACTCCATCTCAAAAAAAAAAAAAAAAAAAAAAGGAAGAAATATTTTGTACACATGGGGTGTCGCTATGTTGCCCAGGCTGGTCTCGAACTCCTGGCCTCAAGCAGTCCTCCTGCCTCAGACTCCTGCAGGCGTGAGCGACCGTGTCAGCCTACATTTCCCTTTCTAGAGGACTTTGTCAGTCTCTGCAGTCAGACAGTAAACTCTGGGGTGACTCAGGTCCCTGTCTGGCTCTGCGTGCCTCGTCAAAGGGCAGGCCAGGAGTCCCAGGAATCAGGATCCCTGGCTCCTTCTCTCCCAGCCCAGCGCTGGAGTTCCAGCTTCCATGATTCCCCTGGGGGCTGCCTGAAGCCCCCACACCAGAGTGCCAGCCCAGGGCTATGGCCGCCACCACAGCCACCCTATGAAAGGGGCTCAGGGACCCCTAGAAATGGGCCCACCAGGCATCAGGTGATTTCTTGTTGCAGACTCACCACCAACTCCCAAGCCCCCGGCGCCGCCACCTGCAAGGCAAAGAGAGGCGCTGTGACAGTGCCCACTTCCGGGGAGCCCGCTAAGCCTTCACGCCAAGCATGGATGCAGCCGGAGGCGGGGGGCTGGGGGCAGTGTGGGCTGCAAGATGCCAAGTTCTGGGCTTGAGTGCCAGGAGCCCTGGGCTCTGCCTCCGCTCACTGTGTGGTCTTGGAGCGGTCCCTGGCACTCTCTGAGCCTCAGTTTCCCCCCTTTGCAACATGGTAGAAAAGCTATCTCTCCTCCAGGGACCTTGAGGGGCATGAAATGTGTTTTGTTTTTCTTTATTTTTGAAACAGGGTCTCTATCTGTCACCCAGGCTGGAGTGCAGTGGTGCCATCTCAGCTCACTGCAACCTCCGCCTCCCAGATTCAAGCGATTCTCCTGCCTCAGCCTCCCGAGTAGCTAGGATTACAGGCATGAGCCACCACACCCAGCTAATTTTTGTATTTTTTTTTTTTTTTTTTTTAAGACAGAGGCTTGCTCTGTCACCAGGCGCCAGGCTGGAGTACAGGCGCAATCCGGCTCACTGCAACCTCCGCCTGCCGGGTTCAAGCAATTCTCCTGCCTCAGCCTCCCTAGTAGCTGGGACTACAGGCACGCGCCACCATGCCCAGCTAATTTTTGTATTTTTAATAGAGATGGGATTTCACCATGTTGGCCAGGATGGTCTCGATCTCTTGACCTCGTGATCTACCCGCCTCGGCCTCCCAAAGTGGTGGGATTACAGGTGTGAGCCACCCTGCCGGGCATGAAATGTGTTTTTAAAAAGCTGGCGTTCCCTGTTTTTGTAAGAGGTCAGCAAGAAGGAGGGGAGGCTCTATACGTAGCTCGGGGTCTAGCCTCGTGTGACCTGAGGCTGTGGGATCCACCCCTCGGTGCCGGCTCAGTCCTTCCAAGCAGGAGATGATGCAGGAGAGGAAGGGGAGGTGGCTGGAGCTCCAGGGCAGGGCCCAGGGGCAGGCAGCCTGGCGTACCTGGGAAAATGGGAGACAGTCCGAAGCCGGGTCTTGCTGCCACTCCTGCGGGAGAGACTTTGGGTTGGTGGGTTGGTGTGGGTGGGACCCGGGTCCAGACTCACCAGCTCACCCCAGACCCTCTGTCTGGGACCACCTCTTCTCTGTCCCCCCAACTATAGCATTTTTTATCTTTTATTTCATTATTTTTTTGAGACGGGATCCTGCTCTGTCACCCAGGCTGGGGTGCAGTGGGGTGATCTTGGCTCACGGCAACCTCTGCTTCCCTGGCTCTAGCCATTCCACCTCAGCCTCCTGCGTAGCTGGGGTTACAGGCAGCCCACCACACCCAGCTAATTTTTGCTTTTTTTTTTTTTTAGTAGAGACCAGGTTTCTCCATGTTGATCAGGCTGGTCTTAACTCCTGATCTCAAGAGATCCTCCTGCCTCAGCCTCCCAAAGTGCTGGGATTCCAGGCATGAGCCACTGTGCCCGGCCCGTCTCTCCCACTACAGCCAGAGTGGCTTTCTCAATATAACATGCCCCCACCTAGCAACCAGGTGTGGCCTGAGCTCAGCCTGGCACTGTCCCCAATCTTTCAGCTTGCCCCTTTGCCCAGGACATCGGTGGTCCTAGAGTACCCCTCGAGCCCGCCTCCTGTCCTTGTGACAGACAGTCCCCCTTTAGATCTGGGCAGAGCTGAGGATTACACAGCAGAGCTGGCTGCCCCTACCTCCAAGTGGGAACTGCCCGGCACCCCCTAGGACACCTCCAAGGCCAGCAGCACCTAAGAAGAGGCAGGTGGGGTCAGGACAAGGTACACCCATCTGGAGGAGGCCCTGATGTCCCTGCTGGGTTCTGGGATAAGGAATGCCCTAGATAAGATCTTCAGGGGTAGGGGGAACCAGAGGGAGGCCTGAGCTGGGCTTGGAGAGGGTGGGGGAGGGTGGCGATGGGCATGGCAGAGGGCGCAGGCCACTGGCAGGAAGGCATGGGGGGAACTCACCGTATTTAGCTGCTTTGGCGGCTACAGCTGGAGATACACCTGGGGAGATGAGGGACAGGAGAGCTCAGGAATGCCACCTCCCTGCCAGAGTCAGGCCCTGTCTTCTTTTTTTGTCTGTCTTGAGGCAGAGTCTTGCTCTGTCACCCAGGCTGGAGTGCCGTGGCACGATCTCAGCTCACTGCAACCTCCCAGGTTCACGCGGTTCTCCTGCCTCAGCCTCCTGAGCAGCTGGGATTACAGGCACCCACCACCAGGCCCAGCTAATTTTTGTATTTTTGGTAGAGACAGATTTCACCATGTTGGCCAGGCTGGTCTCAAACCGCTGACCTCAGGTGATCCCAAAGTGCTGGGATTACAGGTGTGAGCCACCGCGCCTGCCTGGGCCCTGTCTTCTGACCTAAGCACCTTTTACCGTCTGCTCATGGACTCGCCCTCCCAGTATCTATTCCTCATCTCCCCTTCATCTAGTCCAGGGTCTGGTCCTGTTGCCCAGGCTGGAATGCAGTGGCTCGATCATAGCTCATTGCAGCCATGAACTCCTGGCTTCAAGTGATCCTCCTGCCTCAGCCTCCCAGTAGCTGAAATTACAGGCACACACCATGCCTGGCTAATTTTTAAATCTTTCGTAAAGATGGCAGGTGGGGGGTGGTCTTGCTACGTTGTCCAGGCTGGTCTCGAACTCCTGGCCTCAAGCGATCCACCCAATTCAGTCTCCCAAAGTGTTGAGATTATAGGCATGAGCCACAGTGCCCAGCCCCAAAAGTCTTAATTGTTAAGCTCCTACTATGTGTTTGGCCTGAGGCACTCACAGGAAGAGCCGTGCAGGCGGGTTTAGGGAGGAAGATACAGTGACAGCTCAACAGAGTGGCACGCGATCTCGGCTCACCCCAACCTCTGCTTCCTGGGTTCAAGCGACTCTCCTG
Source organism: Cebus imitator (assembly GCF_001604975.1). Lineage (NCBI taxonomy): Eukaryota > Metazoa > Chordata > Mammalia > Primates > Cebidae > Cebus > Cebus imitator. The sequence goes on from NW_016107397.1 coordinate 157,980, forward strand.
CCTCAGCCTCCAGGGTAGCTGGGATTATAGGCGTGCACCACCACACCCTGCTAATATTTGTATTCACACCTATAATCCCAGCACGTTGGGAGGCTGAGGCGGGCCGATCACCTGAGGTCAGGAGTCAAGACCAGCCTGGCCAACATGGGCTCCAGTGATTCCACCAGCGTCTCTACTAAAACTGTAAAAATTAGCTGGGCGTGGTGATGCGTGCCTGTAATCCCAGCTACTCAGTGAACTGAGAAAGGAGAATCACTCGAACCCAGGAGGCGACAAAGTTGACCACAATGGCGGAGACTTAGGGAAAGCAATTTCTCTCCAAGCTTCGATTTCCTTCTTGGAGAATGGCATGAGCATTGTTCTCTGAATCGACTCCCACGGCCGTGGTTGGGGGGTTGGGGGGCGGTTTGGAAGAGGGAGGGGGAGGCTTGGGACCCTGGCAAGAGGGGAGGGGGAGGCTTGGGACCCTGGCAAGAGGGGAGGGGGAGGCTTGGGACCCTGGCCAGAGGGGAGGGGGAGGCTTGGGACCCTGGCACTAACGGACGCTGCAGCTCTTGCCTGCCACGTTCCTTGTTATTATTTTGCTTTGGGATCAGGTCTTGCTCTGTTGCCCAGGCTGGAGTGCAGTGGCGTGATCATAGCTCCCTCTCTGCATGTTGTCGGGGACCAGAGGGGAGGAAGGGGTCCGTGAACCCTAAGGAGCAGGTACCGTGGCGGTGGACTGGCTGGGAGGGAAGAAGGACATCTTTCTGATTCCTTCTTTCTTTCTTTCTTTTTTTTTTTTTTTTTTTTTTTTTCTGCCTGGAGT
>NW_016107397.1:159106-168438 GCF_001604975.1 Cebus imitator
TTTTTAATGACAGGGTCTCACTTTGCTGCCCAGGCTGGAGTGCAGTGGCACAATCTCAGCTCATTGCAGCCTCCGTCTCCTGGGCTCAAGTGATCCTCTGGCCTCAGCCTCCCACCAAGCCCTGCTAATTTTTGCATTTTTGGTAGAGATGAGGTTTCGCCTTGTCACCCAGGCTGGTCTCAAACTCCTGACCTCAAGTGATCCACCCGCCTGGGCCTACTAGGGTGCTGGGATTGCAGGCGTGAGCCGCTGCGCCTGGCGGAGAGGGACATCTTGAGCAAGGGTGTGGCAAGGCTGGGAAAGAAAGACTCTGTCTCCATCTGTGTCTGTCTCTCTCTCTCTCTCTCTCACACACACACACACACACACACACACACACACACACACCCCGCACGTACTCACTGATTTCTGAACAATGCTCACCTCCAAGGCCCCCAACACCTGGGACGACTCCAAGCCCTCCAACTCCGAGTCCAGCAGCTCCCGGCAGGCCTGTGGAGAGAGCTGAGCATTAGACTCCACTGGACAGAAAGTGGGGACTGAAGCTCAGCCTGCGGAGGGTGGAGGTGTCCTCTGGGGACCCAGGTGGAGCCTGAGCTCTCCCGGCCTTCTATGGGGCCAGGAGGTGCCTGGGGCACGGAGTCTGAGTCTATAGTGCCTGGTCGGCAGCTACTCCCACATCCTGGGGACCTTGGAGGGGGCCAGGGGCAGCTCCACCCCCACCCAGCACTCACCAAACTGGGCAGCTTTGGCAGCGGCTTTGGCTGCAGCCGCAGCGGCAGCGGGTCCGGCTCCTGGGGACACAGATCAAGTTCAGGGAGGGACTCTGTCCAGGTTAGCCTCCCTCCCCACCTAGCCCGTCCCGGCGTTTCAACTCACCCACCACACCACCGAGAGCCCCGACCCCTCCAAGGGCCCCGGGTACTCCTGCTCCTGTGGGGAAGGAGGAAAGATGAGTCCCCCATTTCTGAAGGATGGGGTGTCCCTGCCCCAGGGACACAGGGCAAGCAGACAGGTGACAGGGCCATGTGACACAGTGGAGGAGCTCTGGACAGAAGTCCAGTCCTTGTTTTGGTTTCGTTTGGGGATGGGGTCTTGCTCTGTCGCCCAAGCGGGAGTGCAGTGGTACTCATAGCTCACTGCAGCCTCCCAATCCTGGGCTCACTCGATCCTCTCGCCTTAGCCTCCCAAAGGACTGTGCTTGGACTTAAAAGTTCTTTTGAAGGCCGAGTGTGGTGGCTCATGCCTGTAATCCCAGCACTTTGAGAGGCCGAGGCCAGTGGATCACCTGAGGTCGGGAGTTCGAGACCAGGCTGATCAACATGATGAAAACCTCGTCTCTACTAAAAAATACAAAAATTAGCTGGGCAGGGTGGTGGGAGCCTGTAATCCCAGCTTGAAGGCCAAGGCTGGAGAATCGCATGAACCCAGGAGGTGGAGGCTGCAGTGAGCCGAGATCGAAGCACTGCACTCCAGCCTGGGCGACAGAGAGCGAGACTCCAGCAAAAAAAAAAAAAAAAAAAAAAGCAGCGGCAGTATCTACAGCAGGCACTTAAGGTTCTGAGTGCTTCACACTTAGCAGCCCATTTTTTACGCACTGCAGCAAGAAAGGCAGGCGCTCTTGTCATTCCCATTTTACAGATGAGAACGCCGAGGCAGAGCAGAGGTTAAGCAATGTGCTCAGGGCTTCCAGGCTGGGAAGTGGCTCTGCTCACCACATGACACCCCTCTGTTTCCCTGGCAATGTCTGTTGACTCAGCCCGGCCAAGCAGTCAGCAGTGAAGAGGGGAGGAGGCCGGGGCCGCTGGGGGTCCGGGCTGAGGAAGCCGGGATTTTCCGAGGTGGAAACTGGCCCCAAGTGGACCTGCCCGGCCGATTGGTGGATCGCTGGTGGAGTCCCCTGCCTCCCCCCAACTCTGCTCACAGGAGGCCAGGAATGCAGAGGCCACAGACAGCGTGAGTCTGGCCAGGCAGGGCTGCCAGAGTGCCAAGTGCAGAGGCTGTGGGACTGCCACGTCCTCTGGGCTGGTTTACGGCAGGAGCAGTCTTGCTGGCAGGATGGGAAGGTGGGCGGGGGCCAGGGATGCCCAGATGAGGAACAGGCTCTCTGCTAGGGCCAGAGAGCTGGGTGGAGGCAGAGACTGCCCGGCCTCCTCATACCCACAGCGGGCCCGGCCCCTCCCTGGCCCGGGGCATCATGAAACTGTCAGAGTCTGAGGGCCCTTAGGGCCGGTGGAATCGCCTCCTGGGGAGCAACTGGGATTCTGAGGGTGGTTTTGGTGGTCACAGGAGTTGAAGGCACCACAGACATTTAGCAGGCAGGGGCCAGGTTTTTAAACTGTCATACATGTGTCCTAGGACGTGCCTTTTTCTTTTCTCCCTCTCTCTCTTTCCTTCCTGTCTTCCCTCCCTTCCTCCCTCCTTTTCTTCCTTTTCTTTCCTTCCTTTCTTCCCTTCCTCCCTCCCTCCCTCCCTCCCTCCCTTCCTTCCTTCCTCTCTCTCTCTGTTTCTCTCTTTCATCTCGCTCTGTTGTCCAGGCTGGAGTGCAGTGGCATGGTCTCGGCTCACTGCAGCCTCCATCTCCTGGGTCCAAGTGATTCTCCTGCCTCAGCCTCCCAAGCAGCTGGAATTACAGGTGCCCACCCACCACCACGTCTGGCTTATTTTTGTATTTTTAGCAGAGACGGGTTTTCACCATGTTGGCCAGGCTGGTCTCGAACTCCTGGCCTCAAGTGATCTCCCTGCCTCAGCCTCCCAAAGTGCTGGGATGGCAGCCACTGTGCCCAGCCTGAAACTGCCTTTTTCTATCATGTCAACCCCTGTCCTGTGCTGTCGGAGATGGCGGGGTGGCAAGGGAACCACAAGAGGTTGTGGGGTGCACTCACCATATTTGGCTGCTTTAGCAGCGGCCAGGGGTCCAGGTACTGGGGAGAAAGAAAAGTAGGGGGCTGGTCAGCAGCCGAGCTCTGTGTCTGGGAGTTCTGCCGCTTCCTCTAGGGAGCCCTCTCTGATTTCCTTGGCCTCCATTGCTTTCTCAAATCCTTGAAGCTGTGCAGGCACAGAGCTCTAGGGTAGGACGGTGCCTCCGCCTTCCATCTGCTCCCTCCTTCTCTCCCCAGGCCCAGCATGGCCTGCTTGAGGCTGGGCACAGAGCGGTGCTCAGTAACCACCTGGTGAAGAACTGGAATTCCTAGTGGCCCCCTGGCCACAGACCACTGCTGAAGGGGAGTCAGGCTCATCTACCTGCTCCTTCCCTGGGTGGAGGGCAGGCTGTTTCTCAGTCTGGAACCCCATCACCCCTCTACTGAAGAGGCAGATACTCTGCAATTTGGCAGCCTGGGGTCCCTTTGCCTGGTCTTCCCTCTTTCTGCCTTCTGTTACCCCCAGATGCTTAGGAGAACCTAATGAAGAATTTACTATGCACCCCGGTGAGGGGGTGCTGGGGAGGTGCTGGGAGGAGGAGGGATTGCCTTCCCTGAGCTCAGGGGGCAGGCTCTGCCTAGTTCCTAGAAGCTCCCTCACCCTCACCTGCCCCGAAGCCAGGCACACCAGCACCAACTCCAAGTCCAGGCACACCAGCACCAACTCCAAATCCAGGGACGCCAACACCAAGCCCAGCTGCAGCTCCTGCAGACAGAGGGCAGTGGTGGTGACAGCAGGCAGGGAGCGCGTCCCTAGGGAGGTGTCCTGTCCAGGGAGCTGCACCCAGTCCCAAAGGAAGGGGCCCACCCAGATCCAAGCAGCGGCTTCCTCTCTGGCCCTCTCTTCAGACTTGGCCTGCTTAATCCATCTTCTATGCAGCCGCTGGCTGGTTTTTCTTTGCTCTCTCTCTCTCTCTCTTTTGAGACAGGGTCTTGCTCTGCTGAGCAGGCTGGAGTGCAGTGGCACAATCGTGACTCACTGAAGCCTCAAACTCCCAGGCTCAAGCAATCCTCCCTCAGCCTCCCGAGTAGCTGACGCACACTATGGGTGTGTGCCACCATGCCTGGCTAATTTTATTATTATTATTTATGAGATGGAGTTTCGCTCTTGTTGCCCAGGCTGGACTGCAATGGCGCGATCTTGGCTCACCACAACCTCTGCCTCCTGGGTTTAAGTGATTCTCGTGCCTCAGCCTCCTGAGTAGGCTACCACGCCCAGCTACTTTTGTATTTTTAGTAGAGACGGGGTTTCTCCATGTTGGTCAGGCTGCTCTCGAACTCCCGACCTCAGGCGATCCGCCCGCCTTAGCCTCCCAAAGTGCTGGGATTACAGGTGTGGCCACATGCCCAGCCTGGGATTGGATTTTGTAAAACTCCCACTGACCCTCTATTCGTGCTGGCTGGCATTTGGGACCACACGCTGTGGGTGCCACTTCCCTTTCCAGCCTGATCCCCTGTTCTTCTCTCTTGGTTGATGTTGTTTAATTCTCCTAAAAGCCTTCTGTGGAAGGTGCTGTCTGTACCCACACTTAACACGCAAGGACACAGTCACTCAGAGGTCCCTTAGCTAGTGTGGAGCCCAGGACTTGAACCCAGGTCCTCCTCAAGCCAAATCTGCGCTTCTGACTCCTCTGCCCACTGCCCTGGGGATCTAAGGAGGCTGCAGGGCCCTGCCCTGGGTCCCATTCGGGCTTGGGAGCTGGGTTCCCAAGGACAGAGGGCAGTGGTGGTGACAGAAGGCAGGGAGCATGCCCCAAGGAGGGGTCCTGTCCAGGGAGCTGAGCCCAGTCCCAAAGGAAGGCGCCCAGATCCAAGCAGTGGCCTCCTCCCTGGCCCTTGCCCCTAACCAGCCTTGGGCTCGTTGGGGAGAGGAGAGAAAGGTGGGCGAGGCACTCACGGAGCTGGGCTTTGGCAGCTGCCTTGGCAGCGGATTTTGCTGCAGCTGGGGCTCCTGCACCTGGAGGGAGAGAGAGGGCATTAGAGATGGAGATGGGGCCCAAGGAGGCTTCAGGGGCCCCTCAGGGTCATGGACTCATGCAGCTCACCTATAACTCCACCAGGGCCGATGCCCACACCAGGTACCACGCCCACTCCGGGAGCCACGCCCACTCCGGGAGCCACGCCCACTCCGGGAGCCACGCCCACTCCGGGAGCCACACCTACTCCGGGAGCCACGCCCACTCCGGGAGCCACGCCCACTCCGGGAGCCACACCCACTCCGGGAACCACGCCCACTCCGGGAGCCACGCCCACTCCGGGAGCCACGCCTACTCCGGGAGCCACGCCCACTCCGGGAGCCACGCCCACTCCGGGAGCCACACCAGGAACCACGCCGGCACCAGGAACTAAGCCTGTAAGATGGAGAAGAGCCTGATGCAAGAGAGCAGAGCTGATGAAAAGAGCTGGAGCCTCGGCCTGGCGGAGACTCGCTGTGTGACCCTGATCAGTTACTTTCGCTTGCTGGGCCTCAGCTTCCTCACCCTTAAGATGAAGCCTGTGCAGGTTCAGGAGTTCCTTTTTTGGAGACGGGATCTCACTGTCGCCCAGGCTGGAGTGCAGTGGTACAATCTCAGCTCACTGCAACCACCACCTCCCGGGTTCAAGTGATTCTCCTGCCTCAGCCTCCCGAGTAGCTGGGACTACAGGTGCTCACTATCACACCTGGCTAATTTTTTTGTATTTTTAGTAGAGATAGGGCTTTGCCATGTTGGTCATGCTGGTCTTGAACTCCTAACCTTGGGTGATCCACCTGCCTTGGCCTCCCAACCTGCTGGGATTAGAGGCGTGAGCCACTGCACCCAGCCAGGAGTTCTTAATCTTTTCAGTGACAAGGACTCCTTGGAGATTGGAGGGTGATAGAGGCAGAGTTACATTATATAAGGGGGTTTGTAAGACAGAAAGCCTTTGTGTTCAAATCTCGGCTCGGGCACCATTATGCTGTGCAACTGTAGGCAAGCTACTTAAGCTCTGGGAACCTCAGTCTCCACACCTGTAAAATGGGAAAAATAAAACCAATTCTATAAGATCGTTTGTAGGCCTGGTGCGGTGGCTCACGCCTGCCATCCCAGCACTTTGAGAGGCCAACGTGTAAGGATCACCTACAATTTTTTTTTTTTTAAACTGGGCATGGTGGCACGTGCCTGTAGCCTCAGCTACTAGGGATGCTAAGAGGGAAGACTTGCTTAAGCCAGGAGTTCCAGGCCTGCAGTGAGCTATGATGGCATCATAGCCTGGGCGATGAAGTGAGACCCTGTCTCAAATAAATAAAGATTGCTGTGTGTGAGAATTTCGGGCTCTGCAGACCTGCAGTTGAAATGTTCTCTGGACTATTCAGCCTTAGAGATTCTGATCTGAACCTTTCAGCTCACAGGTCCCTAAGACCAAGGCCTGCAGACCCCATGCCCAGGGCCTGACACACAGCTGGGCTCTACAATTGGTGCTGCCATATTTGCCAGGTTGAGAAAGTTGTAGGCACCTGGGGCTGCCAGGGTGGCCCTCAGATATAGCAAGAGATCTTGAACCAGAAGTACTGCAGACTGGGCGCAGGGGCTTACGCCCGGATCCCAGCACTGTGGGAGGCAGAGGCTGGAGGAGCACTTGAGCCCAGGAGTTTGAAACCAGCCCGGGCAACATAGTAAGACCCCTGTCTCTACAAAACAATAAAAAAATTAGCCAGGAATGGTGGTGGGCACCTGTGGCCCCAGCTACTTGGGAGGCTGAGGCAGGCAGATTGCTTGAGCCTGGGAGGTCGAGGCTGCAGTTAGCTAGATGATTGTGCCACTGTACCCCAGCCTGGGTGACAGAGCCACACCTTATCTCAAGAAGAAGAAGGAGAAGGAGTAGGAGGAGAAGAAAGAAGAAGAAAGAAAATGGAAGAAAAAGAAGAGGAGGAGGAGGGAGGGGGAGGAGGAAGAAGAAGGAAGCAGGAGGAGGAGGAGGAAGGAAGGAAGAAGAAGGAGAAGGAGGAGAAGAAAGAAGAAGAAAGAAAATGGAAGAAAAAGAAGAGGAGGAGGAGGGAGGGGGAGGAGGAAGAAGAAGGAAGCAGGAGGAGGAGGAGGAAGGAAGGAAGAAGAAGGAGAAGGAGGAGAAGAAAGAAGAAGAATGAGAAAGAGGAGAAGGAGAAGAACTGGACTCCCTCAAGGCGGCTGGAGCTCACGTGAGGTCAGGAGGGGTCAGGTCCCCACTAGACCGAGGGGCTCCCGGGCCTTTGGGAACAGGGAGGCTTACACTGCTTCCCTCATCAGAAACGTCACCACCACTGCTAGAGGTTGTTGGTGGGCCAAAAGCCCGAAGGAGAGCCCACCCCAGAATGTGACAGCCTGGGGCGGCAGGGGGTGGTGGAAAGGAACAGGGAGCTGGGCAGTGAGACCCCAGAGCAGGGCACCTGAGAGAGCAGTGATCTGTGAGCGATGGCGGGGGTAAAGGGACTCACCAAACTGGGCAGCTTTGGCGGCTGCTTTAGCGGCGGCGGCAGCTGCTGGGGTCCCGACTCCTGGGGGCGGGAAGAGGAGGGATGAGGGAGCGGTCTGAGCACCCCTCCCTGCTTCCCGCCTCTAGGTTAGTCTTCCTGTTTGTAAAATGGTGCAGTCGATCTTGGTCAACTCCAGGGACCCTTCCACGAGACAAACCAAACCCGTCTCTGGGCTGGAGACACCGCTCACCTGGCACTCCTCCGACTCCTGGCACACCAGGGACGGCGACTCCGGCACCTGGCACCAGCCCACCCAGCACTCCTGCGCCCCCAGCACCTGCGTGAGTGGAGAACTTTCAGCCTCGCCCCACCCAGTGCTCACTTTTTGGGGGAGCAAGGGTGAGTGGGAGAATAGGGGGAAAAGAGAATGGCTTCTTGGCACCTTCAATTCTTTTTATATTTTATTTTAATTTTTTGAGACGGAGTCTTGCCTTGCCGCCCAGGCTGGAGTGCAGTGGCATGATCTCAGCACACCGCAACCTCTGCCTCCCGGGTTCAAGCGATTCTCCTGCCTCAGCCTCCCAAGTAGCTGGGATTACAGATGAGCACCACCATGCCTGGCTAATTTTGGTATTTTTAGTAGAGACGGGGTTTCACCGTGTTCGCCAGGCTGGTCTCGAACTCCTGGCCTAAAGGGATCCATCCGCCTTGGCCTCCCAAAGTGCTGGGATTACAGGTGTGAGCCACTGCACCCGGCCAGGACACCTTCAATTCTGGGGGTGGGGGTGGGGTGAACAGGTCACCAACCATCCTAACGTTGGGCATCTGAAAAGGACAGTAGAATGAAGTGTGGCTTTGGAAGATGGGGCGGGGGCCTCATGACCTTGGCCCAGGCCATTCTGGTCCTGGAGGCGTGGGAGCCGGTTTGCCCTGAGGTTGGACCCTGGGCCCCGTGGGAGAGCAGGGCTTAGGGACGGGCAGGGCAGGGGCACTTACCATACTTAGCAGCTTTGGCGGCAGCTGCTGCCTGGGCTTCAGCTGCAGGGAAACGAGAAAGATGGAGACCCTCAGAAGCCTTGCCTGGGTCTCCTCCGCACCGTGCTTAAAGCTCTTCTGCCCTGCAAGGCATGGACGGCCGCCCTATCCTCTCCCCCAACCCCTCCCTGAGCACGCTCAAGCCTGATCTACGCTCTCCACTGACCGTGTACAGCCCAGCAGAAGAGAAGCCCCCATCCCTTCTCAACGATGTCCCCAGATGTGACTAAGGCTCACGGGAAATGGCAGCTCCCGGGACGACTCCGACTCCAGGGACGCCTCCGACTCCGACACCATAGCCGGGAAAGCCCCCGGGTCCAACCCCAAAAGTAGGAATGCCTCCAACTCCGACTCCAGCCCCGGCCCCTGCAGAGGGAAGAGAATCAATTGGAAAAGCAGCTCAGTGAGAGAGGCGGGGCGGGCTCTGAGGCGTGCTGATTTCCTGGGGAAGAGGGTACAAGTTTCCCCCAAGCCTTGTCCATGAAAGACAGAAAACTGGGATGCCTGGGTCCCCAGCAGCCTTCACCATGAAGCCTTTAAAAAAAAAATTGGGGTGGGATGCAGTGGCTCACGCCTATAATTCTAGCCCTTTGGGAGGCTGAGGCAGGCAGATCACCTGAGGTCAGGAGTTTGAGACCAGCTTGGCCAATATGGAGAAACTACGTCTCTACTAAAAAAACAAAAATTAGCCGGATGTGGTGGTGCATCCCTGTAATCCCAGCTACTTGGGAGGCTGAGGCAGGAGAATCACTTGAATCCGGAAGGTGGAGGTTGCAGTGAGCTGAGATCGTGCCACTGCACTCCAGCCTGGGCAACAGAGATGCCATCTCAAAAAAATTTTTTTTTTTTTTTTGTGGCTGGGCGGGGTGGCTCATGCCCGTAATCCCAGCACTTTGTGAGTCCAAGACAGGTGGATCACTTGAGCCTAGGAGTTCGAGACCAGCCTGGCCAACATGGCAAAACCC
>NW_016107397.1:168792-171971 GCF_001604975.1 Cebus imitator
TTTTGAGATGGCGGTTGCTCTGTTGCCAGGCTGGAGTGCTGTGGTGTGATCTCAGCTCACTGCAACCTTCACCTCCTGGGTTTGAGCAATTCTTCTGCCTCAGCCTCCAGAGTAGCTGGGATTACAGGTGTGTGCCACCATGCCCAGCTAATTTTTGTGTTTTTAGTAGAGATGGGGTTTCATCATGCTGGCCCGTATGGTCTCGATCTCTTGAGCTCATGATCTGCCCGCCTCCACCTCCCAAAGTGTTGGGATTACAGGCATGAGCCACTGCACCTGGCCTAATTTTTACATTTTATGTAGAGACAGGGTCTTGCTATTTTGCCCACACTGCTCTCTAATTCCTGGCCTCAAGCGATCCTCCTACCTTGGCCTCCCAAAATGCTGGGATTACAGGTGAGAGCCACTGAGCCCAGCCCCACCATGAAGTGACACCCTTCAGTCCTCCTCCGGCCCCTCTCCTCTCTGAGCACTTGGGGAAGACCCGCTTTGTTGGATGCAGAGAGACTATTGGCAGAATCCACATCCCCAGGCAGTTTTGGGCTCCTCTGAGGGGGTCTTGGCCAGAGCAGGGAGGGTCAGGGTCACTGTCTCCACTGGGAATGCCATCCTGGGACTTCCCCGCCACTCAGCCCCATGGCCCTATGGTGGGAGACAAATGAGGGAGACCTTGTCCTGAGACCTGCCAGTGACTTGCTGGGCGACCCTGAGCAAGTCACTCCCCTTCTCTGGGCAAGTAGAGGAGGGTCCTTTGGTTCTGGCAAGTAAAGGCCAGGACAGGGTGGGGCAGAGCTGTGAGCATGGCACTCACCGTATTTGGCTGCCTTCGCAGCTGCAGCTGGTGACACAGCTCCTGGAGAGACTGAGAGGGACACGAATACTCAGGAGAGGTTGGAGGAGGGCTGCTGCTCAGTATGTCTCCCTCTGTCCACCCATCTGTGTTGGGCCATCTTCTTTACGCCAACATAGGGTCGGCTACACATCCATTTATGAACTGATGTCCACCCACCTGCCCATCTGTCTACCCAGCCACCCACATCATCCATCTACCCAACGACCCACCTCTATACCTGTCCATTTGTCTGTTTATCCTTGGATCTCAATCTGCCACCCAACCACCTAACTCTGTCCACTCATGCACTCATCTATCTACCAACTTATCCCATCTGCCTACCTAGCCATTCAGGTAACGATTTAGCTAACCCTCCATTTCGTATTTACCTGCCCACCCTTCTCCCATCCATCTATTCATCTGCTCATAAAATCATGTGCTCCTTCACCCATTCATCTATCCATCCATTCTTTCATCCAGCTTTCCATCTATCCATTCCCCCATCTATCTACCCATTTATCCATTCATTCATCCATTCTCCCATCCATCCATCCATCCCCCATCCATCCACCCATCCATCCATCCCCCATCCATCTACCCACACATCCACCCACCTACCCAACCATCCATCCATCCATGCATCCATTCATTCACTCATCTATCCATCCATCCACACACCCACCCATCCTTCCACTCATCCATCCATCCCCCATCAATCTACCCACACATCCACCCACCTATCCATCCATCCATGCATCCATCCATCCATGCATCCATTCATTCACCCATCTATACAACCATCCACCCACCCATCCATCCATCCATCATCCATCCATCTACCCACACATCTACCCACCTACCCATCCATCCACCCGTTCATCCATCCACTTATCCATCCACCCATCTGTCCATGCATCCATCCATTCACCCATCTATCCATCCATCCACCCACCCATCCATACATACACTCATCCATCCATCACCCATCCATCTACCCACACATCCACCCACCTACCCATCCATCCACCCATTCATACATCTACTTATCCATCCATCCATGCATTCATTCATTCACCCATCTATACAACCATCCACCCACCCACCCATCCATCCACTCATCCATCCATCACCCATCCATCTACCCACACATCACCTACCCATCCATCCACCCATTCATCTATCCACTTATCCATCTATCCATCCATCTATGTATCCATCAATTCACCCATCTATCCATCCATCCACTCACCCACCCATTCATCCACTCATCCATCCATCACCCATCCATCTACCCACACATCTACCCGCCTACCCATCCATCCATCCATCCATCCACCCACCCATCTATCCATCCATCCACCCACCCATCTATCCATCCATTCACCCACCCACCCATCCATCTACCCACACATCTACCCACTTACCTATCCATCCACCCATTCATCCATCTACTCATCCATCCATCCATCCATCCATCCATCCATGCATACATCCGTTCACCCATGTTTCTATCCACCCACCCACTCACCCACCCACCCATTCATCCACCCACCTACCCTTCTATCCACCATAAACTGAGCACCTACTTAGCTAAGGGCTAGGAACATGGAGATGAAAAAGACATGGTTCCTGCCCCCAGGAGAACACTGATAGCCAGAAGCTTAATTGGAAAAGATGACGCAGGTTAGGAGCTAATTAGGAGATTGTCATGGCCTAAGGAAGAGAAGACGAGGGAATCAGGCACTGTCAAGGGTATAGGTACATTGTTGAGGTGTTAGCGAGAAATGTAAAATGTCGGCAATAGTCTCAGTATTTCTCTTTTACACACACACACACACACACACACACACACACACACACAGTCCAGCTCACCAACTCCTGGAACCCCAGCACCTGGGATCCCAGCACCTGGGACACCTGGAATGCCAGCTCCTGGGACACCAACTACTCCTGGACCAAAGCCTGGCCCACCAGGCACTAAGCCTGTAGGAGCTCCTGTGGAAGAAAAGGCATTGCTCTCCTGACCTATGGGTCCCTCGCAGGGGCTCCAAGGGTGGTTAGTGGAGTATAAAGTGACAGTTGGTCCTGATTGCAGGATTGCAGAGGGTGGACATTTCCTCTGCATGGATCCAACTCATCAGAGAGATGCGGAGAGACTGAGGGCCCCTAAAGAGAGCTCTAAGGGTGTGGATCTATGTTGGAAGCAATGTGATCGATTTCTCTTTGTCTTTCTGTCTCTCTCTTTCTTTCTTTCTTTTTCTTTCTCTCTCTCTTTCTTTCCTTCTTTCTTTCTTTCTCTCTTTCTTTTTTCTTTCTTGTTTCTCTTTCCCTCCCTCCCTCCCTTCCT
>NW_016107397.1:172531-188162 GCF_001604975.1 Cebus imitator
TCCTGAGTAGCTGGGATTACAGGCACGCGCCACCATGCCCAGCTAATTTTTTGTATTTTTAGTAGAGACGGGGTTTCACCATGTTGACCAGGATGGTCTCGATCTAAGGTGCAGTCAGAATTCTCGCCACTGGGCACCCACTTAGTTGATGCAGCAGATGCCTGTGGGCCGGCCCTGGAGGGGATGGAGTGGGAGCAGCCAGGCGTTCTGCTGGGTTCCCCCCTCTGCTGAGTTAATCAGGGCAAAACAATAGAGATGGCATCTCAGGTAGAGTGACCAGAAGGAGTGAAGGTAAGGAGGCATGAACAATGCATATTTGGGGAGGGACAAACGCCAAGTCCCCCTGGCTTTAGGACTGGGGTCCCCAAGGTCCATGCAGGGGCCCGAGCCCTGGGCTTGCTGCCCCCGGAGGCACTCACCATATTTGGCTGCCTTAGCGGCGGCGGCTGCGGCAGCTGCGGCTGCAGCTGGGGCCCCAGCGCCTGAAAAGACAGCCACAAAGGGTGAAGTCCTTGCCCTGTGGCCATCTCAAGGACACACCCACCCCCTGCTGGGTCAGACATTACCTGCGATGCCTCCAATCCCAGGAATTGCACCAGCTGCCCCAGGAACGCCGCCCACTCCAATGCCAGGGAGAACTCCTGCTCCGGCACCTGTTGAGATGGGGCAGTGCAATGTAGTTTCCCAAGGACCCTCCTGAGGACAGGAAGGAAGGCCACTTAAACACCAGCATGTTCGCCAGCGTGATCTCATCCAGGAATGGGGCCCGGGTGTCTCCAGATGGACCTGTTTGAGGAGGTCCCCACCCCACTCCGCTGTTCCTTGACTCACCCCCAAAGTGTCTGTTTCAACACGCTCATTAAGGGACTTGTATGTTTTCAGACAAATCCCATTCTAATCACTGCCACATACTGAGAAACCACAAGTGGCCGCTCCCTGGGCCAGAGGGGCCCCTGCAGGAATGTTCAAGACTTCCTCTCCCTGTGTTCCGAAGACGCAGCCAAGTTTGTAATCCAAGCGCCTGGCCGCTTGGCTCTGGCAGCCCCTTGCAGCCCCACTCTCCCGCTCCCACATTCCAGCCGGCCCCACCAGCGCTGGGGCCAAGGAGCCTTGGGTGCTGGGAGGGGGGCCTGTGGGGCCTCTGAGGGGGCAGCTCCAGGCTTCTCCCCACATTCTCGCTCCTCGGGCGGGTAGGGAGATAAGGAAAGGGCTTCCCTGGGGCTGAGGATGAAGGAGGACTTTAACGCTAGTGATCTGACCCTGAGCTGGGGACTACCTAGGGTGGGGAACAGATGCCCACTGACCCACTGCATGGGTACAGGAATACGATGTTCCATCTGCAGCCATACTATCCAAGAGCTCACTGGCTTGAGCAGTGCGTTGACATTTTTATAGTACACATTAAATTAATACATAACTATTAAATGTTTTAAATGCTCATATATGCACCACCTAAAATGATCTTTCCAACCACCATGGTACCCATTCCCTCTGCTTGGCCTCCTCTTTCCTGTTCTAACCACATGGTAAGCTCCATCTTTATTTTTAAGGCCTGAATCAAATGTCACTTTCTCTGGGAAGCCTTTCTAACTTTCCCAAGGTAGAAAGAATGCCTCCCGTTATGAATGAATGGATGCATGGAGGAATGGATGGATGGGTGCATGAATGCATGGTGGAATGGATGTATAGATGGATGGTTGGATGGAGGAATGAACAGATGGGTGGAGGATGGATGGATCACGGGGAAATGGATGGATGGGTGGATGGGAGATGGAAGAATGGAGGAATGGATGGATGGATAGAAGAATGGATGGAGGGAGGGATGGATGGGTGCATGGATGCAAGGAGGAATGGATGGATGGATGGATGGTTGGATGAAGGAATGAATGGATGGATGGAAGGATGGATGGATCATGGAGAAATGGATGGATGGGAGGATGAATAGATGGAAGAATGGAGGAATGGATGGATAGATGGATGGTTGGATGGAGGAATGAATAGATGGATGGAGGATGGATGGATCATGGAGAAATGGATGAATGGGTGGATGGACAGATGGACAAATGGAGGAATGGATGGATGAGTAGATGGATGGATACAAGAATGGATGGAGGGAGGGATGGATGGATACATGGATGCATGGAAGAATGACTGGATGGAGGGAGGGAGGAATGAATGGATGGAAGGATGGATGCATTGTGGAGGAATGGATGGATGGGTGCATGGAGGAATGGATGGAGGGATAGGTGGACACATGGAGGAATGGATGGATGGAGGCATGGACGAATGGGCAGATGGATGGATGGATGGAAGAATCGATGGAGGGATGGTGTGACGGATAGATAGATGAGTGGATGGATGGATAAAGGAATGGATGGAGGGATAGGTGGACACATGGAGGAATGGATGGATGGAGGCATGGACGAATGGGCAGATGGATGGATGGATGGAAGAATCGATGGAGGGATGGTGTGACGGATAGATAGATGAGTGGATGGATGGATAAAGGAATGGATGGAGGGATAGATGGATGCATGAAGGAATGGACAGTTGGATGAATGGATGCATGGAGGAATAGACAGATAGATGGTGGATGGATGGATGAATGGAGGGAGGGAATGATAGATAGATAAATGGATGGATGGATGGGTGGATGGGTAGATGGATGCATGGAGGAATGGATGGATGAGTGGATGGATGGATGGAAGAATGGATGGTGGGGGGGATTGATGGATGGATAAATGAATGGATGAGTGGATGGATGGATAGATGAATGGAGGAATGGATGGATGGATGGGTGGATAGATGAATGGAGGGAAGGAGTGATAGATGGGTGGATGAGTGGATAGATGGATAAATAGATGGATGGATTGTGGACAGATGGAATGATGGATGGATGCATGGAAAAATGGATGGATGGATGGATGAGGGGATGGATGGATGGATGGATGGGTAGGTGAGTAGATGAATGAATGGATGAATGGATGGATGAGTGGATGGATGGATGCATGGATGGGTAGATGAGTAGATGAATGAATGGATGAATGGATGGATAGATGGATGCATGGAGGAATGAATGGAGGGAAGGAGGGATGAATGAATGAATGGATGAGTGGATGGATGAATGGAGGGATGGAGGTTGAGATGGATGGATGAATGAGTAGATGGATGAGTGGATGAGTGGATGCATGGATGGGTAGATGAATGAATGGATGAGTGGATGGATGGATAGATGGACGCATGGAGAAATGAATGGAGGGATGGATGGATGAATGGATGAATGAATGGATGGATAGAGGGAGAGATGGATAGATGAATGAATGGATGGATGACTGGACGGATGGATGCATGGATGGGTAGATGAAAAGATGAATGAATGGATGAGTGGATGGATGGATAGATGGATGCATGGAAGAATGGAAATGGAAAGAGGGAGGGATGGATGGATGAAAGGATATCTGGATGAGTAGATGGATGGATAGACAGATGCATAGAGGAATGGATGGAGGAGGGAGGGATGGAGAAAGCAATAGATGGATGGAAAGATGAATGGATGCATGAAAGAATGGATGGAGGGAGGAATATATAGATGGGTGATGTTGAAAATCTTGAGTAGATGGGGGAAGTAGGGGCACTTTTGTCATTCATCTGTGAGGCAGGCTCTCAACAGTAATGGGAATGGAGAGGCTGGGGGGCTGGAGGTCACCAGACGGGGACCCCAGGGGCACTCACCAAACTTTGCTGCCTTAGCTGCTGCCGCTGCTGCTGCCTGAGGGCCAACCCCTGGGGGAGGGGAGCAGAGGGGAGAGACCCTGAAACAGTGCTCCTGTATCTCCAGAGCCCACTTGTTCCCAGCCTGGAGAGAACCACTCCACTGACATAGGGGTGTGAGTGGGGCTCACAGCAGGCAGAGGCGACGGAGCTGCCCCACCCCTCCCCCAGGATCCTGTTCCAGGTTCGGACCAGGTTCTGGATGCAGGGTGGGCTGGCCTGCTTTTGGAGAGAACCTCGCCTGTCCCAGGGCTCTGGAGCCTGCAAGATCAGGGTTCCCTCAGCTGGAAGTGAGGGGAGGCTTTCGTTACCTGTCCCTGTTGGGTAACCAGCCTTGCCCGCTGCACCAGCCACTCCGCCAGGCCCATAGCCTGCAAAACAGAGAGGCTCGGTGGTCATCTGTGCAGACGTCACCGCTGCTGCCCTCCCCCTCTCCCTGCCCTGCCCTCGAGGCCCCGGCTGTCTTGAGTCTGCACCCTGTCACCCCCAGCCAGAGTGAAAACAAATACAAACACCCGTATGGAATTGTTCCGCCCATTTTACAGATGAGGACACAGAGGCTCAAAGAAGCAATGCAGCTCATCTAAGGTCTCACTATTGGTAGGTGGGAGGGCAGGGATGCAGACCCATGCTGAGGCCAAATTCCATGCCTTTTCCTTCTGAGACTCCCACTCCGAGCCCCTAACCCTCCCCCAGCAAGGTGCTCTCCTGGCCCAGGGATGGGGGCATAGCACCTTTGCTAGAATCCTGGAGTGGGAACGGGCTGGATAGGCCCCAGTCTAGAAGGGTCTCACTCACCAAAGGGCAGTTTCCCGGTGCTGTAGGGAAGTCCATAGCCACCTGGGGAGAGGACATGCAGACTCAGGAGTTGCCCCATGCCTTGCTGGGCTCCCACCAAGCTGGGCGGACAGATCTGCCCCCACAGGTGCTGAGGCCTGAGACCCCCTGCCCCCAGACCAGGATCCTGAGCTGCTCCCAGGACAGCAGAGGCGTTGGGTGGAGGAGGGAGAGGACACTTCTGCCGCTGGGCCCAATGGAACACCCATTCCCCTACAAATTCAAGCCCCACCATGGCCCTGGAGTCTGAGTATTTTCCTGATGCCCCTCAGTGGAAAGCATATCACTGGCTAAGCTGATTGCGGAGGTAGGGGTGGAAGCATGGGTGGGTGGATGTCAGAGGGACCTTTCCAGTGAACGGCGTTCCCTTCCATCAGCACAATGGCTTCTGATCGGGACTATGGGTCTCCGTGCATGAGCGTGCGTGTGTGAGTTCGATACCTGCAGATGACTTCCCATGCTCTCCTTGGCTGGGGACCATACGGGGGCTTCAATACCCCTCCCCTGCCACCAGAGACGCCTGCACCCAGGCTGACTTCTCTGCAGGGAGGCTCAGTGAATGGTGCATTATTTGTTTTTATTATTTTTTTTAGAGACAGAGTCTCACTCTGTCACCCAAGCTGGGGTGCAGTGGCATGATCTTGGCTCACTGCAACCTCTGCCTCCCGGAGTCAAGTGATTCTCCCACTTCCGCCTCTCCAGTAGCTGGGATTACAGGCCTGTGCCACCACGCCTGGCTAATTTTTGTATTTTTAGTAGAGACGGGGTTTCACCATGTTGGCCAGGATGGTCTCGATCTCTTGACCTCGTGATCCACCCGCCTCAGCCTCCCAAAGTGCTGGGATTACAGGCTTGAGCCACCGCGCCCAGCCAGATTTTTTGTATTTTTAGTAGGGACGGGGTTTCGTCATGTTGGCCAGGCTGGTCTCGAACCCCTGACCTCAACTGATCCTCCCACCTCGGCCTCCCAGAGTGCTGGGACTACAGGCATGAGCCACGGCGCCTGGCCGAGTGGTGCATTTTGAACCATCCCTCTGACTTACCGGGCAGCTTGGGGGCCTTGATGGGGTACCCCAGTGGGACTCCAGGTTGTTGTCCCGCAAAGGGTCCAACTCCTGTGGGAATAAAGAGAGCCAGTTCAGGTCCCGGCAGCCCCTTCCAAACCCTCCGCCACCCGCTCCACTTTCTGCTCAGACAGAAGGAACTTGCTACAGCTGCAGAAGCCATCCTGTCTCCAGGGCCTCCCTGAATCTCCATCATGGGTCAGCTGAGAAATTCCCAGCGATAAGCTACTTCCTCCAGGAAGCTGCGGGATTCTCTCCCTCCTGGGGTAGATGAAGGGAAAGCTGGATGAATGGATGCATGGAGGAATAGATGGGTAGATGGTGGATGGATGGATGAATGGATGGATGAGTGAATGGATGGATGAGCGGACGGATGGATGCATGGATGGGTAGATGAGCAGATGAATGGATGTATGAGTGGACGGATGGATAGATGGATGCATAAAGGAATGGATGGAAGGAGGGAGGGATGGGTCCCAGTTCCGGCCTGCAGTTTGGGCCTGCAGCCCTTGGCACAGGCTGGCGGGTTTTCTGGGCTTCTTTGGGCTGCTGTGCTGGCGGGGGAAGCAGGCCTGGGACGGGTGCCACTTTGTGCTACATCCACTGCAAGGCCCGGCACAGCAGGCATGGGGGAAATCAGGCAGGCTCGGATGGGATCTTGGGTGCCCAAGATTTTGTATTATTGGTAGAGACAGGGCTTCACCATGTTGGTCAGGCTGACCTCTGGTGGTCTGCCCACCTCCCAAGGGCTCTCCCCTCCCAAGGCAAGAGCCCCTGCCTGGCTGGCCGCCCTGCTTCTCCCACCAGCCTTGCCTTACCTGGGATTCCAGCAAAAGCTCCAGCTCCAACTGTAATGATAAAAGAGCTGTCACTGCAGCCCCGGCACTGTGGACACCAGGCCAGACAGCACGGAGGGGCCAGGAGGCCCAAGGGATGGCCAGTTCCCCCCAGCCCAGTTGTCCCATGCTGCCCTCACATGCATTCTGGGATTTCTTTTTTCAGAGATGGAGTTTCTCTCTTGTCTCCCAGGCTGGAGTGCAGTGGCGTGATCTCAGCTCACTGCAACCTCCACCTCCAAGGTTCTAGCGATTCTCCTGCCTCAGACTCCCAAGTAGCTGGATTACAGGCACATGCCGCCATGCCCAGCTAATTTTTGTATTATTAGTAGAGACAGGGCTTCATGTTGGTCAGGCTGACCTCAGGTGATCTGCCCGCCTTGGCCTCACAAAGTGCTGGGATTACAGGCGTGAGCCACTGCATCTGGCCTTTTCCTTTTTTGTGGCGGGACAGGGTCTCTCTCTGTTGCCCAAGCTGGAGTGCAGTAGTGAGATCACAGCTTCCAACAACCTTGACCTCCCTGGCTCAAGAGATCCTCCTGTCTCAGCCTCCTGAGTAGTTGGGACCACAGGTCTGTGTGACTACGTCTGGGTAACTTTTTAATCGTGTTTTTGTAAAGATAAGGTCTTGCTATGTTGCCCAGGCTGGTCTTGAACTCCTGGGCTCAAGCGATCCTCCCAGCTCACCCTCCCCAAACACTGGGATTACAGGTGTGAGTCAGTGCACCCAGCCATACTCTGGGGTTTCTCAGGAACATAAAAGGTGTCACCCAGAGGGCCCTGAGCCAGTCCAGGATCCCACCGCATTTCACACCCCGGGCCAGAAGGTGGTTGGAGAGTCCCCACCATCAGCCCTCTGCCCAGACACCTGCATACCTGGAGCCTTGGGCTTGACTCCTGCTCCAGTAGGAACACCAGGGAGCACTCCCACACCGGGGAACCGAACTCCTGCCGGGGAACAAAGCGGTGAGCACAGAAAGGCAGGTCTTGCAGGCCCTGCCAGGAACCCCTCCCCTCCTTGGGTCCCCTAGCTGACCTCCCTCAGGACCCACTGTCAGTGACAGGCACGGCTCTGGGGGGCGGGTGGAGAAAGGATCTGTTTAGCGCTGACTTTCCTCCCCTGTCTGGCTCAAGGTCAGAAGATCTGAATGTTAATCCTATTTCCCAGCCATGTGAGCTCGTGCCTCAGTCAGCCTCATCTCTACGCGGAGTTAATCACAAAAGCCGTCGCGACCACCCTCTGCAGAAAAGGCAAAGCTGCCGTGCAGCACCACGCATCCGAAGACCAAGGAAGCCTGTGCTCTCTGGGGCTCTCGCCCACAACCCATGCCCCCAGAGCAGACATCCGGCTACAGCTGGGACCCATGCCAGCGTCTCCCACCTCTCCCGTCTCCCCTGGGGCTGGGCAGCCTTGGCTCTCGGTGTAGCAGGGGAGAGAGGGAGGAAGGGCCACTCTGTCAGCAAATCCCACAGAAGAGCCTAAATCTGGGCTTTTGGGGGAATTCAGGAGATCACATGTTGGGTGGGGTGGTCAGGCCCTGGTGGGGAAGGAGGGTGAGGGGCAGCTCTTCAGGGTCTCCTGCAGGGCAGACTCACTGGGTGGCCCCCTGGTGACTCACAGCTTTTGGGAAGCAGCGGGTCACACTGGGGTCTGTCCTCGGGGGCCCGCCTAGGGCTGTGATGATGGTCTGAGCCTGGGATCAGGGTTTGGGTGGGGCACAGGAAGCCTGTTGACCTTTGGGGGATGGAGGGACTGCCAGGGGACCTTATGTCTGTTAAGCCCTAGCGTTGGTGTCTGGGGAAATGGCCCAGGTCAGGACCCAGGTGTTCTGGTGGCCTCTGCTTTTCGGGGAGGCAGCGGGGGTACTAGGGAGGCTGATGGAGGCTGCTTTTCTTTTTTTCTTTTGAGACTGAACTCTCACTCTTGTTGCCCAGGCTGGAGTGCAATGGCGCGATCTCAGCTCACTGCAACCTCCGCCTCCCGGGTTCAAGCTATTCTCCTGCCTCAGCCTTCCGAGTAGCTGGGACTACAGGCCTGCGCCACCACGCCCGGCCAATTTTTGTGTTTTTAGTAGAGACGGGGTTTCTCCATGTTGGTCAGGCTGGTCTCGAACTCTTGACCTCAGGCGATCTGCCCGCCTTTGCCTCCCAAAGTGCTGGGATTATAGGCTTGAGCCACTGCGCCCGGCCTTCTTTTTCTTATTTTGAGACAGGGTCTTGCTCTGTCCCCCAGGCTGCAGTGCAGTGGCACCATCATAGCTGACTGCAGCCTGGGCCTCCTGGGCTCAAACAATCCTCCCGCCTCAGCCTCCCGAGTAGCTGGAACTACAGGTGCATGCCACCACGCCTGGCTGATTTTTTTTTTTTTTGTAGAGACAGGGTCTTACTCTGTTGCCCAGGCTGGTCTCAAACTCCTGGCTTCAAGCCATCCTCCCACCTCAGTCTCCCAAAGTAATGGGATTACAGGTGTGAGCCACCGTGTCCAGGCTGCTTTCTTCCTATAGAGTCCCTGCTTCCCTCCTTGCCCTCACCTGTGCCTGGGAGCACGCCACCTGGGTATACACCTGGCAGCCCCACACCTGTGCCCAAAAGAAAGCAAAGTCAGGAGCAGCAGCTCAGCCTCCAGGGACCCCCCCTCCCGGCCTTTCCCACCCAGGCAGCTCCAGGGCTCTCAAACCAACAGCCCCTGTGCCCGACAGGGGCAGCCAGGGACAGGCGTGGGGTGGCCACCACCCTCCTCCCACAAGTTTCGGAAGTCATCTGCAAACTCTTCGGTGTGTGGATTTATCTCCATCTCCTGGAGCCTATTTACATGGCTGGGCCAGCCCACCTCTGGCTAACAGCTTCCAGATGTCCCTCCCTGCTGTGTGGACTCAACCAGCCTTTTGTTCAACCTGAAGTCACTTCCTAAAGGGCTTGGTGAGGCACACCGAGTACCAGATGGGGAGTCAGAGGACACGGGGCTCCCCTAGCTCTGCTGGGACTCCCTGCAAGCCCTTCCACACTGATTCGCCCTTTGAGCCTCAGTTTCCCCCTCTGTTGCCTGTCGAGACAGCCTGCCACAGAGCCTGTCTCTTTCTACCCTAAGATACTGGGAGAAGGGCCTGGGAAGTAGGCCAGGCCCCTCCTCTCCGTTTCACAGACGCAGGCATCATACTTTGGGCCTGGTTATTTTCTCTGCCCGGCTGGAGCCCGCCCTGCCCTTCCTCCCCAAGCGGAGTGGCGTGGAGAGGGCTCTGCTCCTCCCTGCCCTCTGTCCTCCAGCCCCAGGGATTCTGCACTGACCTGGCACTTTTCCCGGCTTCACTCCAGCTCCAGGCTGAGGAACCACTGCACCTGGCACAGACGGGGATGCGTGAGAGTGGGCTCCACCCAGGCCTGCCACCCTGACCCCGGGAGCTCGGGGATAGCCGCTGTACCTGTAGACACTCCTAAGCCACCAACACCTGGGACGCCACCAACTCCTGGGACGCCACCAACTCCTGGGACAACACCAAGCCCGGCGCCTGCAGAGCCAGGACAGGTGGGGCATTGCACGAGGAACAGTGGGGAGGCAGAAGGGCCCAGCATTGAGGTCTGGCCCCGTTGCCAACTCACTTGTGGACAGGGCACAGCTAGCTGCCCCCCTGAGCCCCAGTAGGTTGGAGCTGACAATCCCACCCAACCGGCTCCCAGGCCTGGGTTGAGGGAAGGCTCTTTGCAAAGCAGAAGGCCCCATGGAAGCCAGAGGGCTTGTGGCATGTCCCAAGGAGCACCACTCACCAGCCTTGGCAGCTTTATAGGCTGCAGCAGCACCAGCCGCTCCACCAGGCACCAGAGCCCCCGGAAAGGTCCCTGCAGGGAAGGTACCGAGCCCTGTGGAGGGGAGGATGGGATGAGGTCCTGAGCTACCACACCCATAGACTCCTATGCTCTGGCCCCACCTGGCCGTGCCCCGCTCAGGAAGCACGTTGGAGGCTCTTCCGCTCTCGGCCAGACATCAACGCCTGCAGGACATCGATGTGACCACTGCTCACCAGGACTGCGTTTTTTTTTTTTTTGAGACAGAGTCTCACTCTGTCACCGAGGCTGGTGTGCAGTGCTGTGACCTCGGCTCACTGTAGCCTTGACCTCCCAGGCTTAAGCAACCTTCCCATCTCAGCCTTCTGAGTAGCTGGGACTACAGTTGCATGACATTGTGCCTGCCTAATTTTTTCTTTTTTTTTGTATTTTTTGCAGTGACAGGGCTTCACCATGTTGCCCAAGCTGGTCTTGAACTCCCAGGCTCAAGCGATCTGCCCATCACGGCCTCCCAAAGTGCTAGGATTACAGGCATGGGCCACTGAACCCAAGCATCAGGACTAGATTCTGTGCTGAGGTTAATGTGTCAGATAGCTCTAACAAACCTGCATGGGTCTTTTTTTTTGTTTGCCTTTAGAGATGGGGTCTTGTGGCCAGGCACAGTGGCTCATGCCTGTAATCCCAGTGCTTTGGGAGGCCGAGGTGAGCAGATCACTTGAGGCCAGGAGTTTGAGACCAGCCTGGTCAACATGGTGAAACCCCATCTCTATTAAAAATACAAAAATTAGCTGAGGGTGGTGGCATGTGCCCATAATTCCAGCTATTTGGGAGGCTGAGGCAAGAGAATCACTTGAACGTGGGAGGTGGAGGTTGCGACAGTTGAGATCAAACCACTGCACTCCAGCCTGGGCGACAGAGTGGGACCCTGTCTCAGCAATAGCAACAAAACAGATGGAGTCTTGCTCTGTCACCCAGGCTGGAGTGCAGTGATGTGATCACAGCTCCCCGAAGCCTCAACCTCCTGGGCTCAAGCGATCCTCTCTCTTCAGCCTTCCTGAAAACTGCATGGATCTTTTGGGGTTCAGTTTCCCCACTCGCCTCCCCTAGGATGCCTTCCTGAACCCCTGCTGAGTTAAGCGACTCCTCTGGGCTCCCTCTGTTCATGGGGCTTCCTCCGTTCATGGGGCTTCCTCCATACAGCCTTCACCACTAAATTATAAATGACCCCAGGTACGCAGCTGTGATTTCCTCACATCCTGGGCAGATGCTTGGGGCAGGCGGCATCAGCATCAGTCCCCATCAGTGCCCAGGATGGAACCTGGCCTGTACCCCTGTCCACTGACTGTGTTCCATACCAGCCCTGGGTTGAGCTCAGGGGCTGGTCCGAGCAAGGGGCATCTTGCCTGGGTGTCGGCACTCACCTGCCCCGGGGCCAACACCTGCGAGCCCTCCAGGACCCGTGGAAAGGAAAGAAAGACAGGATTGAAGGCAGCATTCCGAGGCCCAGAGTGGGAAGGGTCTGATGGAGTTAGGACAGTGCTGTGGTCAGCCACTTGGGTCCCTAGGCTGGTCCCTGAGCCTGTGGCGCTCAGGGGCGATCCTGATAAAATAGTGTAGTGAGCAGCTACTGTGTGCAGTGCAGGCGTGATTGCACCGACCCCTAACAAACCTGGGCCGGGCCTGTGCCTCTCCTAGAAGTCCTGCTGGCTAGCAGGATTCCACAGGGCTTTCTGCAAGGGCCGGGGCTGAGCAGAGTCCATGAGTGAGGCCTTACTCCCCTTCACCTGCATCGGGGAGCTCCCGTGTCCCCACCATCCGCCTGTCCTTCCATCCAGCCTGCCTTGCAGCTCAGGATTCTCCTTGATCGGATGTTTACGAGACACCAAATGGGTCCCTCTGGGCCCAATCGCTTCATCTCCCGCTGCGGGAGACATTCCACTGGCCTGGGCCAGGACCAATGGGCCATCAGGTTGGAGTTCACAACCATACCGGGTTTGCTTCTAATTATGTGAGGATCTCTCCTACAAGTGCCAGTCCTGAGCCCCAGGGACAAGTCCTCTCCAGGGACGGATCCCAAACCTGGAGCTTGCTGTGCTACGCCATGGAGAAGTGCCCCTCTGGCTTTCCCTGGGTGTGGTCTCCGTTACTAACCACTCCTCGTTCCCATTTCCTGCTAGTGGGAACTGGACCTCTCTGAGACTCAGCCAGCCTCATGTAAGACATGTCTGCCCCTGGGCGGGAGCGCCTGGCGATCAGGCAGGACTCAGTTCCCAGCACCCGGGCCCTGCCCCACCAGCTTTGGCAGCTGCTTCTTTCAAGCCAGGCCTCTTTCCTGAGCTCAGAGAGGGCAACAGACAGGTTCAGGTCTTTCCTTTCCACAGAGGCGCTGGCGGGGGAAGCTGAGGACTGGATAGGAAGTGAGAAGAGGCTGGGGCTGCAGCAGGGGACAGGCCGCACCTCTGCAGTCATCTACCCTTTTCCCCATGGTCCCAGCCTGTGCGTCCTGTCCTCTGGCCTGACCACTTCCACCCCTGCCTGCCCTCCTTCCTTTGCACTCACCTGCCCCAAATGCCCCAAGGAGTCCAGCACCTAGAAAGGAGGAGGACGAGGAGGGGCTGACCACAGCTGGGAGTCCGGGGACCTGCCCAGCCCCATCTTTCTTTTTGGAGTCAGAGAGTTCTTGATTCAGACCCTGCTGCTGCTACCCAGTCTCCACGAGCATGAGCAGGTCAATTTCCCTCTCTGATGAGGCTCAGTTTCCCCCGTCTACCAAATGGCTATTATATCGCCTGCCTTCCTGGGACCAGTGTGCATGTATGCAGAAAGCACCTAGTGTGTGCAACCTACCCTGGGCGCACAGTGGGTGCTCCCAGCTCTTTCTCATCCTTGCCTGTGCCCCTCTCGGCGGGCAGCTGGCCTCTGGCTAGGGCTCAGGGTGTGGGGCGTGCAGGCTCCCAGCTGCCTGGTCCCCCGCTGAGAACTGAGGCAGGGCGGGGCCAGCTTGGGCCCGAAGTGGCGCCCACGTGGAAAAGCAGCTGCCAGGCCACCCACCCTCTACCACCAAGGGATTAAATGTTCCCAAGCACGACACGCGCTGCCTGTGCCCCATTCCACCCTGCCTGGGCAGGCCCGGACATCCCTGAAGCCCGGATGTGGGGGCCTCCCTGGGGGTGCCATGGGGACTCTGCCAACCCCTTTGTCATCCTGAGTCTTCGGGGAGGTCATGGAATCCAGCCCCTTGCCTGGAAGGAAACAGTGCCCTTTTTATCAGAAGGCGACGCTCTGACTTTCCTTTGGATCGACCCCTTCACCCTGGGCTGGAAGTTCTTTCAGATGTCTAACCTAAATCTTTCCTTAAAAAAAGCTTCACTTTTGTAGCTGTACATCCTGGAGCTCTGGAGGGCACGGTGTCTTTCTCTGGTATTTAGTCACGACCTGCTATGTGTCTCTTGCTGCTAGTGGGATCAGTGAGTGCACTCTCCGGCTTTGCAGACACAACCTCCACAATTTGGGTCTTCTAGGCCAAGCACAGTTCCACCTCCACACTTCTGTGCCAGTCGTATCTTCCCTGTCCGCTCTCCACCATCAAAGACCCTGCCAAGACCCCTCACCCACTCCAGGAAGATAGGGTGTAGGTGCTGGCAGGGATGAGTGGCAACCCCCCAGGTCTCCTGGCCTTGTGGAGCCCCGTATACCCCAGGCACCCCATTCTCCTCCCGCCTCTCCTGGCCCCAGCCCCGGCGTTTCACAACCCAGATGGACTTTCAGCGCAGGGGAATCTGGGGCTTGAAGATTCATTTGCACTTGGATTATCAACGGTCGGGATTTCATAAGAGCTCTTGGACATCTAAACTGTGTCCCAGAGCCTTGGGCTTCTGAGCCAGGGCAACACAGCTCAGGGTGTGGGGCAGCCAAAGTCACATGTGGAGCATGTCACGCCGAGGGGCTATCAATCTGGACGGAGACGCTGTTTCCTCCACCTGCTCCTTATCCACCAGTATTTCCCAGAGGGAAATATTGCCACACCCTCCTTCCTGGGGGTGCATTCCCCAGAGCTGACAGTGGATCCTGGGGGCAGATCCCAGTCCCTTGGGGGAGGCCGGGATAGATCCGGCCACACCTTCTTACTGGAAATCTCCATGGTCTGGATACAGCTGGAAGGGGCCTGAGATCAGGAGGGGAGCTCATCTGGGGCCAGGGTGGTACCCAGCTTAGGCTGGAGGACAGGGCTTGGCCTGAGGCCAGGGTTGGGTGTCCTGTGAGACCGGGATCAACAGGATCAGGGTTCGACCTGGGGTTAGGCTCGGCTTGGGCTGGGGTCAGGCGTCAGCTTGAGACCAGGGCTCTGTCTGGAGTCAGGAGAAGAGCTCAGAATGGCATCAAGGTCATGGCTATCTGGGGTGTTGGTCTGGAGTCAAGGGCTAGGGGACCACTCAGGGGAAGTCTGGGTCTGAGGATCTGCGTCTGAGCCCCAAAGTGTCTCGTACAGGCTTGGAAGCCACTGGATCCAGAGCAATCCCCACGTTGCCTCTAGTACCGAGGCTGTCTCCGAGACAGCCTCTCCTTTGCAGAGAGGAGCCTCTGCACAGCTGGGTGCACACACAGGGGTGTGTGGGGTACATGCAGGTGGAGCTGCCTCCAGCCTCCTGTTCCTGGAAGCCCTGGGACTTGGCCCCGGCCTGCTCATCCCTGGGACGCTAATCGGGGTCCACACCTCCCTCCTTCCCCATGCCCGTTGGCTTCCTTGTCCCGTTACCCCTCCCTCTCCAGCCCCCTTGCTTTCTGTCAACGCTCCGAGGCCTTGGGTCTTACCTGGCTTGGGAGGTTTGACTCCAGGTCCCAGTGCTGTAGAGGGAAGAGAAGATAGTGAATGGGGAGGCCCAGCCCATCTATCTACCACTTTTCCAACCCCCATCCCGGGCAAAGTGTGGGCAGTGTGGAATCTCATGCCCTGGGTCCTCCCCCCTCGGACATGGAGGCCCTGGGAAGCTAGCTCTATTTCTAACGCGTAGTTTATACTATCTGAGCCCCAGAGTCTCAGCCTCAAAAGGGGATGATGGGCTGGGGCGGTGGCTCACGCCTATAATCCCAGCACTTTGGGAGGCCAAGGCAGGTGAGTCATCTGAGCTCAGGAGTTGGAGATCAGCCTGGCCAACATGGCAACACCTGTCTCTACTAAAAATACAAAATTGGCCGGGCTTGGTGGCAGGTGCCTGTAATCCCAGTTACTCAGGAGGCTGAGGCAGGAGAATCACCTGAACCCGGGAGGTGGAGGTTGCAGTGAGCCGAGATCTGCCATTGCATTCTAGCCTGGGCAGCAAAAGTGACACTCGGTCTCAAAAA
>NW_016107397.1:189772-214196 GCF_001604975.1 Cebus imitator
AGGCTGGAGTGCAATGGCGGGATCTCGGCTCACCGCAACCTCTGCCTCCTGGGTTCAGGCAATTCTCCTGCCTCAGCCTCCTGAGTAGCTGGGATTACGGGCACGCGCCACCATGCCCAGCTAATTTTTTGTACTTTTAGTAGAGACGGGGTTTCACCATGTTGACCAGGATGGTCTCGATCTCTTGACCTCGTGATCCGCCCGCCTCAGCCTCCCAAAGTGCTGGGATTACCTGCGTGAGCCACTGCGCCCGGCCCATGTAAATCAGTGTCTTCTTAATTGCATTTTTAAGTGGGCATCACTTCTGGTAGGCGTGTCAATGTGCCTACCTTCTAGGATGTGAAAATGTGCATCTAGTATGGACATCATCATCATCTGCACGACTTGGGTGTGTGGAAGTTTCATGTACATTACCTGGATAATAGACTCCTCCAGGAACTCCACCAGGAATGGCCCCAGGGACCCCTGAAAGGAAGCAGGTAGAGTTAGTTCTCCAGGAGCCAGAATGATCAGGTCACTGCAAGGGTAACTGTGGTTTTGCCGTTACTTTCAATGGAAACAAGAATGACGCTGACGGCGGTAAGGACACTGCCTGTCTCCAGGACGATTTCTATTTACAAAGTGTGTTCTTATTCTTGCTCTTTGAAGTGGGCCTGTGAAGTTGGAAGGGCAGAGCTTACTAACATGGTTTTTTTTTTTTTTTTTTTGAGACTGAGACAGAGTCTTGCCCTGTCCCCCATGCTGGAGTGCAGTGGCACAATCTCAGCTCACTGCAAGCTCCACCTCCCAGGTTCAAGTGATTCTCCTGCCTCAGCCTCCTGAGTAGCTGGGATTACGGGCATGTCCCACCACGCCCAGCTAATTTCTGTATTTTAGTAGAGACGGGGTTTCACCATGTTGGGCAGGCTCGTCTCGAACTCCTGACCTCAAGTGATCTGCCTGCCTCGGCCTCCCAAAGTGCTGGGATTACAGGTGTGAGCCACTGCGTCTGGAGACTATCATTTTAACAGACATGAAATCAGGCTCAGAGAGGTTAAGGGACATGCCTGGGGCCACACAGCTGGAGAGAGATGGAGCCTGGATTCAAGCTCAGGCCAGTCCTTTATTTTTGAGATGGAGTCTCTCTCTGTGGCCCAGGCTGGAGTGTAGTGGCGAGATCTCGGCTCTGTGATCTCCGCCTCCTGGGTTCAAGCTATTCTCCTGCCTCAGCCTCCCAAATAGCTGGGACTACCGGCATGCACCACCATGCCTGGCTAATTTATTTTTTTGTAAAGACGGGGGTCTCAGTATGTTGCCCAGGCTGGTCTTGAACTCCTGGGCTCAAGCTGCCCTCCTGCCTTGGCCTCCCGAAGTGCTAGGATGACAGGCCCCTGCGCCCTGCCTCCAGTCCTTGGAGTATGATGGTTCCCGCTGTGTTACCTGGTTCTCCCTGGAGTCCGGGAGGGGCCTGGGGTGGGAGACACTGGGTCTGAGTGCCTCTCACCAGGCAGCCCAGTCTTGCCCGGAGCCGAGCCACTGGGTAGAGGCCAGAGCTTTGGGGAGGGCAGGCCGGGCTGCCACAGCGAGCATTCAGGAGGCGCAGCTCCCAGCACAACTGCAGCCGTCCCCACACTGATAGGACGGCGTGAGGTCAGCGTCCTCAGCCACTGGGCAGCCGAGC
Source organism: Cebus imitator (assembly GCF_001604975.1). Lineage (NCBI taxonomy): Eukaryota > Metazoa > Chordata > Mammalia > Primates > Cebidae > Cebus > Cebus imitator. The sequence goes on from NW_016107397.1 coordinate 191,433, forward strand.
TTGGGTGGGGCTCTGGCCGTCTGACACGGGCTGTCTTAGGAGGCGCCGGGGCCGCAGGGGGACGCCGTGAGTGAGCACAGTGAATAGTTTCCTAAGGAAAAGCGAATTCACCGGCCAGGCAGGATCACGAGTTCAGTCCCCATGGACCACTGAAGCTGTCACTGGGGAACGCCGTGATGCTGGCTCCAGACCCTGCCTGAGCCGTCGCCATGGCAACAGACCCGGTCCCAAACCGGGGCCCTGGCTCCACCTCACCAGGTCCCCCTCTGAGATTGACAAGCCACCTTGCCCACGCCCCAGCCCTGCCCTCCCTAGCTGCTTTTGCTGAAAGGGGCCGGGAGTCCCGTGGGGCATGGGTGGAGCTCAGGGACCGTGTCTGGCAGATCGGCAGCGTGTCCAGGGAGGCCTCGAGGCCAGACGTCTGGCCTCCGAGGCCTGGCGACGCTGCACAGCTGGGCTTGCTGGCCTCAGGGCCCTGTCAGCCTCAGCTGCAGCCCAGCAGGGGCGGGGCTGCGGAGCTGTCACAGTCACCCCGTGCCAAGACCCTCGTGCCACCCCCTCCCCGACTTGTGGTTCCCCAGGCCCTGCAATCCAGGCCTGAAGTGTGCAAGTAATCTGATCAGAACCTCGAGGCTCTGAGCAGTGGCCCCACAGGGGCTGGGCCTACTGGGAAGGAGCACTTGGGCCCTGTCATCCGCTGCCAAGCGCACACATGGCCCGCCTCGGGCCTCCGGTGCCTCCTCTGGCTCCAGCCTTCAGCTCTCAACAGTCTCTTACCCGCCTTTCTCTGCCTCGGCTTCTCCTTCTTCCGCTTTCCCCCCCTCCCTCCTTCTTCATGTCCCTCCGTCCCTTCCTCTCTACTCTCTGGCTCCAGAGCAGACTGCACGGAACAGTGTGATGGAGGTGGGGGGAAAAGCAAGGCGCTCAGGACAGACCCCTCTGGCTTCTAATTCTGGCTTCGCTGCTTCTTACCCGCTGTGTGACCTTGGGCAAGTCACTCAACCTCTCTGAATATCGGTTTCCTTTTTTGCAACAGGAGGCAGATAATCACTTGGTTGCTGCAAGTTGCTGCCGGGTCCTCTTCTGGACCTGGCACACAGTCATTGCTCAAAGATAAAAAGACAGTGGCCCTTATGTTTCATTTTTTCCACTTCACTGCACGGTCCACTGCCCGGGGCCAGGTATACAGGAGTTACTCCGTACGTGATGGGTGAATCAAGCGGAGAGGAGGCAGGGAGGCTGCCTGTGGATCCGGCTCTAACCTTCATCCCCATCTGCCCTAGGGGTCCTCCTGCCTCAGGCTTGTTGAGGCTCCGGGCCTGGCTGAACCTGACTTTCTTTCTCCTGGGGTTCTGCCCTACCATACCCCAGGAGTTTTTTGGGGGGAAGACTCAGCTTTCCCTCCCCCAGCTCTCCTCCGTCCTCACTCTCCACCCCCACTGTTCAGATCCTGATGGTGGTGGCATTTGCCAAACTTCACGCCTGAACCGTGAGGGCCTGGGGAGCCCGAGATTTTAATCCCCATTTTGCAATGAGGAAATGTAGAAGATTTAGGGGCTGCAAAGGATTCCTGTCTCTCTGCAAGTGCAGAGAGGTGGGAATACAATTAGACAGCAGCTGGACATTGGAAAGGCCTTTGGAAAGGTAGCCAGCCTCTTCCCCTTGCCCCGAGGGGCATCCTCACTTCTCCCTCCACTCCTTGGCACAAGCCGTTTCTCCTGCCAGGAATGTCCTCGCCTCCGTCCAAGCCCTACCCTTGCACCAGGGCTGAGCCGAGACTCTCCCGCCTGCCTTCCCCGAGCCTGCTGCTCTCCCTGACTGTGCTGCTCAGCTGGTGCTCAGCAGTTGGCCTGCAGAATGCTTGTCTTGTTTTATGTGGTTTTGGCATGTTTCACCGACTAGCCCAGGGTGGAACTTGTCTCTTGCATCTTAGAATCATGATCCGAGACTCTCAGGGATCATAATAGTCTTCTGGCCTGGGCTGGACCTCCTTCCGCAAACATCCTTCGTGTTCTGCTTGCATACCTCCCGTGACGGGAAAATCACCACCTCCAGATGCTGTTAGCACTGCCTGCAGACGGGGCTTCCTTGGATCAAGGAGTCTGCTCTTCTGTCTCTTTGGTTCTGCCTGCTAGATCCTGTGAGTCTGAGACTACCCCTCAACCCCGGACTGCCCCTGCCACATTTACCTTTCTTTCTTATTTATTGATTTTTAAATGTATATTTACTTATTTTTAAAATAGAGAAGGGGGCCTCTCTTTGTTGCCCAGGCTGGTCTCAAACTCCTGGGCTCAAGCGATCTGCCCACGTGGGCCTCCCAAAGTGCTGGGATTGCAGGCATGAGCCACTGCATCTGGCCCCGTTTACTTTTATTTTGAGGTCTAACTCGAAAGTCACCTCTTCTGGGAAGCCTTCCTGGATTTCCCCACTCTCCTTCTGGCCACTCCCAGGCCCGTCCTGTCTGCGTCTTTTATCACTGCACATCTATTTACACGTGAGCTGCCTCCCCACTAGACAAAACCTGGTGTAAGTAGCAAGAGGGAGAATGAACCCTTAGAAATGTGAACTAATTCAAGAATCAAGAGCCCAAATGAGCAGACTCTGAATAAGAGAAGAGATTGTTCTGAGAAGGCCCATCCCCACGGTCATTTTATTGGACGCATTTTTTCCCCCAGATATTACATTGCTGGAACCTCTCATTGGCCCTAGGAGATGCTTCAGGCAGGGATGTTTCTTCCCATTTTGCAGCTGGGGAAACGGAGAACCAGCGAGCTCTACTGCCTGGTCTAGGACCCCCAGCTGACCCCAAGTCTCATGTAGGGCTGTCTGCCCGGGCCCTGGGCTCCAGGTTCAAAGAGCTGGGAGCGGGCTGTTTGGGAGCGAGCCTGGGGCCAGCCGGCCTTGGCAGGGGCTTTGCCAAACCAAAGTCCAAGGGGCCGGCTCAGGGAGCAGATAAGACCACACGAAGCTGTTTGTTGTTTGTGTGCAGAAGGCTGCCAAGGGTTTTTCAAAAACAAGCTGTCCTCTACTCGGTGACTGTGTCCCCTCCCACACAGGGCACATTCGCCCTCACGCCGGGGACCAGCAGTCAGACAACCTCTGAACCCGTGCTGTCTGCCCCGGCGACCCACCGTCATCTGGGGAGCTTGAAAAGGCTCCGTGTCCAGGTACCCCCCTAACCAAAGCAAGCAGGGATTCTTGGGGGGGGGAACTCCAGTAGACAGCCAGGTTGAAAAGTCCTGCTCCTACGTAAGGGCGGGGGAAAAATAATTTAAAAATATTTAAAAAGAGGCGGTGGCTCATGCCTGTAATCTAAGCACTTTGGGAGGCCGAGGTGGGAGGATCCATTGAGCCCAGGAATTCAGACCAGCCTGGACAACACAGCGGGACCCCATCTCAAATTAAAAAAAAGCAAGGCAAAAAAATAAAAATAAAAAAAGGAAAATAAAAGAAAAGGAAACCCCTGTTTCAAACTATCTTTAGTTCTGAAATCAGAAAACAAAATCAAAACCAAAAATCTGATACTATTTCTGGGGAGTGCGGAAGAATGATACCTGGGTTAATTTCTCATGCTCACTTTTGAAACAGGGTGGAGGCTGGGTGGCTTGTGCCCTCCTCCTGCTCCCCACCCTGCCCCCAACAGGGTCCCTTGGAGATGGGGAGCTTGCATCAATGACACCCTCCTTTTTGAGGGAGAAGCCAGGCTTCCCAGTGCAGCCAGGTGAGTGGCAGCGCCCCGCTGCCCGCTCGGCTCCCTGACCTCTGCAGACTTCAGTAGGACGTCTGTGCAAAACTCCAGAAGAGCCCATCAGTTCACACACCCCTTATTTGGACCTCGAAAGTCCAGCCACCTGGGACAGAGCTGAGACTGATCTCTGCAAAGAGCCGGGCCAGCTGGGCATTTAGCAGTGTCGCTGAGGACACGGGCGAGGGCTGATTCCGCCCAGGGCATGCCCGCTATAAAGGACTGGACTGAGCCCCAGGCCTTTCCCAAATGCTGCCTGCTAGCTCACTCTTGACCCCCTCACCCTGTGACCTGGGGCAGAGAGTTGACTGGTACTAACCTCCCAGGGACTGTCTTAGCCTGCCGGAGCCTCAGTTTCCTTATTTGTCAAGCGATGACAATCATTTCTAACTCCCGAGGTTCCATGATGATGAGCTGGCACCCTATAGGTGGTGGCCCCATCTGGGAAGGCGGGTGGCTGGGTGTTTGGGGGGTACACCTGGGGAGGAGGCTGAGACAGACCCGGGCTGCGGCTTTCAGACCTGGCTCGTTGCCCCTGCCAGGCCCCGCCTGTTGGTACCCACGTCCCTTGGGCTCGCCCAGGTCCAGCAGCGGGCCCTGAACAGGAAGACCATCCAATCTCACGGAAACAGCTGCAGCTCCTGCCCGGGCCCCTGACTCCGCCCTGTGGCCCCCCTACCCTCCACTCAGCGCCTGGTTCTCATGGCAAGGAGGACTCCCAAGGAAACCAGACCCCACCCAGACCCCCCTACCAAATGCCCTCCTCTTTCCCATGCCTGGGGAGCATCTTCAGTGTCCCCAGTTGTCCACGGCATAGCAGACCCGCAGGGGGCACCCTCAAACCCCATCACCAACTGCGCCTGGGTCGGGGTGCATAGCAGATGCCCTAGCGTCCAGCAGCGGAGCCCTGACCTTCCTCACGGGGGTCCCGGCTTCCCAGGGAGTCAAGGAACCTGCTGAAGTCACACAGCTCACTGCGGCTGAGCTGGTCTCAAACCCAGGTCCACTGTCCACACGGCCACACTACCTCTGCCAAGAGACAGACGCCTTCTCCAGCCTGCCTTTTCGTGCTTGCATGCCACATCACACACACATTCACACACACAGACGCTCACACCCCGTCACACACACAGTGATAATCCACACCAGTGCCACACCTGGAGGCCAGATCGCCTGTGTCTGCATGCGCACACGTCTACCTGTCTGTCGGTGGCAGACTTCCCCACACAACAAGGGGCACCTTCACGTACCTCCCCCAAACATACACACACCTGTCTAAGGATGCACCCGTGAACAGACATATGTACCTTCCAGAAGTCGCTTGCCCTGTCCAGTGACATAGCTGGCATCTGCACACGTGCGCACCTGTGCACTCACACATATACACACACGAGCAATAGTTCCTGCGCGCGCACACATGCACGCACGAACGCATACCAGGAGTCCCCACCCTCCTCAGCACGGAGAACACAGCAGCAGCTTCCCAACCTGCAAACCGGTCATCAGCGGAGCCCTGACCTTCCTCACAGGGGGTCCCGGCCTCCCAGGGAGTCAAGGAACTTGCTGAGGTCACACAGCTCACTGCGGCTGAGCTGGTCTCAAACCCAGGTCCCCCGTCCCCAGGCTGGTGTGTACACACCCAGCTGTGCCCACAGGTATGCAGACTGTGGTGCCTCCAGACCCAGGGGTTCCGGCTGGGCCCTCCCCCAGGATGCCCTGATGCCCCACGGGGCAGGCACCTGAGTGGGGACCCCCTCAGCTCTGGCAGAGCAGCAAAGCCTGGACGCGGGTTGGGGCTATTCCGAGTCAAGGGTGTGTTTGGCAGGTTCCTGCTGGGCACGGGGCCGGCTCCTGCACGGGCAGTTCCGAGGACCCAGTGGCCGAGGGGCTCCCACCTGGGACCCCTTGGAGGACCCAGGGGTGAAGGTCTCCCTCGTACGCGTCCGGTCACCTGGCCCAAAGGGCCCGCGGCTGCGGGCAGCGCTGGGGACGCGGCAGGGGCCCTTACCTCCAGGCCGAGAAGGGTGGAGGATCGACAGCAGGAGCAGGAGGACTCCGGGCCGCGGGGCCGCCGCCGTCAGACCCGCCATCTCGGGGAGAAATGCCCCAGCCCGCTCTCCGCACCTCGTTTTATCCCCAAAGCCTAATTGCTGCCTCGGCTGCGAGGGAAGGAGGGAGGGAGAGAGGGCGGGCGGGAGGGCGGGAGAGGGGGGAGGCCTGGGGGAGGGGGCCGCGGGGAGGGGACAGTTACGAAAGGCCGGGCTCGCAAGCCTCCCGCCTCGGGCTGCTGGACTGCGGGCTCTTTCCTTGACACACACACGCACACACATGCACACAAGCGCACACTCACACACACACTTTCCCCATCTCCTTCCCGCTTTCCCTCCGCGACTGTTCTCTCGCTGCTGGCCCTGTTCCCGCCAGAAAGTGCGAGGGGGGCCCCTGCCAGGACAGCCCTCGGGAGAGGAAGCGGGAGGGAGGGCCTGGCGGCCCGGCCAAAAATCCCAGCCCCAGCCAAGGCCCGAGTGGCCAGGCTCCCGCCCCTCCGGCTGGGCCCCGGGCCCAGTGTGGGGACACAGGCCAGCTGTCCCGCGCCTCGGCCCCCACCCCGGCGCTCCAGACTCCCCAACACCCCCAGGCCTGGCTAGAGACAGGTTCTGCCCAAAGCTGGGGAGGGGAGGCATTGGGCAGGTCTGGGTTTTCCTGGGGTGGGGAGGGGCAATGTCTGCAGGGGTCAGGGGGCTGCAGGTTGAATGGCCTGGGCGGTATTATCGGGATGGGATTGCTCTGGGAGGGACCCGGGGGGTGGTAGGGGACCCTGGACAGGGCTGCATTTTGCAGGGGCCAAGGTCTCAGCCTCCTGCCTGAAGCTGGGGTGGAGGTGTTGGGTCTGGGGTGGATGCCTGCAGGGGCCAGGGGGCTAGAGGCAGGGGAATGGCCTGGGGGTTACCGCCATGTCAGTGCCGTTCCCGGGGCATCTGGAGCACAGGGAGGATCCCGACACTCAGGGTTCTGTTCTGCATAGGTCAAGGTCACAGCCCTATACCCGCCCCATGCAGGCCTCAGGGGCTAGCAAAAATCAGGCTGGATCCCCAGGTTCCCTGTGGGGGAATGGGGAGGTGGGAGCCCCCTGCAGACTGAGAGGCAACCCAGCTTCCCGAGATCACTGGGTCACCTCCCACCCCCACGCTGAGCACGGCTAGCGCCCAGATCAGCCTGGGAGCTTCTGGACTGCTGTTCTCTGGGCCCTCTGGGAAGGCTCGGGGCTGACATTCCTCTGGTGGCCAGGAGGGGGCGACCTGCATTAAAACAGCTGGGACCGCATTCCTGCAGAACTCTGCATTTCTGTCCCCAGGACTGAGCTGGACCAGGACCCTGGGGAATTTTGGATGTTGGAATGTGTGGGGTGGAACAGGAGAGGGTCGTGTCCCCCACCCTTCACTTCCCACTATTGCTAGTGGGGAAGAAATGGGAGACCCAGAGAATAGGAGAGGGAAACGTGCTGGTCCTAGGTCACGGCCGGTCAGGGGTCAGCATGGAAGCCACATGCTCTGTGGGCTTTTCCCTGAAGCATGGTGGCTCCAAGGGATGGGTTAAAGGCCCCTTGTGCAGCCAGGATCACTGTGGCAGTCTGGAGTGCCAGCAGGGGTGGCCCTGAGTGGAAAGGTCAAATGCAGGCATTGGTGGACCTAGAAGTAAATTTCTGGCTCTAGCCTTTCTAGTGGGATAAACTCTCCATAGATCGTCACTTTCCTCATCTGTCTAAGGGTGAGCCACATTCCTAGCTAAGAGATTATTGCAGAGGCAAACACATTGTGGTCCTGTATTTCTGCTAGATCAAGAATGCTCTGTGTTCAGCTGGTACTAGGACTGGCATTAATACCACGACTGCCATCACTCATCCTGGAAGAGCTGTTCTTGTTTCTAGGACAGCTATCAGGCTTCGGTCTATATGGGGCCACCCCAGGACCCTGGACAAACCCTTCCCTTTCCTGGGTCTTTGGAGGGAGCAGCTCTGTAATTTTGGAAGGTGGGGACATGCCAGGAGAATTGTCTTGAAGATGTACACATGCAGCCCGTGTCCAGCTGTTACTTATGGTATCTATTTATTTGGGGGTGCTTTGAGGGTGGCCGATGAAGATTGTGCTGGGGTGAAAGCCCCACCCCAAGCCAGCCTTTGTTGGTGGGGGTCGGGGCTGCTCAGGGGCAGGGTCCCAGGCTCGATGCCTGGGATATGCCTGCTGAGGGGGAGGGGAAGTCAGTGGTGCGTCTGCGTGTCTCCCACTTCCTGGGAAGGAGGAAGGCAGGGGATGCTGTGGGGAGCTGGACCCCTTTCCTCTTGAGGCAGTGACGTGGGCAGGAACCAGCTTTCAGACTTGCAAACCGCAGTCTGCAGAGTCTTTATTAATTCCAGGACGGGGAGAGTCCGGAGCCAGGGGGAGAGAGCTTGTATTGGGGAGATCTAGGAGGGGTGTGGAGGGGCCCTCGCAGGGATAGACTTGAGATGGCTGGAACAGACCATGGCCCTGCGTCCTGTTTCAGCCTGTGCGCTGCTTCTGCTTAGCAGCCTCTGCTCATCGCAGGAGTCCCACGAACATACATGCAATGAGACTGCACACATGCAATCTGTACATGCCATCTGTACATGCAAATCTGTAGATGCCATCTGTACATGTAAATCTGTACATGTAAATCTGTACATGCCATCTGTACATGTAAATCTGCACATCAAAACAGGCCTCAATTCAGAATCAGATCCATTGTACTGAACATCCGTGCTGTGTAGCCCAAGGCATGCAATATACAATGTAAGGACTGGAGATGACAGTCATCAGCCACCATTCATTCATTCATTCATTCACTTGTTCATTCAAGACCTCATCAGTGCTCAACGGCTTGGTGTCCCCTCGTTGCCTAGCTGTATGACTAACTAAGGTCATACATGCGGAACTGCCCACAGAGGGCTACTGGGTGCACTTGGCTGCCTGGTGAGCTCTGGTTTTGCTGTTTTCATCGACAAGCCTCGCCCACTTGTTGCCTGGCTCCATGCTACCAAGGGGCAACCAGATGAGTCACCTACAGGCCATCCCTGTCTTCCAGCTCCTCTCGGCGCACCCCTTTCGGAAGGACGGAGTTCCCAGCCTCTGGAGAGCTCTGAGAATGTCATTGCTTTGCTCAGACACCCTCAGTTGCTAGCCAGACAAGGTTCAGATTTCTTTTTTTTTTTTGAGACAGAGTCTCGCTCTGTTGCCCAGGCTGGAGTGCAGTGGCATGATCTCGGTTCACTGCAAACTCTGCCCTCTGGATTCAAGCGATTCTCTTGCCTCAGCCTCCCGAGTAGCTGGGACTATGGGCATGCACCACCACGCCTGGCTAATTTTCGTATTTTTAGTAGAGACAGGATTTCATCATGTTGGCCAGGCTGGTCTTGAACTCCTGACCTCAGGTGATCCGCCCGCCTTGGCCTCCCAAAATGCAGTGATTACAGGTGTGAGCCACCAAGTCCAGCCCTCCTCTGATCTTAAATTTACTAGTAGCCATATAAAATAAAACAAAACACAATTAATACTATTGTCATAATATATTTAACACTACTATATATTATATCTAAAGTATAATCCTTTCAACATGCAATCAAAATAAAAATTATTGAGATATTTTGCATTCTGCTTTTGTACCAAGTCTTAAAGCTGGTGTGTATTTGACGTCAAGCGTGGGTCTCAGTTTGGACTTGTCACATTTCAAGTGCTCCATCTGCCACACGTGGCCAGCAGCCGCCACCGGGGACAGCGCTGGCTTAGACCGTAAGAGGATTGGCGTGATGAGCTGGTCTTAGTTCTGATATTCTTGGAGGGGGAATCTGGATCCTGCAGAGGTTCGAGGTGGGACGGGGCTTGGGGACAGGGGAGAGGGACAGAGGAGGAGGGATGTCCTTGCTTGGGGGCAGGCAAGGGGCATCCGTGACAAGCAGTCCCAAAGGAGACGCTCTGCCTTCATGCTGGTGATCGAGCCAGAGAGGGCGGCCACCTACCGTGGGGTGCTCGGCAGCATCGGCCCAGAGCCAGGACCTCAGCTGGAAAATGAAAGGGACCTCTGCAGCTCCTGTCTTCCCAGAGGCCACCAGGGACCCCTCAGACGGCCGGCCAGGAAAGGAAGGGGTCTGGTGCAGGTGTCAGACTTTACTGGAGGTAAAGGGACTGCAGCCGAAAATAGCTCGACCGTGGGCCTGGGCCATTTGCTGGGTGTCACTTCATCACACACAGCCCAAAAGAGGGACAGGCCGTGCTTCGAGGGGGTGCGTTGGACGTTGGGGGAGCGAGGCTGGGATTCTGGAACACGGTGCTTCTGTGACCCCCAAGGCTTTGAGTTGGGTTGGAAGGGTCAGCAGTCATTGTTGTGGTTGTGACGGGGACTAATATTGATTAGTGTGTAAGCTTGGCCAGATTACCTAATAATAGCGAAGGATGGTGACATCAACAGTAGTTAACCCCTAGAATCCCTGGGTTTGTCCTATGACAGCAAGAATCTTCATGACCACTTAAGAGTCCACACATATCTAAGAATTTGGTATACAGCAAGTGCTCAAAATGGGAGGGGGTCCGTGGCACCATTTCAGGCCACTGGTGGTGGCTGGGTAGAAGGGTGGGGTACAGGAGGAAGCCCCATCCCTGTGAGTGCTGCCACCTGCAATCTCTGGCCGTGCTGAGTTTCCTCTGAGCCGAGGGTGTTTTCGTGTCTGAGTCATTTCTCAGTCTGGGTCTCTGGCCAGTGTGAGCCGGGGGTGGGGAGGTGGGTGTCCTGGACGGGCTGTTCCGCCCTGTGCTGTTCCTACATCGCCTCATGGGCTGTCTGTTGCCATCTGGAGGGGAACATCGTGGGCCGGGCCCGCTCTGCGCACCCCCTTCCCATGGGCCCTGGGATGGAGGAGGCCGGAGCATGCCTCTCTTGTTCGCTTGATGCTTGACTGTTTACAAAGCTCATTTCCATTCTCAATGGGGGATATTATTATCCCGGTTCACAAAGAGAAGGGTTAGGAGCCCTGCCTGCAAACTCGGGCCACCAGAAACAGCATCTTGGTGTCTTCCTCAGATCTGTTTAATTAAATTTAGGCCAATGTCACATGGGTGGGTGGCAGTGCATTCATCCCAGTTGCTGGGTCCGTCTTCCCCCCACTGTCCACCCCTCACCAAAATCCAGGCATCTTAGGGCGACCCTGGAGATAATAGGGGTCCTGCCTCCCCCTGATCCGCTGTTGGAGGCTGCGTGCTCCTGTGCACCCCAAGACGGTACTGAGTCTTGCTGAGGCTGGGGGAGCTCGGGGCTGGACCGCCTCCGGAGACGCTTCCAAGGGAGTGGACCTGCGGGACATTCTGTGATCTCCGGGCTGGCAGGAGGCCTTCCCAGGCTAGGATACTCACTCTCAACTCAAAGATGACTTCAGGCTGCTTTTTGCTTGCAGCTTGGGGAGCTGCTTGGGAAGTGGTGAGAGGGGAGGGTTACAGGGCGGACAGGCACAGATATTCATGACTCAAGAAACTATCCTGCTACACAGGTGAGGAAACTGATCCTCAAGGAAGCACGTGACCGGAGTAAGGTCACCCAAAGCCACGGTGACCTGGGGCTCAAGCCTCTAGGGCATCTCATTCCTCCAGCCACATGGCTCTAGGGTGGAGCGTCGGTCGCCGCTGCAAGGTTGGCCCAGCACCTGGAAAGCAAAGCCTTTCCTTCCCTGGCCTGGACACGTAGTGGGACCCGGGCTGAGCTGCCTGCTCCCCCGAGCTGGCTCTGGGAACCGGTGGGCAAAGCTGCTGTGGCTCTCACCCCACCCAAGTGCCCTCCCTGTCATCCTTACCTCCCTGGCCTCCCGCAGCCCTCCGTGCTCAGGAGCCCTTCCAAGTGCCTGAGCCGGGAACGCTGCCGGGTGTGGGGTGCTCTCTTCCTCCTGGTTTTGCTGGTCTCCATCCCCACACCATGTTCGGCCGCTCCCCGCCCTGGGCAGAGCCCTCCACCCATGCCCGGAACCCTCAGCTGGCCTGATCCCTGTGGCGCCAGGCGGGTCCCGCAAGGCGGGCAGGGCAGCTGCCAGGATGCTGGGTGGGAGGCAGGCGAGGCTGGGCCAGGGGCTCCCACTGGGCCTGGGGTGATCCACTCCCTTGTTCATTCTGTTTTTCACATTCCTGAGCAGGGGGAGGGGAGACAGACAGAGAGGACACCGGTACCTGCAGTCCTGGGAACGGAGGGTCAGAGCCCCCAGCGGGAGGGGAGGCAATCAAGAAGGCTTCCTGGAGGAGTCAGTGCTGCCGGAGCTGAATCCCGTTCGTGTCTCCCAAAGGGAGTTGCTTTTCAGGTGGTACACACAAAAGCAGGAAGGCTGAAGGCAGCCCTGACCAGGCACCCGGCCTTTGTCCTTCCGCCCACCCACATGGCTGCCTGCAGGGAGCATCTGAGAGCACAGACCCCACGTGTCCCCGCCCTGCTCAAAGCCCGCCAGTAACAGACTGTCAGAAGATGTTGGCCCTTCCTACTCAGCCAAGGCCACCTTCAGGGCTCCCTTGAAGGGCCGTTGCTCAATCAGCACTTTTCAAATTTCAGGTTGTGACCCATTAGCGGGGCTTGAAATCACTTTAGTGGGTCAGGAACAGCATTTTCATTTTATTTATTTATGTATGTGTCTAGAGACAGCGTTTCACTCTGTCACCCAGGCTGGAGTGCAGCGGTGTGATCTGGGCTCACTGCAACCTCCGCCTCCGGGGTTCAAGTGATTCTCCCACCTCAGCCTCCCAAGTAGCTGGGATTACAGGCGTGTGCCACTGCACCTGGCCAGGAATGGTGTTTTCAGATGGGATGCAATGTCATAGACCAGAATGGAGTGACATAAAGTGGAATAGAACAGAACAGAATAGAATACATGCAACTGATCAAATTCAGCACTGTCTCTTGCACTTTTTATCCTTCCTTCTTTCTTTTCTCTTTTGAGACAGGGTCTTGCTCTGTTGTCCAGGCTGGAGTGCAGTGACATGATTATAGCTCACTGCAGCCTCGAACCCCTGCCCTCAAGTGATACTCCTGAGTAGCTGGGACTGCAGGTGCATGTCACCATATCTGGCTAATTTTTTAAGTAATTAATTATTATTATTATTATTATTTTGAGGCAGAGTCTCGCTCTGTTGCCCAGGCTGGCGTGCAAAGGCTCGATCTCTGCTCACTACAACCTCTGCCTCCCGGGTTCAAGCGATTCTCCTGCCTCAGCCTCCCGAGTAGCTGGGACTACAGGCATGCGCCACCATGCCTGGCTAATTTTGTGTATTTTTAGTAGAGACGGGGTTTCACCGTGTTAGCCATGATGGTCTTGATCTCCTGACCTCATGATCTGCCTGACCTCATGATCTCCCAGCTCCCAGTGCTGGGATTATAGGCGTGAGTCACGGTACTCAGCCAATTAATTATTTTTTTTACAAAAATAGAAACAGGGTTTCACTATGTTACTCAGGGTGGTCTCAAACTCCTGGCCTCAAGTGATCCTCCCGCCTCCGCACAATTACAGGCGTGAGCCATCGCACCTGGCCTGCACCTTTATGTGTTTGCTGGGTCCTGATGGACTGTTTTTCTGCTCAGCACTGTCAAAAAGTCTAAAAGGCATGGTTGCCATGACTATTTATACATCATTCTCTCCGTCTGCCCTGAGGGGTGTTGTCGTTCCTATGGCAGACATCTGCAATGCAGCGGAGTGAATGTGTGTGAGTAGGGGGGCGGGGAGACCCCTATTGCCACACAGCTCCCTAGCCCCCCTTGGTGGTCACGGGTCAGGCTCCTGGCAAGCAGGTAAGAGCTGGGTGCTGGGGTCTTGGGTCCCCAGTGGGTCACAGGTGGGGTCATGATTCTCAGGGGGGATGGCGTCCACTCCTGGCCCCATAAGCCCTTCAGACTCCCAGGGGGACCATCAATAGGTTCAGATCCTCAGAATCTCAAGGACAGGGCCAGGCACGATGGCTCCTGCCTGTAACCCCAGCACCCCAGCACTTTGGGAGGCCATGGCAGGTGGATCGCTTTAGGTCAGCAGTTCAAAACCAGCCTGGCCAATATGGTGAAACCTTGTCTTTACCAAAAATACAAAGACTGGGCACGGTGGTGCACAACTGTAATCCCGGCTGCTTGGGAGGCTGAGATCACACCGCTGCACTCCAGCCTGGACAACAGAACAAGACTCTCTCTCTCTCAAAAAAAAAAAAGTCATGTTCTGAGGTCCTGGGGGACTCAGAGGACTTCAGCATGTCAATTTCAGGGTGACCCATTCAGCATGTAACAGCGGGCTTGCGGGAACCTGGGAGAGGGACAGGGCCTCCTCCTGCCTCCCAGCCCCAAGCCCAGGAAGGGAATATTCTGGAGCTAGCTCCTGCACATGCCCTGATTCTCTTCTCCACCATCAACACGCTCATTGCAAAGCTTCCCTTGCCCTCTCGCGAAAGCAAACCTCTCTGGGTTAGGTTTGCTCCAGCCTGGGCTGGAAGGGTGAGTTTGCGGAGTTTTGGGTCCCTCCCAGAATCGTATTCAAAATATCTTTGTTAGGAGAAAAGCCGGCACTTCTCAAGGGGTCCTTCCTGGTCACCCAGTGTTACTAGGTGGTCTGAGTATGATGCCCAGTGAGGGGCCTGTGACTGTCCCTAGCCCTTTCTTTGTCTCAGGCTGGGCTATCTACTCTTATTCCATCAGCCCAGATTGGTGGGAGCCCTGGTCCCCCTACCCTGAACTGTGTATGGGAATTCACTGGTATTAAAAAAAACACCTACCTGAAAGTGATAATGGGGGTTAGGGCAGGGGGTCAGGGAGAAGCAGTGCCAGATGGGGTCCGTCCAGGAGGGCTTCCCGGAGGAGGAGCTGAGAAATGGCTTTAGCTTTCAGCCTGAACCTCCCTCCTGCCCGCTGTCAGGCACCATGCTAGAAACCTGTATCACAATAACTGGTTTAATCTCCCAACAAATGGGGCAGTGCTGTTTATCCTCCTCAATCTTTTTTTTTTTCTTTTTAGATTGATCCTTGCTCTGTCGCCCAGGCTGGAGTGCAGTGGCGTGATCTCTGCTCAGTGCAACCTCCGCCTCCCAGGTTCAAGTGATTCTTCTGCCTCAGCCTCCCAAGTAGCTGGGATTACAGGCACCTGCCACCATGCCCAGCTAATTTTTGCATTTTTAGTAGAGATAGGCTTTCACCATGTTGGCCAGGCTGGTCTCGAGCTCCCAACCTCTAGTGATCTGCCCGCCTCGGCTTCCCAAAGTGCTGGGATTACGGGTGTGAGCCACCACGCCCAGCCTCCACCTCTCTGTGCGTCTCTGTCTCCCTCTCTGTCCATCTCCATGTGTCCTGTCACAGGTGGGTTCATGGTTGTCAGGTGGAGCCATGTCTGCTCCTGGCCCCCATAAGCCCTCCAGACTCCCAGTGGGGACAATCAATAGTTTCAGATCCTCAGAATCCCGAGGACAGGGCCAGGCACGGTGGTTCATGCCTGTAACCCCAGCACCCCAGCACTTTGGGAGGCCACGGCACCCTGGGGCTATTCCTGCAGGTCTGAGGCTCTGGTTCCCTGGGTTTGCACCACATTGTCGATCCAGAGGAGACCCCGCTGCCTGAACTCTCCTTCCAGCTCCCAGAGGAGGAAGCTCGCCCAGCGGGGTGGCCCTGTGGCCCCTCATGCAGGTTTTGGCTTTCAGCTCTGGGCAGACACTGCTTTTCTCTGCCTTGTGCTCTATCCTTGAATTCACCAGGGCAGCCTGGATGGTCTTCCTGCTGCCCCTGTCCTCCCAGAGGAGGAGGCTGAAGCCTGCTGGGGACGTAGCAGTGAGGGTGTGTGTCTCTGTCACTGTATCTGTGGCTGTGTGGCACTGCATGAGCGTGGTGTCATATTGACTTGTCAGACAACATCTACTCATGCAACTGCTAATGCAACTCCATAGACTGTTTTATTTATTTTTGAGAAGGTCTTGCTCTTTTACCCAGGCTGCAGTGCAGTGGTGCGATCATAGCTCACCGTAGCCTCCACCCTCTAGGCTCAAGTGATCCCCCCGCCTCAGCCTCCTGAGTAGCTGGGACTACAGGTGCGTGCCACCATGCCTGGATACTTTTTACATTTTTTTGTAGAGATGGAGTCTCACTACATTGCCCAGGCTAGTCTCGAACTTCTGGCCTCAAGTGATCCTCCCGCCTTGGCCTCCCAAAGTGCTGGGATAACAGGCGGGAGCCTCCGCATCCGGCTCCCAGTGTGACCTTAACGTTCATTTCCCGGATGAGTAATGATGGTGAGCACTTTCTCACTTGCTTTTTAGGCATTTGATTATCCTTGTTTGTGACATGACTTTTTACATCTTACGCACATTTTGGAAAATGGGATTAGTTTTACCGTTCACAATTAGGTCTGTGATCTATGTTGATGTGGAACATTTTAAATCTCCCCAGAGCCAGAAGTCAGCCTGCCTACCCTTGCCCTTCCCAAAGCGTGGTGGTCCCAGCATTTGGAAAGCAGTCTTCCCTCCTGGGTCGCCAGCTGCATGGCCTCTTTCGAGGGCCCCAGCCCTTCCTCCAGGCCCTGGCATTAATAAAAGCTCTGAGCTGCCTGTGGTTTTCAGGCTGAGAGCTGGTTCCAACGTCTGTTAGGATTCAGGCAGCAAGCTGGGGGCCACCATGCTTTCTCCACGTGGGTTTTTGTGTTCTCCCTCCTGGTGGAGGAGAAGCTCATCATTCATGAAAACCTGAGAGTCCCCAGACCGGAATAAAAAAATCTCTCTCTCTTTTTTTTTTTTTTTTTTTTTTTTTTTTTTGAGACAGAGTCTCACTTTGTTGCCCAGGCTGGAGTACGGTGGTGCGATCTCAGCTCACTGCAACCTCCCCCTCCCGGATTCAAGCGATTCTGCCTCAGCCTCCCTAGTAGCTGGGATTACAGGCATGTGCCACCATGCCTGGCTAATTTTTGTATTTTTAGTAGAGTCGGGGTTTCGCCATGTTGGCCAGGCTGGTCTCAAACTCCTGACCTCAAGTGATCTGCGCCCCCCTCAGCCTCCCCAAATTAGTTAGCCAGGCTTAGTGGAGTGTGCCTGTAGTCTCAGCTACCTGGGGGGCTGAGGCTGAGGCTGGAGGATCGCCTGGAGGGTGGAGGCTGCAGTGAGCCGAGATCGCGCCACTGCACTGCAGCCTGGGTGACACGGTGCAATCCTGTCTCAAAAAAAAAAAGGAAGTCGGTGGGTACTCGGAGTTCTGATGTAATGTTTCTCTCCAAGTGCCTTTGCTGAAAGAGGTCCCCGAATGAGGCTTGTAAATGAAAGGATGTGAAAGCACAAATTGCTCATGACAGACCAGTGGGGCTCCTCTGTGATGGTTTCTGTGATGGGGCTCCTCCGTGGGGTGTCTGTGATGGTCTTTGAAGACTATTCGGACACTGTTCAGCAGCCAGACCTCCCTTGGCTCTGCGCTTGCAATGCCTGTCTCCCTTTGAGCCGGCCTCAGGGCCTGAAAACCTTCCCCAGACACACCCTTCCCACTCCACCCCTGTGGTCAAGGTTCTCAGCCCACGTGGCGCAAGTTCAAGTCCCTCTTGCTCCACTTTGGGCACATTGGCCTTGGGCGAGATACCCTCCCCGAGCCTCAGTTTCCCCATCTCTTAGAGAGGTCGTGGCAGGGAGTCGGAGAGCTCAAGCACATGGCATGTACCTGGCACAAAGGAGCTGCTCAGCAAAATCTTAGCTGCAGCCCTGCTCAGATCCCTGGCTCAGGGCCAGTGGAGAAACTGGGGCAGTGAGAAGAGGCGTGGCCGCGTCCTGGGGCTCCGCAGAAAATTCCTCTCGACATCCCCTACCTGGAGCTTCGCACTGGGACGTGGTAGAGACTCCATCATGGCCTGTCACAGGAGGGAGAACCAGGGTTTTGCTCTCAACTTTCTGCTCCTTTCCCCCTGGGAAAACCCTGATTTGTTTGCGGGGAGTGAAGGAGCAGGGTCTGGATGTTTTCTGGACCAGGTGGGCTCCGAGAAGGCCCTGCAACCTCCATCGGACGAGAGGGGCCCCAGGAGGGGACCCTACAGCGGAGCCACTCACTGGGGTCCAGCCAAACCTCCACTGCCCGCCAGGTCCCATGTTCTGGGCTTTAATCATGTCCACCGCCCTGGCTGGGCCCCAGCCAAGCCGTCACTCGCTGGTGAGGGCCAAGCCGAGGCCGTGCCAGGCTCAGCGGAGGCCGTTGGCCAAGAACAGCAGAGCCATTCTCAGGAAAGCTGAGGGATTAAGCTGGGAGGCCGGCAGGGACTCAGGTATCCGCCCTCTGCCCTGGCTTGGCCACAGGAGGCAGGGCGACCTCACAGCTGTAAAGCAAAGGACTGACCAGAGCCACCCACCCGGGGACCTGAGGACATGGTGTGGCCTGGGCCAGCTCACCCCTGCGGCTGCGTCTGGGGAGGGGTCTAGACCATATGCCTCCTGCCCTCTGCCCCCAAACAGGGCCTGGATCTCACTACCTGGCGCGCTCTGTCCTCCAGCCCAGGCGGAGCCCGGAACCCACTCTAGACTGACACTGAAGGACCCTGGCCTAGGACCTGACCCTGACCTCAGGCTGCACCCTGCCCTGGTGTTGGAGTCTTAGCTCCTCTGGGTCTCCTGGGGGCTGGTGCTCACCTGGAGGGATGGCTAGGATGACGTGGATGGCTCAGCTCAGAGTCCCTTCTGCTGAGGCCACCTTTGTGTCTGGCCGGGCTGGTGTCAGGTGCACAGGCCTGGCCATGGCTGCTGGGCTTTGGTGGAAGAGGTGATTGGGGTCAGAGGGCTGTGTGTGTCTGCCCAGCCCCTAGGCGGAGGGTCTCCAGCTTGGCTCTGGTAGGGGTCCCTGAGCTTCTGGGGCTCTCTCTCCTCTGCCTCCCCCTGTGGAAGGGCTTCTGCTCCCTGACTCCCCATGGGTAGAATGTGGTTCCCAGATGCTGGTCCAGTTCAGATCCAACCCACGCTCAGGACTTGCTTGCCTCTAGGGACCCCAGACTGGGCCCCGCGCTCCCACCTGCTCCCAGACCCCTCTTCTCCCTCCAGGGCGACATCAGCTGCATTGACCTGCCACCGTCTACAGTCAGCCCTGCCTGCCTCACACTGGAGCCCACCCCGGGCAGGGCTGCCCACCTCCCTTTCTTCTCCCCAGTCTCCCTCTCCCCACCTGGCTGATCCCAACATCCCTGGGCCATGCTGGCCGCTGGCTGGGCCCCACCAGAGCAGGTGGCCACCCGACCGGGCCTGGTCCCCGTCTGGGCCGTCTCTAAGCCCCTCCCTATGGGCCCAGGCGGATGGGGGTGTCTGCAGGGATGCTGACTCACTGTTATTTTGGCCTCCCCTTGGGCCCGGCGGGCTCTGTGGCCTCAGGCCTGTTTAGACGGCTGAGCCGGATGTGACCAATTCCAGGCCCCTGGGCCTCCACCGACCGGGTGAGAGCCAGGCCACCGCAGGCGCCCTGGGCAGGGGGCAGGCAGGTTGGCCAGGCGTGGCGGGTCCGGAGATCCCAGCGCCGGCCCAGCCTCCCTCCTGGACTCCGGCTGCCTGGAGGCCCTGCCTTCCTCACGCCTGGGTCTCAGCTCCAGGGCTCCCAGCTGAGGCCCTGAGCCTGGGGCTACCATCTTAGGCACTGAGGGGTCATATTCCTTTCCTTTCTTTCTTTCTTTTTTTTTTTTTTTGGAGACAGTCTCACTCTGTCGCCCAGGCTGGAGTGCAGTGGTGCAATCTTGACCCACGACAACGTCCTCCTCCTGGATTCAAGCAATTCACCTGCCTCAGCCTCCCGAGAAGACGGGATTACAGGCGCACACCACCACACCTGGCTAGTTTCTGTACTTTTAGTAGAGACAGGGTCTCACCATGTTGGCCAGGCTGATCTCGAACTACTGACATCAAGTGATCCACCTGCCTCGGCTTCCCAAAGTGCTGGGATTCCAGGCATGACCACTGCGCCTGGCCCTGGAGGATTTTCAATCCCAGAATCCCTGAGTTAGAATGCCAGACCTCCAAAGGCATGGCCTCAGTATCCCCTCGGCCCCAGATACACACCTGTGCCTCCATGGTAGGGGGTCTCAAGGCCCAGAGATGCAGAGACAGTTCCACTCCAACCTGGGTCTCTGACTCCCAGAAGACACCCCCTCTTCAAAGCTGTCACCAAAGCTGATCAGTGGAAGGCCAAGGGACAAGTCCTCTGGGCTCCTCGTGCCCCACGTGGGTTCTGCACCGGGTATCCCAGGCATTAAGAAAGCTCTCTCTGCTCAGTGGGTCTCGGCTTCCTCATCTGTCAAAGTCAAAGTCACTGTGTGAGCTCCATTGGGAGACCACAGTCCGGGACAATCCCCAGATCTGCTGTCGTGAAGTGGCCATCCAGGCAGGGGCAGCTGGTACTGCTGGTCTTGGGGACAAGGCTTCACCATCCACCCCCCCTCCGGAGTAATATATACTTCTATTATTTGTGTTCTGAGAAGCTGACTGTCATATCTAGAGGCTTGATTAAGGTGATATTCTGGGCGGGCGTGGTGGCTCACGTCTGTAATCTCAACACTTTGGGAGGCTGAGGTTGGGGGGTCACCTGAGGTCAGGAGTTCGAGACCAGCCTGACCAACATAGTGAAACCCCGTCTCTACTGAAAATGCAAGAAATTAGCCAGGCATGGTGGTGCACGCCTGTAATCCCAGCTGCTTGGCTGAGGCAGGAGAATCATTTGAACCTGGGAAGAGGAGGTTGCAGTGAGCCGAGATGGTGCCATTGTACTCCATCCTGGGCAACAAGATCAAAACTCCATTTCGAAAAGAGAAAAGAAAAGAAGGTAATATTATTTCTTGGTCACCCAGCCTGGAGTGCAGTGGCACAATCACAGCTCACTGCATCCTCAACCTCCCGGCCCAAGCGATCCTCCCACCTCATGCTCCCAGGTAGCTGGGACCCCAGGTGCGTGCCACCATGACTGGCTAATTTTTGTATTTTTGTGTAGAGATGGGGTTTCACCATGTTAGCCAGGCTGATCTTGAACTCCTGACCTCAAGCAATCCACCTGCCTTGGGCCCTAGCCCGGAAACATTCAAGAAAACATGCAAATCCTTAAGCTTGGTCCACAGTGTCCAAATTGAAAACAGGAGCGTGCTGGAGTGTGCGGCTAACCCCCGAGGAGCGGGTGATTGGCCGGGGCTGGGGGCTGGGGGCTGGGGGCTGGGGGGAGGTACCACCTGCCCACCTCTGCCCCTGAAAGCCTCCAGCCCTTCCGGCCTGTGTAGACCTGCCACCCTGTCTGCAGGCTCTATTGCTGGTACATCCGGGACCGGTTGGCCGGTGGGGACACGATGTCTGCCACCTTGTGCATTGGGCTCAGTGACAGCCTGACCTGCTGTCTAGGTGGGAGGCATTTCTGAGGGACAGGGGGGCGGTGGTTCGGGGGGAAAGACTGGCAGCTGCTCAGGAATTAACATTCTCTCCCTTGACCCCACTGGGTCCCCAAGGAAGCCTACCACGCTGAGACTCAGAGCCCACTGTATGGAGAAGCAGCCTGGGGCTCAGAGGGCTGTGCCCGTGCCACCCGTCTCTCTCCCAGAGTCTCTCTCTGTCAAAGACAATGCCTGGTCAGCAGGGCTGGGTGGCGGGGTGGGGGTGAGCTCTCTTCCTTACACATTCTCTCCCTCTAGATCCCAGTGCCAGAGCGGTTCCCCCAGGTTTCCCAGGCAGGTGGTGCTGGGGTGGCTTTGCAGAGGTCAGGCCCCACCGGAATGAGAACATGACTGGCATGGGTGGCCTGGGCCTGGCAGCCGCCCAAGTATGCAGGCGGCTGTGTGGACGGCGGTTCTCGCCCCGTTCCCAGAGCACGCACCAAGGAAAACAGAGAATGTTTCTTGGATGACACAGTCTCCAGCCAAAGTCGTGCATTCCGGTGGGAGGGCAGCGAGGAGGGGGTCGCAGCTGTCCGCAGCGGCGGGGGCTGGCAGCGGCACGCACAGTGCTGCCTTGTGGCTGCTGGGCTTTGGTAGCAGGGGCGATTGGGGTCAGAGGGCTGTGCGTGTCTGCCCAGGCCCTGGGCGGAGGGTCTCCAGCTGGGCTCTAGCAGGGGTCCCTGAACTCCTGGGGCTCTCTCTCTTCCACATCCGTCTGCGGAGGGCCTTCTGCTCCCCGGCTCCCCCTGGATAGAATGTGGTTCCCGCATCCCTGTCCAGTTCAAATCCAACCCACACGCAGAACCTGTTTGCCTCTAGGGACCCCAGACTGGGTCACGTGCTCCCACCTGCTCCCAACTCCCTCTTCTCCCTCAAGGGCGACACTGGCCACATTCTGCCATCATCTGCAGTGGCGTCTCAGCCACGCACATAACCACGGGGGTCTGCCTCGGGTACGCCACCGCGTGGCTGTGCTGTGGGCCCACAGCTATGTTCCCGTCCACACAGACAGTTGGCGGCCACCCGGCCTGTGCCCATGGCCCCTGCCTGGGTTCAGTTTCCTGCTGGGGTGCTCGGCTTGTGCATCTCTCTGCTTCATGGGGACAACTGGTGTGACCCTGCGTGTGGTGTGTGTCCTTAGCCCTGGGAGTAGGCAGCGATGCCTCTGGGTCCTTGCGTGCACCTGCCAGTCCCCTGCCTGGACATGCCCTGCCATTTTCCTGCCCGGGCACCAGCTGGCATGTCCCCGGAGTGCGTATGTCCTCAACCTACTCTGTACAAAGGGTCACTTTAGGGAGTCAAACAGCTTTGCTCTCCCCCTGTTCACAGCACGGCGTGGGTAGATATGTCTCCCCACCTCCAGCCTCAGTTTCCCCTCTGTCAGTGGGCCAGGTCATTTCCCCTCACATGGCTGCTGTGACCAGGATGAAGGGTCACGGCCGGGGTGCTTCTGTGTGTTGGCCCAGGGCTGAGCTAGCGGGGACTGCAGAGAGAGTGTGTGTGCAGCGGAGGATTCTGTTGGATGTCTGATCTTTTTCCTCTTGGCGCAGGGTCTCTTCCGAAAAGGTGGGAGCCTCTTGAATTTGGAGATTTCTTTTTTTTTTTTTTTTTT
>NW_016107397.1:214398-229907 GCF_001604975.1 Cebus imitator
GGGTTTCACCATGTTGACCAGGATGGTCTCGATCTCTTGACCTCGTGATCCACCCGCCTCGGCCTCCCAAAGTGCTGGGATTACAGGCTTGAGCCACCGCGCCCGGCCTTGGAGATTTCTTTTTTTAAGACAGGGTCCTGCTGTGTCGCCCAGGCTGGAGTGCAGTGGTGCAATCACACCTCACTGCAGTCTCGATCCCCGGGGCTCACGTGATCCTCCCACTTCAGCCCTCATGTAGCTGGGACCACAGACATGCACCAGCATATCTGGCTAATTTTTTAAACTTGTTTTTGTAGACATGGGGTCTTACTTTTTTGCCCAGGTTGGTCTTGAACTCCTGGGCTCAAGTGATCCTCCTCTCTCCGTCTCTGAAGTGTGGCGATTACAGGCATGAGCCACCATGTCCGGCCATGAACTTGGAGATTCTGAATCCTCAGCTCAAGGTAGAGGTCGGGATCTGCAGAGGGCATCCCTGAGGCCTTCACCCTGGAGAGCCCCCATCAAGAGAAGAGCAGGCTGGCAAGAGTGCTGAGCACTGTGGCTGAGAGGACTGGACTGGGGTGGGGGAGCTGCAGGAGCTGAGGGCAAGCCCTACCTTACCTTAGAGAGGCAGGAATGACTCTGGAGGAGGGCACCTATGAGATGGGTTTTGAAGGTTTCATAGGAGTTCACCAGCAGACTAAAGCAGAGAAGGACATTAGAGTCAAGGCATCATGTCTGCAAAGGCCCAGAGGTGGCAAGAAGTGCTGGGCACACTCAGGGAAGTGCAGGAGGTCGGAGAGGCTGGCAGGGTCTGATCGGGAGGGCCTCCAGGCTAAGGGGCTCGGGTGTCATCCTGAAGGCAGCAGGGACCCAGAAGCAGAGTGACACAGTCAGGTGTGGAGGATGGACACGGTGGTCTAAGTGAGAGGTGAGGCGGCCTGGCCTGGAGCAGGGATGACGGGTTGTGACGGAGCCAGGGAAAATTCTGGGAGGATGCCGAGCTGGGCAGGGGTGAAATGTTGATGCGGAACGAGGGGTCCAGGCTGGCTGGAGGGGGACTGAAGCCCGTCCTGGGAGGTCATGGGGCCTCCTTCCATTCGAGATGGCTGCTCCGTCCTTCCCTGGTCTGGGTGTCTCTGGCTGGTACGGGAGAGCTAGGGTGCCTGCTCCCAGCTGTTTACATCGCTTGCATACCTCTGGGCTCTTATCTCTCAGGGTCTGTCGTGGATGCCCCCCTTGCCAAGTAGTCCATCCCTGCTTGCCTCATAAATCAGGCTGGCCTTTCCCCAACACCTCTGTCTCCTACCCACTCTTTTGGCACTGCCCACCTTTGCCCCGCCCAGAGGCAGAGAGGAGCCCTGAGGTCAGCCTGGGCCTGCCCAGAGGCTCCTGGCTCTGCAGAACAGGTCTCCTGGGTGCTCCAGTCCCCAGAAGGGTCCTTAAAGGTCCCTAAAGATGGCTCCAGAGGTGACATCCGTCCTGGTCCTAGAGGGGTGGTTGAGTCTGCTGTTCCCTGCTGGGGCCTGACCCCAAGTGAGGAGGGAGTGGGTGGATCATGGTCCCTCGTCTCAGGGTGCCCAGAAACCAGCTCACACCCTCTGAAGAGCTCTCACAGAAGGCCTGTGCCTGCACTCCGCTGTGGCCCAGAGCCACTGTCACTGCTCGACTGGGACTCACGTGCCTTGTCTATAAAATAGGTGTGTTCACTTATTCATTCAACAAACATTTACTGTGTGCCAGGCCCAGGCATGGAGATGAGCCAAGTAGAGCCTCAGCCCTGAGTCCACAGTCGGGAGTGGGTGATGGACAAGGGCAAAGTGGTGCCCCGAAGTGTCTCATGGCCCAGGACAGGGGCAAGAGGTGCTGCAGGGGACGGAGGTGCAGCAGTCAGAACAGGCACGGTTAAGAGTGTGCCGGTGGCCAGTGGGTGGGTAGAATGAGTTCTCCAGGTGGAGGCAGTGAGGGCGACAAAGGCTCAAGGGGGTGACAGTTTGGGGACCTGCCCCTGTTTTCTCTGAGAGGGTGAGGGCCGGGGAGGGGGCAGCAGACCCTGGGAATCAGACCAAGACCTTGTCCTGAGGCACTAGGGAGCCATGGAGGGTTTGAGGCAGGGAGTATCACAGATCTGCATGTGAGTAGGGGCTCTCTGCCTGCCAAGTAGAGAAGGAGCTGAGGCAGGTGGGAAGCCCTGTTAGGAGGCTGTGGGGTCTTGGTAGGGCGGCAGTTGAGGGCTCAGAGGAAGCTCAAATCAGAGGAGCCATCCAAGGCTGGCTTTGACTCCAAAGTCTCACAACAGCCTTGGCACCTGCTGGCCCAGTGTGGAGGAGAAGGGGGCACATCCCTGGGAAACATTCCTCATTTGGGGCATCTGGCTAGGACTCCCTGACATCTTCCCATGGAAGGACACATCCAGGGCCCTGTGCTAGCCCACACCCTGTGGGCCCGGGCATGGGGGCTGTGAGAGGTCAGATGACCATCTGGGCAATCAAGGAAGGCTTCCTGGTGGAAAGGCACTTTCAGCCGAGTCTTTGAAGATAAAGAGAAGTTTGCTAGTTTAAAGCAGGGCAGGGAGCATTTCAATCAGCTGGCCCCAATCCAAAAAATACAAAGACAAGAAATAGCAGGCGAGGCTTGGGGTGGGAGCTTGGGAGGGTAGAGTGGAAAGAAACGGTGCCAGGGGGCACGGGTCCTGCGGAACAGAGGAGTCAGAGTGTCTTGGTGCAGGTCACTGGGAGCCACGGGAGGTTTCCAGCAGAGGGTGACACGGACAGTTTGCATCCTGGAATGACCTTGGGGGCATCCCCTCTTATGTAAGAAACAGAACCGGGCACAGGCACCAGTGGTCCTCGGGAAGGGGCTGCAGGGGTCTAGGAGGGACAGGGACGGAGGGTCAAGGTGGCATCACAGGGGAGCATTACTCACTCTGGGCCTTAGAGGACAAGGATGTCTGCACCGTAGAGTGTGGCCCATATCTGTGTCCCTGGGCCTGCTATAGACCCCGGGCGTGGGAAGGGAGCATGTGGGTGGTTGTCCCTCAGACGCCATCCCGTCTTGGAGAGAGGTGCAGACAGTTTGGGGGTCTGAGGCTGCCTCTCCGTCCACAGGGGCTCTCCCCATCAAGCCTTTCCAATAGGGCTGCAGACCGAAGAGGCTCCTCGTCCTGCCCGGAAGGCAGCTGTTTGCTCTCAGCACCTGCTCTTAGCTTGCTTTTCCACGGCACGTTCCTGGAAGGACAAGGGAGGGTCCAGGGGAAGGTGGGAGCCGTCTCTCTCCTCTCATTCCCTGCTGTCCAGGGCGTAGATCTGGGAGCTCAGCAGAAGCCCCAGAGGTCATCTCCTGTTTTGGTGGATCACAACCTCAAGGAGCTAGAGATGTTTGTTTCCTTGCAAAGGCTTCCTCTAGAATTTTTTCCTCCCTTCCCTCCCCTCCCCTCCCCTTCCCTTCTTTCTCTCTCTCTCTCTCTCTCTTTTTTTGATAGGGTCTCCCTCTGTTGCCCAGGCTGGAGTGCAGTTGTGCCATCATAGCTCAGTGCAGCCTCGACCTCCTGGGCTCAAGCAATCCTCCTGCCTCAGCCTCCCGAGTAGCTGGGACTACAGGCACATGCCACCTAAGCCTGGTTAATTTTTTGTGTGGTTTTTGGAGAGACAGGGTCTTGATATGTCACCCAGGCTGGTCTTGAACTCTTGGCCCCAAGCAATCCTCCTACCTTGGCCTCCCAAAGTGCTGGGATTACAGGTATGAGCCACCGTGCCTCGCCTGCCCTAGGATTTTCTTCTCAGCGGTGGGCTCCTGAGAACTCGGCAGGAGAGGGGCAGAGTCACGGGAAGCACAGGCTGTAGCCTGCATAAAATAATATGAAATAAAATAAATAAATCATGCAACAGCTCTGATGAATCTGAAACATAAGGGTAGATAATCTAGGATTCTGTTTATATCAAAGATTGAAAAATGGCAGAAGGAATCTGTGGCGAAGTCAGAGCAATGGTTATTCTCGGGGGAGATCGGGGACTGGGAGGGAAGTAGGAGAAATGGGGTCGGGGGCTGGCAAAGTTCTGCATGTTGATCTGAGTGCTGTTGACAGGAATGTGTGCAGTTGGTGAAAATTCACATTTGATTTGACGCAAGTTCACCTACGCTGTGTGCACATCTCTGTATAAATAATACCTGAGGTCAGGCTCGGTGGCTCACACCTGTAACCCCCAGCACTTTGGGAGGCTCAGGCAGCAAATCACTTGAGGTCAGGAGTTCGAGACCAGCCTGGCCAACATGGTGAAACCCTATCTCTACTAAAAACACAAAAAATTAGCCAGGCGTGGTGGCAGGCGCCTGTAATCCCAGCTACTTGGGAGGCTGAGGCAGGAGAATTGCTTGAACCCAGGAGGTGGAGGTTGCAGTGAGCTGAGATTGCGCTACTGTGCTCCAGCCTGGGCAACAGAGTGAGACTCCATCTCGAAAATAAAATAAAATAACATAAAATGATAAAACAATTCTAAATAAATAAAATCTTGATTTTTTTTTTTTTTTTTTTTTTTTTTTTTTTAAGACGGGGTTTCATCATGTTGGCCAGGCTGGTCTTGAACTCCCGACCTCAGGTGATCCACCCACCTTGGCCTCCAAAGTGCTTGGATTACAGGCGTGAGCCACCACGCCCAGCCTAAAATCTTGATTTAAAAGTTCAGGCCAGGCACTGTGGCTGACACCTGAAATCCTAGCATTTTGGGAAGCCAAGGCAGGTAGATTGCTTGAGCCCAGGAGTTTGAAACCAGCCTGGGTAAGATAACAAGATCCTGACTCTATAAAAAAACAGAAAAATCAGCCGAATGTGCTGGAACACACCTGTAGTCCCAGCTACTTGGGAGGCTGAGGTGGGAGGATCACTTGACCCTGGGAGGCGGAGGCTGCAGTGAGCTGAGACAGCACCACTGCACTCCAGCCTGTGCGACAGAGTGAGAGTCTGTCTCAAAAACTAATAATACTAAAAAAATTAAAATTAAAAGTTCAGACGTCAGTTTTTTCTTTTTTAAATTGAGACAGAGTCTTGCTCTGTTACCAGTCGAGTGCAGTGGCGTGATCTCGGCTCACTGCAATCTCTGCCTCCCGGGTTCAGGCGATTCTTCTGCCTCAGGCTCCTGAGTAGCTGGGATTACAAGCGTGCCACCACGCCCGGATAATTTTTTGTGTTTCAGTAGAGATGGGGTTTCATCATGTTGGCCAGGATGGTCTCAATCTCCTGACCTTGTGATCCGCCCGCCTCAGCCTTTCAATGTGCTGGGATTACAGGTGTGAGCCACCGCGCCCGGCCAGAGTACTTTATTCTATATCTATGTATGTACATGTATGGATGTGTGTATACGTACATAGATGGATGGATGGATGCGTGTGTATACACACATATACACATGTATATACGCATCTATTTTGGAGACAGTTGGGCCAGTGCTCTTTCTCCGTGTACATTTGGGTTTTCTGCTGGGGGGTGGAGTGGAGGGAAGTATGGACTGTGGAGTGGGTCCCGCTGACCCAGGACAGAAACCCCACAGACCCAGCACCCACGGAAAGGGAAGGGCTCCGGGGTGCACCTTTAACTACAGAGACACACAGCCACACTGGCCAGAGGTCCCTGCAGACCGGTGGATGGAGGCAGACCAGACAGCAAGCCCCCAGGACCGCCTCTTTGTACCCCTAAATAAACATCTGCTGACCGACTGACTGCCCACCCACAAGCCGCTGCCTAGCACTGGCCAGGGACCCCAGTCAACAGGCTGGAGGACACACTGACTTGTCCCAGTTACCAGGAACCTTCTGGAAAAAGTGCCATCAGCACAGTCAGCCCGGACTCAGAGACAAAGCATGGGGGACAGACAGCTGGACACTTGCATGCATGGGTCACATGCAGAGACATCCGCAGGCACACAGTTAGGCCACACGCAGGCTTGCACGCAGGTGACAGGCGGAACCCGAAAGCCCTGGGACCCAGACCCAGCACCACAGAAGGACTCAGCCCTCCCAGGATGAAGGCACGTTCGGGGCTGGTGCTGGTGTTTAGTCACCCATGGTTGGATGACCAAAGGGGTAAGACACAGATGCCCAAAGAGCTCCAGGGACACCCCGGTGGGTACAGACACACCTTCCCTTGTTCTCTCAATGGCTTTCCTGTCTGGCTGTGTTCTTTGGCTGGAAGGGGGTTGGCCTCAAAGGGAGAAACAAAAGAAGATTCTGGAAGAGGTAGGGGGTGTGTACTGTTTCAGATCAGAGATCCTGATCTGGGGCCTTTTCTCCCCCTGAAAGAAGAGTCTAGAAGTGGCAGGCGGTGCGACAGGCTGAGATCGGAGATTCTAATCTGAGGCCCTCTTTCCCCTGGAAAGAAGATTTTGGAAGGGGTTGGGGGTTCAGACAGGCTCAGATAGAAAATCCTGATCTGGGGCCCTTTCTCCCCTGGAAAGAAGATTCTAGAAGGGGTAGGGGTGAAGACCATCTCAGATCGGAGATCCTAATCTGAGGCTCTCTCTCCCCTGGAAAGAAGATACTGGAAGGGGAAGGGGATTCAGACAGTCTCAGATCAGAGATTCTAATCTGGGGCCCTCTGTGCCCTGGCCTGGTGCACCTGTCCCTGTTCCCCCCATCCAGCCACACAGTGATGAAATGAAGCCCTCACCACCCCCAGCCCCAGGGCCCAGCCGGCGTCCCTTAAGGGCCTGCTTTGCCTCCCACCCTCGCCTCCAAAGTGCAGCGACAGCTTTGCCAGCAACCTCTGACCTCTCTCTGACCCTCCACTGCCTCCTGCCTCCCACCCTCGTCCCATCCCCGCCCTGACCTCATGTCTGCTGGTGAGATAAGGCGGCCATTGCGGGCTGTGCCCCCTCCTGGGTACCGACGGGAAGGGCGGGCCAGGACGCCAGCCTCGGAAGAGAGTGGCCCATGACTCACCAGGTGGGCAGCGCCCAGGCCGGCGTCCGGGAGGAAACGCCACTTCCTCTGGGTGAGGCTGTAGGCTTTCTGGTTTGCAGATTTGTTTCAGGAGTCCTTCACTTCTGTGTCAAAAGATCTCCAGCAATTTATCCTAGCAACTTCAGAGTCTTTTTTGTTTTGTTTTTAGAGACAGGTTCTCCATCTGTGGCCCAGGCTGGAGTGCAGTGGTGTGACCTTAGCTCCCTGCAGCCTCAAACTCATGGGCTCAAGCGACCCTCCCACCTCAGCCTCCCCAGGTAGCTAGGACTACAGGCACATGCCACCATGCCTGGCTAATCGTTTATTTTTTATTTTCATAGAGATTAAGTCTTGTTATATATTCCCAGGACCTTGGGAGGCTGAGATGGGAGGATGGCTTGAGACCAGGAATTCCAGACCAGCCGGGGCAACATATCAAGACCCTGTCTCTACAAAAACATGTTTCAAAAGATTAGCCAGGTGTGGTGGCATGCAGCTAGCTACTCAGGAGGCTGAGGCGGGAGGATCGTTTGAGCCCAAGAGTTCAAGGACGCAGTGAGCTAGGATCACACCACTGCACTCCAGCCTGGGAGACAGAGCGAAACCTTGTCTCAAAACAAAATAAAAAACCCGAGCTCTGAAAGGAAAAAGTAAGAAAGAAATACAGTTGGCCGGGCACGGCGGCTCACGCCTGTAATCCCAGCATTTTGGGAGGCCGAGGCAGGCAGATCAGGAAGTTAGAAGATCGAGATCACCCTGGACAACATGGTGAAACCCCGTCTCTACTAAAATACAAAAAAATAAAAAATTAGCCAGGCATGGTGGCGCACACCTGTAGTCCCAGTTACTCAGGAGGCAGAGGCTTGAACCCGGCAGGTGGAGGTTGCAGTGAACTGAGATCGCACCACTGTACTCCATCCCGGCGACAGAACAAGACTCCATCTCAAAAAAAACAAAACAAAAAAAAAAAGAAAAGAAAAAGAAAGAAACACAGCCATAGCCCAGTTCCACTTGGGTAAATCAAAACCCCTCCAAAACAGTGATACACATTTTAAGAAATGAAAGTAAAATTCACAAAACATAAAACCAACCGTGAATCGCTTGTAAAGGGTACAATTCAGTGGCATTTGGCACACTCACCCAACCTAGTTCTGAGACACCTACATCATCCCAAAAGGAGGCTCCATCCCCATTAACAGCCACGAGTGATCCTTGTTTTACAAGAATGCACATGAATGAATGGGGACACCTTAAATGCACTCCAGCCTGGGCAACAGAGCGAGATCCCGTCTCAGGGAAAAAACAAAACTAAACTCAAACAGAAGCTGGAAGTTCTGATTCCCTCTATTCCATGCATTCAGGGAACAGAGACCTGGAAGGACCCTGGACCCCAGGGGCTGCCCCTCCTCTACTCCCCAGACTCCTGGTACAGGGTAGGGAACAGGCTGGGGTTGGTGCCTGAGACCGGGAGTGGGGAGGTAACTGGGAGGAGCGAGGTGAGGGGGAGGAGGCCATTGGAGTGAGGCCTTGAGGAGGGGACGGACAGAACAGGGCTTGAGGACCCCCTTGGGGGTGCATGGTGTGGGGCTGTCTGGGTGGCCACCAGGGAGCAGGGACCTGAGAGGTGTCAGGCCACTTTCTCGTGGCCCTCAGGCTCAGGGCAAGGCAGGGCTGCCTTTTCCAAGCAAGAAACCCAGACATGTGGCTTGCCAGAGGCCGTTTTGTTTTCTGGATTTGAGAATTTATTTATATGAAAAGTCTTACCAAGGTATAAACATTCTGGGCCTTTGCACATGCTTTGGCCTCAGCTGGAATGTACCTTCCAAGCAAGTCCCCTCTCCCACTGTGTGTCCGCCTGGCGAACTCTGCCCCTGTCAGGGTGCAGCCCCCTTCAGAAAGCGGTCTCCAACCCACGTCCTCCCAGCAGCCCCAGGGCGGCCTCTCTCTCCTCGGGGGGGGGACCCACAGCCCCTCCAGCCCCCTGGCGTCACGGGAAGGTCACCTCCATTTTCCTATCAGTCTTTCCTCCATGCCCCACTTGGCGCTGAAGCCTCCTCTGCCTTGGTTTCCCCTTTTTCCAGGTACCTGGCACACAGGTGAACTCAGCAGATGTCAGGCAGATGGGTGACACGTGGATGGTCAGTTATACTTGCGGGGCTTAGGGCTGGGGCCAAGGTCACCTTCTCAGCATTGGGTCATCGGGTCCGAGTCTGGGTGGTCTCCAGGCTCCTCCACCCACCCGGGACCACAGGGAGCACCCCCAGTCTCTCTGCTGCTGGAGACCTAGGACCCCAGGTCTATGAGAGACTTGCTCTCTGGACAGTCAAGACCCCAGAACCAAGATGGCAGAGGGGAGATGAAATGAAGCAGGCTCCCACCTCAGGGGGCTTGGTGACAGGGCCCAGGATGATGTGTGCCATGTTCATGTCAACTCCCCTTGGTTGGCCAGAGAGGTAGGGCCACCACGGAGATCCTGCCCACACCCCCTGAGGCCGAGCTGCTGAGCTTGGGTTTGAGAGAAGGAGCAACTTCCAGACCCTCCAGGGACCCTAGGGATGCCCCCCGACAGTGTCCCAGGCCCTGTCTCCAAGGGGGAAACACTGTTCCCAGGCCAGGGGCCTGCCCGGGTCATGCTGGCAGCCCTTGTGTAAGCCCCAGTTTGGGAACTTGAGGGAGAGAAGGGATTTCTTTTTTCTTTTTTTTTCTTTTTTAATGCATGTCCTTTGGTTTTCTGTGCAACCGACTCCTAAAGCCACGACTCCACTCCCCACTTGGCAGGGATGCCCGCCTCGTGCTGTTGACCTTGGCAGTGGGTCTGCGGGGACTGGAGCTCTCACACCATAAATTCCTGTCTTCTAGGAATTCAGCCTGGGAAAGAAAAGAAACACGGAGGAGAATATTTGATTAACATTTTTCCAACGTGACCACATCACAGGGACGTGTGGCCGGAATTCTCACCCTGGACTGGGTGGGGCGGGACTCGGCTTGTGGCCCGGCTGCTGGGGAGGGTGGGCCTGGGTTTTGGGAGGCCCTTCTGGCCTGAAGGAACAGTGGGGTGTGGGCTGGCATTTCCCCTTGGGATCGGGGTGGGGGAGGTTCCTGGACAGAAGCTGGGCCAGGTCGGCCACCCAAAGGGTTAACAGCTGGGGGAGCTTATCTTCCACCTCAGGGCACCAGGGATGGGACCCTGAGCCCAGGATGGACCTCAAGGGTGGGGGGCTCTGGCCTTGCCTTCACCATCTGCCCCTGACTCTGGGCAGAGCCCTCTCTGACCCCAGACTGAGTCTTTTTTCTTTTTATTTTTGAGACAAAGTCTCGCTCCGTCACCCAGGCTGGAGTGCAGTGGCGCCATCTCAGCTCACTGCAACCTCCACCTTCAAGCGATCTTCCTGCCACAGCCTCCCGAGTAGCTGGAATGATAGGCGCCCGCCACCGCATCTGGCTAATTTTTGTATTTTTAGTAGAGATGGGATTTCACCATGTTGGCCAGGCTGTTCTCAAACTCCTGACTTCAAGTGATCCCCCTGCCTCAGCCTCCCGAAGTGCTGGGATTACAGGCGTGAGCCACCGCGCCCCGCCTGTCTTAACTCTAACTCCAGGCTGAGACCCGGCTCCAGGTCTACCGCGTCCTCTGAACCCGGCCCACAATGACTTATGCCTCAAGCCCCAGCTGGTTTCGGGCTTCCCTCTGAGCTCCCGCACAGCAATCCTCTAGCCCCCTTCACTGTCTGAGAACTTTTTTTTTTTTCTGAGACAGAGTCTTGCTCTGTCACCCAGGCTGGAGTGCAATGGTGCAAACTTGGCTCACTGCAACCTCCACCTCCCGGGTTCAAGGGATGATTCTCCCACCTCAGCCTCCTCAGTAGCAGGGGTTATGAGCATGCACATCCATGCCCGGCTAATTTTTTTGTATTTTTCGTAGAGATGGGGTCTTGCCCTGTTGGCCGGGCTGGTCTCGAACTTCTGATCTCAAGTGATCTGCCCATCTCAGCCTCCCAAAGTGCTGGGATGATAGGTGTGAGCCACTGCGCCGGCACTGAGAACTTCTGACCCTTCGTCCTCAGCCTCAGGCTAGCTCTAGGGGACTGTCCTTACCCTCGTGTCTCCAAATGTCCAAGCCTGTGGCCATCTCCCTGTGGACGAGAGGCTACTTCTACCAAAGGGGGACCCCACCCATGCCTGGCTCCCCTTCCCTCCACTCCACCTGCTCAGACCTCTCAGCCCAAGAACCACCTTTAGGGTTCCAGCCACGCCTCCCTTTAACGGACACCCCTCCTTGAACCCCACTCCCACCTCTGGCTGCCCCCATCTCTCACCTCTGTGTCACAACCAAACTCTCCTGAGAGCTGCCTGCATACATGTTTTCACTTCCCACCTGCTGCTCCCTCTTTGGCTGGCTCCTGTCTGGCTCTGGCCCCCCCCACCACCTCAAACACTCTCACCCACATCACGGTGACTTCCATGCACCCCAACCTGATAGCATTGTTGTGTTTGGTATTTATTTGTCTTGAGACAGGGTCTTACTCTGTTGCCCAAGCTGGAGTCCAATGCATGATCCGAGCTCACTGCAGCCTCCCACTCCTGGGCTCCAGTGATCCTCCTGCCTCAGCCTCCTGAGTAGCTGGGGCCACAGGCACACGCCACCATGACTTATTAATTAATTAATTTTTTTTTTTTACTTTTTGTAGGGATGGAGTCTTGCTATGTTGCCCAGGCTGGTCTTGAACTCCTGGGCTCAAGCAATCTTGCCTTAGCCTCCCAAAATGCTGGGATGACAGGCATGAACCACCACATCCAGCTCAGCTTGATGTTCAGAAATGCAAATCTTCGCTGGACACAGAAGCTCATGTCTGTGATCCCAGCAGTTTGGGAGGCTGAGGCAGGAGGATTGCTTGAACCCAGGACTTCACACCTGGGCAATGCAGTGAGACCCCCCCCCATCCTTACAAAAAGTTTTTAAAAAATTAGCCAGGCCTGGTAATGCATGCCTGTGGTTCCAGCTACTCGGGAAGCTGAGGTGGGAGAATCACTTGAGCCTGGGAGGTGGAGGTTACAGAGCCCAGGAGTTTGAGGCTGCAGTGAGCTGTGATTGCACCACTGCCCTCCAGCCTGGGTGACAGAGTGAGACCTTGTCTCAAAAAAAGAAAAAAGACGTGCAAATCTTGTCATGCCACTGGCCTAAAACCAATAACTTCCCACCAGCTGTAGGATAACAGAAAATTCCTTCCGTGCCCATGGGGCCCTGTGATATCTGGCTCCAGACTACGGCGCCCATCTCTACCCCAGCTCTCTTTCTCCAGCTCGGCTCCAGCCATCTTGTCCCCCCACCCCCTGCCTGAAGCCACTTTGTTCCACTCTGAGCCAGGACCTGGCGTCCCTCTCTCCCTGAGGCCCTCTCTTCCTCATCTCTCTTCTCTTGTGACTGTGGCTGGCTGATGTCTGCTTAGCCACTGTCCTCACTCCGACATCACTGCTACCAGGAAGCCTTCTGTCATCTCCGAGTCTGGTCTGGGCTCTCCCATATCACATACGTCATGATTTCCTGGTTTTCTGACTTCCAGTTTGGAAGCCCCCCAGGAGCAGAGGCTGGGTCCACATGCCCACCAGTGGCTTACCTGTTCCAGGAATATGGCGGCCACTCAGAAAACCTTTTTGGAATGAATGAACCTAAAGAATGGGCTTGTCTATGAAAGGTCACCCACTGGACCATGAGCTCCAGGTGGCTGGGTCCCTGGCTTATTTTTCTTTGTTTTCCTAAGGACTGGGGAAGCCCAGGTACACAGGAAAGACAGTGGGGGTTGGCTGAATTCATGAATGAATGAAAACGGAGGGGGGGGGTTGGTGAAGAGGAGAGAGAGTGACTGCTCCCCCAGAAGTTCATGTACCACGGAACTGTGAGAAGGGAAGTATGGGAACCAGGACACCCAAGTGTTTCTCCTTTTCAGAGATGAGGGGGATACTGAGGTCAGGAGTTCGAGACCAGCCTGGCCAACATGATGAAACCCCATCTCTATAAAAATACAAAAATTAGCCAGGCATGGTGGTGCACATCTGTAATCCCAGCTACTTGGGAGGCTGAGGCAGGAGAATTGCTTGAATGTGGGAGACGGAGGTTGCAGTGAGCCAAAATCATACTATTGCACTTCAGCCTGGGAAACAGAGTGAGACTCTGTTTCAAAAAAAAAAAAAAAAAGATGGGGTAGATATTAGGTCACTGGTGGGAGAACAGGACAGAGAAACTAGCCTGGAGCTGTCTTGGAAGAGGAAAAGTGGGTTGGGGGTGCTGGGGATACCCCATCAGCAGGGGGGGTTCACAACATCGTGGCACAGACAGGAGCCTCTCCTTTGACAAAGGATCTGAGGCCCAGAGAGGGTGGGCAGCTTGCCCAGACACACACTGGCTGGGTTAGAGCTGGACGCTGGAACCAGGACCCCAGCCTTGGGACATGGGCTCAGGATGCCCAGGAGACTACGCCACTCTTGGCTTCGACCTTCACTCCCTGTGCCTACATTGTCACACCTGGTGGGCCCAGCTGGCTGTCTACACTGCCTGGCTTTTTCAGAGCCTCTTTTCTCCTCTACGACCTGCTTATAATACTTGCTCATCAGCCCTCCTGAGCCAGCTTCGCCATGGGCCTGACCTCTCCCTGCCCGCCTTGACCAAGCCCTGCCACTCTCATTATGCACGTGACCCTTGACCCCTCTGTAGTGCAAGCTTCCCTTTCTCTGAGTTTTGCAGGCTATCCCTCTAGTTCCTGCTGCTCTGGTCCTGTTTGGGATTAATTCCCACCCTATCCCCGAGAATCATTTACATGCTGATGTAGGGTGGGGAGTCGGGGGCAGCCAAGGGTTGGAGGAAAGTTGAGACAGGGTCTCACTCTGTTGCCCAGGCTGGAGTACAGCGGGGTGATCACGGCTCACTGCAGCCTCAACTTTCTGGGCTCAAGTGATTTTCCCCCTTAGCCTCTCGAGTAGTTGGGCTTACAGGTACACATCACCAAGCCCGGCTAATTTTAAAATGTTTTGTAGAGACAGAGTCTTGCTATGTTCCCCAGGCTAATCTTGAACTCCTGGCCTCAAGCCATCCTTCTGCCTCAGCCTCAAAGCCCTGGGATTATAGGCGTGAGTCACTGTGCCCAGCTGGAAATATTTTTCTTAGAACACCACCAAATGATCCTACATTTCATTTAAAAGAAAACAGCAATGACAACTGTTTTAGAATTCCAGGACAAGAGGAGAAATAAAATGGAGTAAGACCTTGCACATACTGATATTCAGAACAGTGTTTACCGTACACCTATAAGTGTGTCAGGCACTAAGCTGAGGGCTTCACAGAGACAGTCAACCTGTGCTCACTCCAGCCCTAGATGAGGCTGTCCCTGGGGAAGTCTCCATCACCGCCTCTACCTTAGATGTGAAAGGACTTTTGCTAAAGGAACGTTCCTGTCCTCGCTTTGCATCCTTGATTCTCCTCTCTCTGTATTTTCTGCTGTGCTCCACAGTAATTTTCTGGGGATACGGTCTATCTGAGAAAGCGTGTGTGTGGGTGAAAACCTCAAGGGTCTGGGACTACCTGCGACTAGGGGGCTTGAGTCATCTAAGGCAGGGGTGAATGTCAGGATGCTCACCGAGGCTTTGTTTTTTGTCTTGTTTTTTCCATCATCATCCTTTTCATTTCCTTTTCCTGTCTTATTGCATTGGCTAGAAACTCCAGTGCAATGCTAAATACAAGTTGTGACAGTGGACAGCAAGCGCCTGTACTCAGTCATAAGGCTGATGTCTTATCAGCCTCATTATCAGCCATCTGACTGATGTTTATATCTAGTTCTCAGTTTGTTCTGAATGGGTGAGGGAGATAGTACAGGACTCTGTGTTAATTTGTTCTTGCACTGCTATAAAGACATGCCTGAGACTGGGAGATTTGTGAAGGAAAGAGGTTTAATTGGCTCATGGTTCTGCAGGCTGTACAGGAGGCATGGCTGGGGAGGCCTCAGGAAACTTACAACCATGGCAGAAGGGCAAAGGGAAAGCAGGCACATCTTCACATGGCCATAGGAAGGAGAAGAGAGAGACACAGAGAGAGGGAGGTGCTACACATTTTAAATCACCTGATTTCACCTTAACTTACTCATTATTACGAGAGCACCAAAGGGGAAATCCCCCCACAATGATCCAATCGCCCCCCACAATCATCCAGTCGCCTCCCACAATCATCCAATCACCTCCCACAATGATCCAGTTGCTCCCACAATGATCCAATCACCCCCACAATGATCCAGTTGCCTCCCACAATGATCCAGTCGCCCCACAACGATCCAATCACCCCCACAATGATCCAGTTGCCCCCACAATGATCCAGTTGCCCCACAATGATCCAATCACCCCCACAATGATCCAGTCGCCTCCCACAATGATCCAGTCACCCCCACAGTGATCCAATCGCCCCCACAATGATCCAATAGCCCCCACAATGATCCAATCGCCTCCCACAATGATCCAATTGCCTCAATGATCCAATCAGCACCCACAATGATCCAGTTGCCCCACAATGATCCAATCACCCCCACAATGATCCAGTCGCCTCCCACAATGATCCAGTC